>NC_137667.1:14360892-14750892 GCF_963422515.1 Blennius ocellaris | reverse complement strand
CAAACAGCTGTTGCCTAGAGACCAGCACCTGTTACCATATTGCTCTGTTGCTTTGTATCTGCAACCGCTTCCCCTTGTCTTCCAACATTTTCATCCCTTTGAGATGTCATGCAGCATCTCAAAGCGATGTTAAACCCTCTGAGTCTCATGTACCTTTATATGTCAAAGGGGTATAAATAATTCTGATATTTATTCATGTTGAGAAAATTTCAATGTTTTATAAACGCATCATTTGGGAGTTTTGTCATTCGTCAATTCAATTATTTGAATTGTCTACTGGGGGGAAAAAAAGACCAATCAATCAATCTGACTATGGTCAAATGGTCAAATTGTTGCATGTCGGATGCAGAATGGCGACTGGCCTGACGGTGGTGTGTTCCTGGTTGGATGCTGGTCTGAAAGTGGTCTGTCCCTGGTCTTATACTCGCCAGGGAATTATGCTGGTTTTCTGGCGGCGCACTGGAGCCGATCCCAGCTAACTATACGCCAGAGCAGGATACACTCTGGACAGGTTGAAGGTCTATACAAAGGGCAAGCATACATGCTACACCCACACAATCATACACCAATTAACCTTTCACACTTTGCAACTTGCAACCCATCCCACTGTGAGATGAGATAACCCTACAAGGCGTGTTTGCATAGGAAACACCAACTGCGAAGTCGGCCTGTTTCAAAATGCTTCACACAAGTCACAAAGCCTGCTCCTCGTATCCATCAACCAAAAGCGTTATAAATAAGGCGCAATGAAGAAGTTTATTGTCCATCACTTTCAGCTGTCGACTGAAGCGCGTCATTACCAAGCACAATGGAGAACAAGAGGAAAGCAAAGGTGAGCAAATCTATTAAATGGAAGGAGGGAAAAAAGATATTCAATCTCCTTGTAAGAGAGCATCAAAGACGAGCACTGAATGGAAGAAATGGTGTGTAGCAGCAGTACTAACAGTCCCTATCTGTATAACATTATGTCTGTTCCCACTCGTCCAACTTGATGAATCACGTCGGTCACACAAACTGAGGAGTGCACACTCGCTGCACATGTTTGCTGGACAGAGATCATAAATCTAGCATCCCTGCACCCAAGATCACAGACTTTGGAAGTTTTGTACAGGATTATAAGGCTCATCTCCTCTTCAGACTTGAACATTTTCTACAGCAAGCAATAGGTCTGTTGACTTTATAAACACGGGTGGAAATTTTAGATTACGTGCATTAAGAGGGACTATTTTTTAGTGGGGGTTGGTCCAATTTGTATGTCATTTATACCCGCAGCAGAGCAAAAGCTCAATTAATTATGGTCAGCCTGTATGCGTAGATGAACAACTTAAAACATGCTCTGATTAAAAAAAAAATGTATAAGACATTTGGAAGAAGCCATTGGATTTTCTTCAAAACTGTATAAACAAAATATCGGGAAGTCATGACATATAAATAAATATATATATAAATTGTACAAAATGTAAGAGAATGTCTTTGTTATTGGGGCCAAATTTGCAATTAAAATGTGTGTTAAAGCTGAGTATGTGGGTTTCTCTATGAAACATTTGCAAGCTCTCATCTTACAAATGCAGGTTTTTCATTAATGTGGTACCATTAAAAAGGTTCAGACAGCAGAACGCATTGGGAAGCAGGAGATTTCATTTTTACAGAAAAGTCCAATCTGGATGTGTCATTTGTTTCAAGCTCCTCTGCCATGAGAGTAAGTCTGTTGTAGTTGCTATGGCAACACAATACAAAATGATAATACTTGCATTACTTCGAACAGATAAATATTTGTTTGCTGTTGATTACTGAAGTACAATTGTGAACTAAGCGTGGTGAATGTGGTTCTACTTTTTTTTTTTTTTTTTTTAAGCTGGTTGAAATCAATGTGGGCTCATTACAATTTGACCCGGATCCTTGTGTTTGTTCAGTGGGTGTCACATAATTCATTAATTTGTGGTGTGCATGTCAGACTGCAGCAATTATCAGGCTGGAGCTAGTTTGTATTATTGATGCTACTTATCCCTATTGAAGGCTTCACCTCCTGTGGTGAATGATGGGCGAACTCACGGGGCTGATGCAGAAGTTGGTCTTGCTACATCCTTAAATGACATGCAATAACTTTAGTCTGGGCTACTTGTAACTGGTACAATCTGGGCCAGTTTTAAGATTTATAATCTGGGTTCATTGTAGCCACAGTCTGGATTAGTTAAATTACAGATGCAGGAATACAGATCATTTGGGCATACTGCATTGATTTCTGCAAAAGTATTTTCAAGGGGTTGCTGCGGGAGAAGGTTGGCAGAGGTGAAGAGCGTGCACAAGAAGCTGCATGCAACAGAACCAGAATGGGAGAAGAAGAGACATCCCCCTTCTTTGTCCCTCCCTCTCTCTCTCTCTCTCTCTCTCTCTCTTGCTCCCTCTCTCTCTCTCTCTCTTTGAATCTCTCTCCCTGTCTGACATCACTCAGGTTTAAAGCTCTCCCCTCGTGTTTCACGGGTGCTCTCTCCTCCTCCTCCTCATCCTCTGCCTGTTCACCTTCCTCACTGAGCGGAACACCGGCCAATGCTCCTCACTGCTGCTCAGGGTGTCTGCCCCATGCGTGGGAAACACAACAAGATTAAGGGCTTCACTTGAGTAAAAGAGGAGGGGGAAAAAAAGAAAACCACAGAGTTCCTGTGACTGTTTCTTCTCATCGAGGGAATTCCTGAATTCAAAGAAAATCCTCAACATTCACAGTTTTTGACACAGAGGTAGGTTTTCAAACCACTTTTTTTCTGAAATGATTTGCTTAAACTGTGCTGTTAAAACCAGGAATGCAAAGGAAATGAACATAATAACGTTGTTTAAAAAGTATTCAAACTATTTTCCGATGCAAAGATCCTTGTTGCTTCCCAGTGGTGAGACAGGCTGGGATTTCAGCACCATGGACAGCTCCTGTGAAACTTTTCAATGGAAATTCCACTTCTGATCAGAATAGATGGCATTTAACAGGCTGCTGTTAGTTTACAAAACTACAACGCTCCCTTTTGTGTGCTGTATTCAGTCTAAATATAATACCAAGTGTGTCTTTTAGGTCCCTTCTGATGTGGGTTTATAAAAGCCAGTTTTATGGATTGTGGCTCTCGTGGAACAATGTTGCCTTATCTTGACCTGATGTAATCACATGTAGATTTTTCAAGAAGTAATATTTGTCTTTCAGAGAGCATAGTCTGCTGTTGCCTGTTAAATTCTTCCACTGCATATTTATTTATCAATCCTGCTCTCCTCCTGCTTACAGAGACGGTGAAAGAAACGACTGTGCGGAGCTATGAATGAGTCGCTGCTGGTGAACGACTCCTCTGCGTCTCCTGTGGCCGGAGAGGCTCTCCCCTGGCTGGAGGCTGAGTCTTTCGACCGCAACGGCAGCCTGGAATTCTCCACGGCGCCGTTAGACTTCCCCATCAACCCGTGGGACATCATGCTCTGTATGTCAGGCACGGTCATTGCCTGTGAGAATGCTATCGTGGTGGCGATCATCTTCTACACGCCCACGCTACGGACTCCCATGTTTGTTCTCATCGGGAGCCTGGCCACAGCGGACCTGCTGGCCGGGATGGGATTAATCCTGAACTTTGTGTTCCAGTATGTCATCTCCTCTGAGACTATCAGTCTTATCACTGTGGGCTTTTTGGTGGCCTCATTCACTGCGTCCATCAGTAGCCTTTTAGCCATCACAGTGGACCGTTACTTCTCCCTATACAACGCCCTCACTTACTTCTCTGAGAAGACGCTGCAGTACGTTCACCTGATGCTAGTGGGGACCTGGGGCGTATCTCTGTTACTGGGCTTGCTGCCCATCCTCGGCTGGAACTGCCTGGACGATTCAGCCTCCTGCAGCATCGTCCGACCTCTAACCCGGAGCAACCTCACACTTCTGGCCACTTCCTTCTTTGCCATTTTTGTGCTCATGCTGACCCTCTACTTCAAGATCTGCAAGATAGTGTGCCACCATGCCCACCAGATCGCCCTCCAGCAGCACTTTTTTGCAACGTCACATTATGTCGCCACCAAGAAAGGTGTGTCTACTCTGGCTATCATCTTGGGGACCTTTGGTGCCAGCTGGCTCCCTTTTGCAATTTACTGTCTTGTGGGTGAGAGGGAGTATCCATCAGTGTACACCTATGCGACACTGCTGCCAGCCACCTACAACTCCATGATCAACCCCATCATTTACGCCTACAGAAACACAGAGATCCAGCGCTCCATCTACATGATTCTATGTGGCTGTTTTCAGGCTAAGGGGTCCTATAGGTCCAGGTCCCCAAGTGAAGTCTAAAAAGGTGCTAGAGCTTGTATGCGTGTTCATTTGTGAATATGAAAGAGAGAGTGTGGGTGTGTGTGTGAGTGAAAACACTGAGCAAAAAGACAAAACCATCCTGTGACCATTGACAATCTGCTTACAGTTGACAGTGAATGCTTTACAGGCACAAAGGTGGCGTGATGCTTGAAATCTGTCTCTTATGTATACTGTATCTGCACTTTACTATGTCTCAACACAAGTTAAGCTGGCAATTTGGAAAATGCTGTGAACAAGAAACTTTGGTGAAAAGTTAAAACATACCTGTGAATGTACTTTAAATGAGGAGGGAAAAAAAAGGAATGGAAAATATTGCACTTTATTCAATGTTTTTTTCAAATGCCAAAGCAGTATTGTAAAGCTCTTAATGTGTTTAACCATTTGAATCTGTGAGTAATGTGTGCCATTTTTCTATTTTGTATTGTTCTTGTCTTTGATTGTCCATTTTTGTACAAGAAATAAAAAAACATGAAAACCATTTGCAGCTCCCATGGTGCCTCTTTATTGTTGCGGCCGTTACACCTGTTTTTACATCCTCCTCTCCTTGTTTCAGTCACTTCCTCTGGAGCACAGGTGGGTCTGTTTGAAGAGCCTAATGATACATTGAGAAAGCAAGTACTTTTCCCCGGAAAATAGCTTCAATTTACACCCAGACACATTTGAAAGCTGTTTGCCCAGCCTGTGCATGTCATGTGTTTGTCGTGTGTGTGTTAGAGAGAGAGAGAGAGAGAGAGAGAGAGAGAGAGAGAGAGAGAGAGAGAGAGAGAGAGAGAGAGGGGGAGGGAGAGAGAGGGAGAGAGAGAGAGAAAGAGAGCAAAGCAGACAAATAGAGCGAGAGATACCACAAACGTGTGAAAACATGTGCCATGTGGTCAAGTGTGCTTTGCATTTTTGATTAACCTCCCTTTCAAACCAACCAGATGATATCCAACATGATGAGTAATCAACTTTTAATGCCCCCCCCCCAAAAAAAAAAAAATTATGCTTGCAATTTACCATAAGCGCAACTGTCAAAGCAGCCTTCGTATATGGCCGCCATGATAAGATATGGGGCTTTACCCTCCACGCACAGGAAATGAAAAAGGTTTGTTAAGGCTGTTGCCGTATCTCTTTTCATCTCAGCAGGACTTCCAGTTATGATTCAGGAGAGAGGTGGGCACTGGCACGTGTATGCGTGTGTGACAGAGTGAGAAAAGCGTCGACGATAAGTCCCGTCTCTCTGCCAGCTGCTCTGCAAAGTGTCTGAATGTCCCTGGCAGCCTCGGCAGACACAAACACAGAGGTTTATCTGGCAGGCTGTTTGAACAGGTAGCCGCTGAGGGCATCGGGGTGCCGCACCGGGTCCTGTTGTAGATCTAAAGGTGTGGGAGGACACACAGACAGATATCCAGTTTTTACTGTCGCTGCATTTAGAAGGGGACGTCCGCCCTCCTCACTCTCTGTTGCTGACACTGATTACAGCAAACGCTTCAAACTGAAAAATCGACACAAAAGATACAGTGGGACATCTGTTTCTTTAGCTGAATAAAAAGTTCGATTGTATGTTATTTATATTAAAAAATTGAATTTTTATGTCTCTTTCCTGAGTGTGTCCAGGCACCCGAGCATCCCAGGCTGTCACGTTTCACATGAGCATCTTTGTAATCACATTTTTAACTGATTGATGATGAGATAGCCCGAGTTTTAATATTGTTGCAGTGACATATTAGTGACATGTTGCCTCACTGTGTGGGTCAATCTAAAGACTGATTTCGTTCAGAATAGACATTTTAAGGAAAATACTCCATAATTTACACGTCACTGCTTCTTTGATGAGCAAATGCATCTTCTGTTTACCTAAAATTTGCAATGTGGTGATGAAGCAGCGGGGAAAAAAAGACAAGCAAGTCAACAGGACATGAGTCTTATGAAGGTCTTTGCTGTGAAACGGTGATGTAGAAGATGTAGCGCTCTCCATCTCACAGCGGTTATATCCCTGGTTCAAGTCCGGTTGGAGTTTTCATGATCTCTCCATGCGTGTTTCAATTTTCTCTATTTACTCTGATTTGTATTTGACATTCGTTGGCCACTCCGCAATGCCCATAGATGTGATTGTGAGTCTGCTGTTGTCTCCCTTAATAGAAATGTGACTCTACACTTTTGTGAGGACCACAAATGATTGAAGCCCCTGACATCAGTCCGCAGAGTTTTGTTTTCATGCCTAAATATTCAGTATTGTCACCTGACAACAAGTCTATGTGTTTGCTGAGTTTATAGTCTCACCACTTTCTTCTTATGGAGACGACAAGCAATAACAGTCCTCAGTCAGTCGGTTCAGACTCCATTGTAAAGTGGGTGAAAGGTGAGGGAAGCTGCAAGCTGCTAATGGAGTGCATGCTCAGGCCCGGCGGCCGGAGATGTTTGTTCACCTTTGGGTCCCCCCCCCCCCCCCCCCCCCCCCCACCTCAACAGATGTTGCTTTTGCTCATCCACCAAACTGCTCGACCACCGGTTTGTTCCCGGGAATCATAAAATGGTAAGTGGCAGTATTCACACGCCGCTTCGAGCTCAATTTGACTAAAATGCCCTCTTTTGTAATGTAGCTTTAATCCATGTTTGATTATTGTAAAATCTAAATACTCCACTTTGAATAAACTGCACATTTTTTCTCATGAGATCCCTTTAGAGTAAATAGTTTTCCGGGAGTACTCACCTTCTTTATTAAAGTCTCTGAAAAGAATGAGAAAAACCATTAAAGAGTAAAACCTTTCAAAGAAGCAACGTTGTCTTTGTGATTCTCCTACTTCATTACCTTTTACACAAAGTCTGACCTCAACCCAACAGCCCTCTGAACTGAGCTGAGTCATGGAGCAAATGATTGATAACCTAAATGTATAATCTAGAATTTATTGAGGATCAGTGAACCCCACTGATTTATCACTTACACTCTGTTTTACCAAATGTCTATGTGCTCTCGCATTTCTCAAACATACAAGCGTAAACACAAATTATTCTTTGGCATAAAAAAGTATTGTTAAAAAAATATTTTTTTGATCAGATAGTATAGATTTTACCTTGTGACGTATAAGTACGCTGAAAATGACATCCTCAGATCCCATTTGAAGGTGATGTTGCCAGTTTGTAATCAAACAAGCATTCAAGCACTCACTCTTGATTTTCACATTTTTGAATCAGTTTTGAAGACAAATATAGATTATATAGCTGCACATATGTTTCATTTATATTTACATCTGAACTCAAATCAGCTAAAAAATTCAGCTTTACTACAAATCTACTTTGATGATAGTGTATTTGGTTATTTCCTTCTTGCAACATAATAACATTACATTAGGTTATTGCATTTTGCACCATAGACTTGTGCAGTAGGTACCAGTGCAACAAAAAGATTGATGACTTTTGAATTCCTCTCTCATCTTTTCAACTGAGATCCATTCTATTCGTCAGAGTTCAACAACATGGCCACAGTCAGGTCTGATCCATCATAACAGCATTCAGGAAATGTCTTCTTCTTTCGACGTTTCTCAGCATAAAAGCATGCAAAGGTGACGTACACCACACTAAAACTCGCCCATGGTCATCCACTTTGGTCTTACATCCATTAGACTAGGCCGGTTGCCGTGTTTGAATTATGAAACGGTTGATCAGTGCAGACCTGCTCAGCTCTCGGAGCAATTACCAGAGTACACAGCCGAATGATTCCCTCATTAATAACATTAATTATAGTGGTTTAGCAAGGGCTCTCTCCATAGGAACATCACTATTACTGAGTTAGCCATTACCTTGATGGACAATGCTTTGGCGTTATTAATTACATAATCACACAAACCTTTGCTTTTTGCTGCTCACCTGTCGTGTCGCTTTACTGTCACGTGTCAGCGACATCAAAGGAATGTTGCACACACAGAGACGGATAAACAAGAAGAGAGAGAAAACAACCAAGTGTGAATGATTAATGATTTGACTCCGCATGAGCAGTTCGGCTGCATCCGTAGGTTTACCTCATCCCGAGTTCACGGCAAGGAGCATAAACGTGTGTTGTTGTTTTTTGTTTTTTTTAAGGTTTTGATGTGTGCTATAATGTGTGAGCAGTTTAGGAGGTTCAATTAGTTGAAGAATTGAATGTAAATCAATATATTGGTACAAGATGTCAAAGAAGCACACAGGGGGGGTGTAATGGAACGGAGTGCCACTGTCCGAGAGCCACTTGTTAGTCGGCCGGCACGTCCTGGATCAGGATCTGTCATGTGTAAATCAGCAGACCGAGCGTGGGAGAACATGTGTGGCCTGTATGCTGTGTTTACTGTGTACTGCTGGGAGGGTTTGAGCACATATGTGTGTGTGTGTGTGTGTGTGTGTTTCAGAGAGAGAGAGAGAGAGAGAGATACCAGGCCTAACCTGAACCTTCTCAGAAAAACCCTACGTGACATGCTGAGTGTAACCGAGGGACATTTTTCAAGGTACAATGGCCTTAATAAGTGACAGGGAGGAGACGCTCAGCAGCATAGATACTGTTTGTGGTTTTAAGCTTTGTACTCGTGGTTCCAAATTATGTTTACATTTGAAGTTGAACAACATGTTAAAAGGTCAGCATGTCCCGTCTGACGGCTGGTACTTCAGCTGTGTGCTGTACTTGGAGATGGTGTAAATAAAGTCTGTGTATTAACACAATCTGGAAGATTCAAACCTGTCTCTTTTAACACTATAGACACAGATATTTAAGTTTCCGGTGATTTTTTAAAATTAAATTCCAAGTTCAAAATATTTGCACTTTATTCATGTATTCTAGTAGATTTTGCCAGGTGCAGTAGCTGACAGTCTTAATATATTTATTTATGATTGACTTCCTGTGTTCCTTCAGCAAAATGCAAGTAATTTGAATTCAAAGTGTTGGTACTGTTTTGTTTTGGTTTTTTTTAAATAGAGATAATACAATTCAATTTCTGACCCGCCCGAGACTCTGACAAAAGTTGAGTCCTTGATCCATGTCGCTGCTCTTGATCAAACATTCTGTAACCAGACTGAGATCAACGCCAGTTCTAATTTATGTGTGAGAATGTGGCTACTTTTTCACCTCAGTTTTATTTTTATATTTATACTGAAAACATGAAATGTCAACCAGATGTGGTGTCGACTGTATACGTTTTAAAAGAAATCTGTTTTAATAGAAAGATAATCCCACATATTAAAAGATAATGTCTTCTAATATATGTCTTTTTGATTCAGTTATCAATACGTGTCGCCTCATTTCATTGTATTTGTTTGTCCACAGTGGGATGACGTGATGTGTGCCAGGTTCGTCAGTGACTCGAGACTGACTGCAGTTTTAAACACTTGTGTCTTTCTCTTTCCAGAGTCTAAACTGCTTTATTACTCAATCTCATGTGTGACCGGCTCCAGCCTCATGTGGCCGCAGACTTTACAGCTTCACGCTTTCATTTTTAAGTAAGTATTCATATATAGACTGCAACCTTTACACTGACGCTTGTTTTAGTATGTAAAGAAAGTTCCACAGTTTGGGTCTGGGCTTATTTATTGTTTATCTATTGATTATTATTTTATTTATTTAAAAATGAACAGAGACAGTGCTACTCGAAGTTAGGTGTCAGTCTCATAAATTGCTCTGCGCAAATTAAATTATGGCAGGAATGCTTGTGTGTTCCGCGCAAGTTATTTCTCATTTGGATGAAAACGAGGCGTGACATTACATTAGAAGACGGTGTAACAAGCGAACCTCCAATTTGAACTTTACTGCCACAACCAGGTCAACTTGACCGAAGCATCATTTCAATTACGCTCCTTAATTATGTAAATAGACAAGGAGCTGAGCTGTGCTCTATTGGATGCCTTTTTAATCATATCATTACTCGGGCTGAATGAAATACCCGATACTTTCCCCGAGTCTAACATGTCAATTTGACCTGCCGGATGATGGGAAGGTTAAGAAGGCTGATCAAACTGCTAAAGCGGAGTGTGTCATTTTTGAATGTGGCAGCAGCCAGTTCACTGACTGTCTGGTGCTTCCAGCCTTTACTTATTCTCCACTTTCGCCTTCGGTGTGATTACCAGTCATCAGCACAGCCTGCCTGAGACTCATTTCCTCTTCCTCACACACAGTGTGACGCTCTCTTCCTGAGCCAGGACAGTACGGAGTAATGTAACCTCCATAACGGCGACACTCTCCACTTCACCAATACTTCAGTGGCAAACCCCCCACAACAGGAATCTTAGCAGGTCATGCAAGAGACAAAAACATTTCTGTTTACAGGAGAAATGTGCCTAACTTTTGCAATACGCAAGCAGCAACATCTTCGATAACACTGCAATCAGGATGTAAGGCTGAAAACGATTTATTATCTGATGCTTTGTTGCCGATTTAAACATTTAACAATCTCCTATATTCTATTCTTATCCAAACTATTTACATACATTTACCCCAACAATTTCATTCGGTTCATCCATTAACATTGAGCACTTATTGGACTGTGGGAGGAAATAATTAAGGAAACTCAACCTTCATTCCTGTGTGTTCTACTAATTCATTTGAGTCACCGATTATAACTGAAAAACTTTACTCAGCCACCACTTTGCCATTTTCTATTCGGCTTCGTAAAACTAATGAAACCGATATAAAATATTAGTGGTGTAGAGGGTTGAAGCAAACAAATTATTGTTTACATTAGCCGTAATAAATGAAAAATAGCAAATAAAGCTTGTTTCAGATGAGTTCAGTTCACTCATTCACTCATTATTTGTAATGCAAAGTGGTAAAGTCATATTAGCAGTAAAAATTAAGAAACAAATAATAATAAACAGGAAGAATACCTTCCGTAGAAACAGTCTTGGGAACAATGAGGAGAAAAAACAACAAGGGCTTATAACTTTGACATGTTTGATATCGAAGGGTTAAATTCATGTGACCTGATAAAACCTCTGCACTGAAGTGAAGTCCAAGTTTCCTTCACATGAAGTTGGATGGATTATATCTAATTTGAAGTATATCATAATAAAAATAAAGATTTTAATAATGCTTTACCCTTTAATAAATAATCCAACATATGTTTTGGGGGTTTTTCTTGCACTCGGACAAGTTATATTAAGAAAATTTCAATTCAACTGACGTCTGGTGAAATATCTGAGATAAACCTTTTTTTTTGTTTTGTTTTGTTTTGTTGAGTGAATCTTACAGGCCAAAGGACAAAAGCATCCAAATAGATAAGTTACATAATGACTTCTGACCTGAGTGTGGACAGCAGACCTCCTCTGCAGTGGGTCAACTCAAACATCTTTCTACTTTAAAAACCACAGGATTTAAAGTGACGTCTGGCATTTTGGTTCTTGGACAAACCTTTTTAACACAACGTCTTCTCAAAGTCATCAGAACATCGGGTCACATTTTGGCTTCCTGAGTACTTTTACATTTAAAGTGAAGCCAATTGTTATATTCACTTGCTTTATTTAAGTTTTTCTTTACATGATTAGGCAATAATATCAATCTCATAACTTAGTCATAAATTATCTTTTAAATCCCGGAGCGGCAGTGTGTGTGTGTGTGTGTGTGTGTGTGGGTGTAATGAGAACTGAGACAGTGATAAAAGTGTGTAGGAGGAAGGATGCACAAACAGATATTTGCTGAGGTCTTCTATTTAATTCAAAGCACATTTGAAAGCTCTCTCTTGTGGTTTGGTGTCTAGTGATGTTTTATTAGATTTTAATTTTTTTTTGGACAGGAGCCATGAAAAGCCAAGATTGACCTATCCTGAGAAAAGCGATACAACTTAACTCCAACTACTTTGGCAGTAAAACCCGTGGACTTGTATTTAACAATATGTTATATACTATATTCCTATATTTTATTGTCTCAAATCTATGTGCTGACAGCTGCTCTAATATGTCTTTCTCTTGTAATGTACCTCCTCGTCATATTCACCAGACTCCAAAATGAAAAGACTGCCAATGTATCGCATAGTAAATCTATTTCAGGCCTCAACAGGAACATGGTAAAGTGGTTCCGACTCTTTTTGTATTGAGGTGACTCATTACAGGCGAGGAAATGAGAATCGGTGGCAGGGATACGATTGTAGTTGTATTCTTAAAACAGAGAGGGCTGATAACTGTTCAGTTCAAAATAAAAAATAAAACCCCTTTCCTCTGAACTTCAGTGAAGTCTATTATTTCAAGATTGAAAGTTGACTTGCAAATCATACAAAGTAGGGTCTGGAAACTGCGGGTTGCCTACATTTAGACTACTGTGATGAGTGTTGAGTGAATTTAAAATACAATTATGCATCTGGTTGTACGAGGTTTGAGGTTTTATTGAGGTTAAACAAGAAACGATATGATCCAAAATGGCTCCAAAGCCTTTATTGTGCTCATGTAAAAGAAAACACAATTTCATTTGGTCATGCAACAGCAAAAACAAAACAAAAGTCAACTTGCGTGATTGCACTTTCTTTGTATATCAAAAGTTTTATATATACGGTATATATTTTTTGGCATTTTTTGGCAAGTACATAAAGGCCTGCATGAATACAAAAAAAGTTACATTCGACAGATTTTTCTCATAGTCGTCATGCCAACACATGCAGAAACTAATAAAAATGACTGATGCATTATAATATTTATTTGTAATTCTAACTGAACATACATTAGTGTACGTATGTGCAACGTGTTACAGGTGTTTGCCAGCTGTCAGTTTCCACAAAGCGTCTAAATGAGGTCTCACTGCTTCTGCAGAGTAGTTTTAGCTCGAGAGAACAAACTGTAACCATGTTGCCTTGTAACTAAGTGTCAGAATGATGAAGGCTAAAATTCAGTCGTGATGCAGGCGAGACCACAGGACCGGCCAACCAGGTCCAATATTAATATTGCAATGTTGCCATCTGCTGGCAGGATTTAAATATTACACACAAGTCTTGGGTCGAAGAGAAGCAGCTCCAGATTCTCAGTGGTGTCATGAGTCTTCTTCACTGTAAAGAAACATGTAGTAGAAAAGAGCGCTGAGAATCAGCAGAGCGACGGACAGCACCATGTTCCTCCGGTTCTCGCCTCTTAATGTTTCCAGCTCCTTATCTGTAGAAAAAAAAAACAGCTTCACAGCTGCTCGTCGAATGAGGTGGTCTCCAGTACAGGAGTTCCTCAGGGCACAGTATCTCTCCCTTTATACTTCACACTTCCACCACATCTCATCTTACCGAGCTTCAGCACCCTTTCATTCATGATTGCCATTTCATCTTCCAGTTCTTGCCTGTGAAACAGACGGGAGAGAGAAAGCGGGTGAACTCAACTCGGATACCAAGTCATGACACAAAAAAATCAAACTCCAAATAATCCACAACATGTTGATGAACTACACAAGGCACTAGATAAAACAACTGATGAAATGCAAAGCAACAGCCACAAAGAACACCAACCGTTCCAAGTGAGAAAATCACACAAACTGGCTTCAAAGGTACATAAAAAGCAGAGAAATGGTTATGATAAAGAAAGTAAACATCTCATAAAGAGGAATAAGTTTGGGAAGTTATTTCTCTGCATTTACCAGAGTGAACCTTAACTACACGTTCTAATGGGGAGCTGATGGCGGGGGCCCCCGGGGTTGTAACAGTGGCGACCTGTCAGCCGTCGGATTCGAACCAGCGACCCTCCAAACGGAAGTCCCTCCCACCTGATGGCCCACCTGCGCGGCCTCACCTCTCCTTCTCAGTCAGCTCCTCTCTCCTGCTCCTGAACTCCGCCTTCTCCAGGTTCCCCTGGCAACGCGCCTTCCGCTCCTCCAGACGGTCAATCTGCAGACAGGTGAGACGCGAGGACGTGTGAGAGGCACGCGGGCAGGTGAGGAGGGCGCGAGGAAGGCGAGACCCAGGGTGCAGGCACAGAGCAGCGCGAGCAGTATATGAATGACGTGTGCAGGATAGAAGGCAAAACTCTGGATGGAGAGATCAAATGTGCAAAAGCTTCATTAAAAACCTCGTACCTCGGTGGCGACACTTATATTCTCTCGTTTCTTGTCCTTTAATTTAGCCATTTTACACCCGAACAGCGCAGTCTGTCTTTTCCTGTGACAATGCGGAACTGTCTTTCTCGTTTCTTCTTCGTTTTGTTAAGGTTTTTCTTGTCGGGGAGTTTTGCTGCCCCCTGCTGTCGACTAGCAGTAGCACAACAGCGTGTGCTCCTTTGTATTAAAGCACACCAGTAGTTATTTTTCCTTTAATTACACCAAAAGCAATAAAAAAAAAATTCCCTTGCATTACAAACAGCAGATATTTGAATCACTTTGTAAAAAATATCAACATTCAAAGCACATTTCTGAGAAAAACAAAGTTTAAACCATTAATTTTTTGAAAACACATGGAGACACAAAACAAGATTTGATGTGTTAAAACAATAAATTACTAGATATAAAATGCAAATTAATAAAATTACAAGCTTATCACAAATCGTGCAACTGTTCAGTATCTAATCCAAAAACTAATTTCAATTGTATTGAAGTACAGGTTAAATTATCTATATGGAAGTTGTGATTTCCTACAGTAAAAATAAGTAACTCGTCCCAAAAAAATAAGTTTCATACACAGAAACAATTGCACAAATGAACCCCAAAGTACACAAAATTATAAATAAAATGTACTTTAAATATGCCAAGTCAACAAATTCAACACCAGAACACTCGTGCAGACATTTTAACATGGCTTGTAAAATATTAAAAACTCATATTTCTGCCTGTTTTATCTCTCAGACTGGAAACATCCATCCTGCTCCTCCGTGTGACGAGTGAATCCGGCAGCAGTGCTCACCAGCTAAACACAGACAGGTGAGCAGCACCGAGAGAGTTGTTGCTGATCGTTGCTAATCGGATTATCGGCCCTGAAAGGACACAAGTTGATCAGCTGGGGAGGGAACGGGACGAGGCCAGACTTTCTGCTCTCTCTTAGTAGTAGATTTCCTTATAGAAAAATGCCTCTTTTTATCAACCGGGACCAAATATTTGCGCATCAGGTTCACCTGCTGGAGCACAAGCTGAGGGTAAGTGACTGCTGGAGGTCAGCGAAGGTCAAACGGGAGATCATCAGTTTAAGTGTGTATTGCTATCTTGGTTTTTTTCCCCACCATTTCCAGCAACATGTAATGTCTTTTGGGGACTTATTTCACTGTGTTGCAGAGTAAAGAAGAGCGAATACTTGAACTGGAAACCGAGAATGCAATTCTTCATTTGAGACTCGCTGAGGTAAGAAGATTTCTGCCATTCATTACTTCACAGATTAACCAGCAGCAGAGTTCTTGACTGTTACTTTCCACACTAGACTTTGTGTGTTATATGAAGATTGATGACTTACAGAAAGACATGGATGCGCACAGGCTTGTGAATTTTTTTTTTCTTTCTTAATTTTAACAGATATTTGAGGTTTTGTGGGTTAGTAAAGGATTGTTCTTGAAACATATTGCTTGCATTTATCAGGTTTTTATACTTTAAATTCTTTCTAAAATCTGGGGGTAAGCGTATGTGTTATATCTTAAATATACTTACCAGGAAAAATTTAATATGATTTAGAATCGTATAATCTTAGTTGAATACAACATAAGGGTAAATTCACTTCTAAAGACATCATTTGCATTTATGTTCTCAACTTAAAAAGCAACAGATGCTCAAACATTTGTGTGACACTTTGATCCTTCTCAGTGTTTGGGCAAACTGCGGCACGATCATGAAGAGGAGACCAAGGCCGCCGACGAGCTTCAGCCCCAGAGAAATACACCGAAGATTACCCAGGCGGCGCTCGTCAAGCTCCTTTCTGACGTCCAGGTACAAATGTGTTCAGACGTGTGGAGTTTCCACTTTGTCCTGAAGCGCTGCATCAGACCTCACGCACTTTTGATTCTGTGTGTGTGTGTGTGTGTGTGTGTGTGTGTGTGTGTGTGTGTGTGTGTGTGTGTGTGTGTGTGTGTGTGTGCGCGGCAGGTTGTGAAGCAGGACCTTAGCGAGGTGTTTGCGATCTATGTGAGCTTTGCCACTGAGCTTGAGGAACAGAGCAAGCAGCTCCTGGAGAAAGTGCAGCAGGCCAGCTCCTGCTTCAATGGTCCCTGCCGAGAAGAGGCAAAGAGTGAGTATCTCGGAGGATCACTTTCCTCATGGAGGTTTGCAAAGTCTTGGTTATTGTCAAACAGTCAGAAAATCCAAAATTGGATTCTCCCTGGGTACACTGAATTGAAGAAACAAGAAACCAATAGAGGCACAAAGACAAAGCGGGCCCCATAAAGAACCAAGACTGCGGTATTGCAGAAGATCAGACAATTCGTCCTTACACACGCCATCTCCCTTTTCCCTTTTCATCCCCATTCGACCCACAGAATCATTTAGGATTAACCTTTAAAATGGTGATAACTGAGCCAGTGGTGTGTTGAAATGCTGTAAATGTATAAACTGTCCATTAAAAGTCCACATTTTGCATCGTTGGACAGCTCATAAAACCATATTTCATCCTTTTACCGCTCACGTTGAGAAATGTCAGACTTTTGACCAAGGAGTCCTTTTTTAAAAGGTTAAAGTGGAGCTGAGGCGTTTTCATGCTTCTCTTGTCTGCTCATGGTTTTAAAAGAGCCTATTTAAAGTTGGATTTTCTGCCCCTCACTCCAATTAAACTTTTCTCACGCTCTCATTCACTCCTTCTCCGTGTGTCTATAAATCTGAGGTGGCTTACAGGTTATTTGCTGCCTGTATTCCAGTCAGAGGGTGTGTTGCTGGGCCAGGTAATCCTCTCACATGGTCCTGCCCCACCTCCCACTCTGTCGCCCCCACCTGGCCCCGCCCCTCGAGGTCACCCAAGGTTGATTGTGCTGAACTGTATTGTCCAGCCAGTCAGCCAGTCGGCTGGTCACCGCCTCCCAGACTGCTGCACGGCGACGTGGTCACATGCTGTGGCTCTAATGAGCCTGAGCACACAGGCTGCGTAATGCTGCTTCAAGCTATTTCACTTCTTCACTGATGTCCACTTGTGCCGCAGTGTTCATTGTTTGGTATATAATGTTTCTTTATGTATTTTTCACACATTTTAAAGCTTATCTAGATGCATAATAGGTTAATCAATGTACTGGGTTCTTCTTCTGAGAGTCTACCAAATGAATAAATACATTAAAATCCATCATAGTGTCGGGATGGGAAGAAAGAAAAAGAAAAAAAACCTCCATCCTCTTCATCATTGCAATCACTTTCACACCTATGGGCAATTTAAAGTGAACTACTCCACTTGAACCGAGTGCAAGAGTCCCAACAGCAAAGAAATCATGAAGTATTTCTATGTGAGGAATTTGGTTTTTATTAACATTAATGTGGCTTTTCTTCACTGCTCCAGTTACTGCTATGAGTGTGAAATGATAGTTTAATACATATATATGTACTACCCAGGGTCTGAATTCAGAGCTTTACACCAGAGAACTGACACCTGTGGCTTTGGAAACTTAGTTGTTTTTTTTTTTCTTCTTCTTCTTTTATTGCACTACAAATTGTTAAACTGAACACTATAGACCGGACTGGCTTTTTGTTGGATGTGACAAAAACAATTCACCATAATTTGTAATATCTCTGTGTCGAGCTTTTAACCTCAGTTTACAAGAGAAGAGAGAGACGGCACTTCAATATCGGTTAGGCCTTATTCTTTTCTTTCCAGATTTGCATTGTCGCGTTGGAGCTTTGGAGCGCTCTCTGGAGGAGGAGCGGGAGAGGTGCAGCGCCGAGAAGCTGAAGAGAAAAGAGCTTCATAACACACTGGTGGTAAGCGCAGATGCTGCTTCGGACTCGATGCCGATCAAGGAGGACAACCTGGTCCTTTCTCTTCTGCTTGTCTGCAGGAGCTGAGAGGGAATATCAGGGTTCACTGCAGAGTGCGTCCAGTTCTGCCCTTTGACCACGTTCAGTCCTCAGCATCCGGATCAGGGTGAGTCTCGCTCACAGAACTTCCCTGTAAGTGACCTTGAATCCAAATGATTGCTCCCAGTAACAGTTTTCACCAGTGCCGGAAGTGTGTGAATGCGAAAAGTGCTGCATTAGTCAAATCTATGTCTAATCTTTCCTTATTAGTCCGGCGTCGTCGGAGGAAGTCGTCCACGCAGTCAGTGACGTGAGTGTCCCACAGTGTCCGACGGGCTTTCCTTTGATTGCTGCAAACCTGCTCGGTGTGCTCGCGTCACGGTTCCTCCTCGTTTGCTTCTGCAGGACACGGTGATGGTGAGCTGCCTGAAGACGGGGATGCCCGTGCACAGCAAGACGTTTGAGTTCGAGAGGTGAGTGGCGAAGTAACTCGACACTGACGTCAGTGTGCAGGGTGCCAGGTGACCGGTACTCACAGAGGAAGCTGTGTTTCCCTCAGAGTGTACGGTCCTGAAGATTCCCAGGATACCGTGTTTAAGGAGGTGAAGTCACTTCTCACATCCCTGCTGGATGGGTGAGTAGATATAATATCACTACATACCGGTAGTATGTATTATTCTGCAAATTAAAATGACTCAGTCAAACTTTATCTGTGTAGCACTTTGCATGGAGATTGATAAAACACAAGGACGAACGCCTTTAAGTTGTACCGACATTTATAATTAGAATAATTCGTGCCTGCGAGATGGCAAAGAGGTTTGTGAGTGATAAAGAGGCATGAGTGTCTCGTGTCCTTGGTCTTGGGTTTTTAATGATACCAATTATTGGTGCATTTAAAGAAAAACAAAAACAAAAAGACATGAGAGACGGTTCATGGACAGGGTGAAGGAAGACCTGCAGATAGTTGGTGTAACGGTAGGAAGATGAGGCGCCTGAAGGGAGCAGCGAAAATAACAAGTAGAATAGCACAAGATTAATTGAAACATGTGACACGCTGCATATGTCTCATTGTGCCGTTAACAGGATTAACAGGATGTTGTCTCTCTCTCTCTCCCCTCCCTTGAAGCTACAATGTGTGCATCATGGCATACGGACAAACCGGCAGTGGGAAAACACACACCATGGTGGGATCGCAGCAGCTGGAGGAGAGCTCCAGGATGCAGCAGGAGGCACAGCAGGGTATTATTCCCAAAGCGGCTGCTGAGCTCTTTCGGTGAGACAGTAAAGCTTGTTTATTCATTTGTTTATGTAAGAGGTCCTCAATGTCAAGAATAAACCCTGCAAAAGGTAATCTGCTTTTTAAACCGCAGTGAATCCAAGCTACTTTTACTTTCTACCTGTTCAGTTGGTTAATCAAAAATGTAATGAATAAACTTTTTAAAAAAAAGAGAGAGAGAAGCTGATAGAGAGTCCAGCTTGGGGTTATTTGCTCACCTCTTCTTGACCTGTCGACGGTTCCGTCTGCTTCCCCAGGCTGATCTCCGAGAAGCCAGCGGAGGATCACACGGTGGAGATGTCGGTGATCGAGGTGTACAACAACGAGGTGTTCGACATGCTCGCCACCGACGAGCAGGGGACCAGCGTCAGCCGGCGTCGGGACGTCCTCACCACGTCCTCCGGTACCAGCCAGGTCACCGCTCTCACATCCGAGTGAGTACAAACCGGGCCCCGGCGGCTCTCCGTGCATTTCAGGCTCACGAGTGGGACAATTTCAAGTTCTTTCATTTTAGGGATCGAAACCATCTGCTGTGTCTGTTGCATCCATGCAAAAGTTAAAGCTGGCTTCCGGTTTACCTTTTTATCTAGGTTTTATATAGCGAGAACATTTTTTAAGGCCTACGCATTAGAACATGCAAATTCCCAGCAGGACCCGTCTCACTTCAAGTAACAATTTTGCAAGTGCAATCATGCAAGTCAATGTGTAAATAGGAAACAAGACAAAAGTTTCTGTTTTCTGCAGCATTCTTGGGACCCTAATTGGCCTCAACATGAGAGTAAAATTATCTATGAGCCTTGTATGATTTTCTTTTACAACATGAAGGCTGCAGCTCCAGCTTTAATGTTTTGGCCGGTCCTCTACTTGGAGGCTTACACTTTAAAGAGAATTTAACATCAATCAACAAACAACCTCTTGTTTTGCTTGGATTTTAAAATGTGAAACGCTCCAAGCAGGCACCGAATCCTAATCATGTCTTTCAATGAAAAGAAAAGGTTTCATTATGACGGACAAAAGAATGCCTTTAATGAATGAAATTCACATATATGAAGCAGCGCTTTCGGGGTTTTCTCCTTACGCTGTTTAAAAACAAGAGAAGTAAGAGGAAAGCTCTGCCATGAGAAGATAGGCCACAAGGCTATTTTTAAATTCACTAAACAGCAGCTCCAACAACAACCAAATTTATTGCAAAATCCATCCATTGTGTCATTTCACCGACCTGCTTGCCACACACAAATGAAAGCAGAGACTCCACAGATTAATTATGTGAATATCATAATATATCTGTATATCTAAAAAAAAAAAAAACAAAAACACGCTCCGTTTCAAAGTGTTTCTCTGCCTGTTATGAACTGTGACTGCAGGTTTTCTTATTGATCTCCACACTGACTCTCACACATCGCCTCTGCATTCGTTGCGACTATGAAAAGTTTTAAGCTCTTAAGACATGAAAGGCCAAGGTGCGTGTTGTTTCAAGGCACGTCCTCGGTTTGCTTGGCAGGCCTGTGGGCAGTGCCTCGGAGGTGATGCAGATCGTCAGCCGTGTGCAGAAGCGCCGGGCTCACTGTCCCACCCTCATTCACACCTCGTCGTCGCGCTCTCACCTCGTCGTCACCCTCGCCGTGTCCTCCAAGAGCCCCAGCGCGCTGGCCCTGGGTGAGACGCCGTCGCCGACGCGCTCGCAGAAGTGTCAGCGTCGCACCTCGCATGACCGTTGTGTCGCCCGTTTCTCCCAGCTCGCCGGCTGCAGAGTGCAAAGAAGGACATGCAGCGCTCCGCCCACAGGCAGTGGTGGAGTCCGCGGTGTCGACGCGCCAACCCCGCCGCCCACCACTCGCCAGACGAGCTCTCCCTGAGTGCCGCCTCCTCCCCCTGCGCCTCCCCGTCGCCCTCCCACTCGCCCTGCCCCTCCCCGAATCACAGCATCTCTCAGGCTCCCTTCACGACCAAGCTGCAGCTGGTGGACCTGGCAGGCAGCGAGTGTGTCGGTAAGGAGCCCGCCGCCTCGGGATCTGCTTTGAGTTTGTTCACGTTGTAAGGGTGTTGGTCCCCCCTCCCCTGTGTTTTGCATTAAAGCAAGATTTTACCTGGAAATGAGGAATCCTTGTCATGCCAAACTGCAGGATGGGAGTTTATCTTGTGAGCCTCTGTGGTTAAGATGCTGTGGATGAAGGATGAGAAACTTTGATCACGACGAGAGCCCAAAATAATTAATCTTCTTCAGCTGACAGGCAGAAGTCGAAGAGATGTTTAATAATAAATTAGATTTGGAGGTGTTAAATTAAAGTCAAGAGTCGACTGAATGGCAATAAATTAAGTGTATTGAGTCAAAATTCATGTAATCTTTACTTTAAGATGCATGTAAGGTCACAATATCTGTTGAATTATTGCAGTTGTTACTGGGTTCAAATGGGATTAATTGGACTTCTTTCTTGTGTCACAAATTTTTAAAAATCTTTTCATGGGCTACACAGTACAGAAGAGGTTTGGGGCCACTGTGTCATCTGAGTCTGAGTTTAAAGTCAGAATTCTGAGAAAGAAAAGTCAGAACTCAGGTTTTTTTCCCCACAGTGGCCCTAATCTTCTTCAGTAGCAAAGAAAGCAAACATGAATCTGATGCTACATTCTGAGGAATAATCACTCAATACTGCCACCCAGTCTCCAGAACATGCATTACTTAAATCTCACACACTGGGCCTTTGAAAAGCGTTGAAGTATTCAATTGCAACGGATTAAACTACTTGATTTCATTTTTACTTGTCTGGACACTAATGTGGATATAATGTTTTGTGATATGTTGGTAAATGTATTTTATAGTAGGACCTAAATGTAGAGCTTGGTATGGATTTAAGCTTGCATAAAGACCTTGCACTATGGGACAAAAAAAATTAAATTGGACTTATTCATGCACACAAACGTTTATCATTAATTTCCCAGTGTGTGCCTGTCGTGCCATAAATCCAACAGGTATGTCTGGAATTTCGGGTGCAGCTCTCTGGGAGGTGTCGTGTATAAACCGCAGTCTTTCGTCTTTGTCGGACGTCCTGGGCGCTTTGGCCGAGCACAGACCCCACGTCCCCTACAGGAACAGCAAACTCACTCACCTGCTCCAGGATGCCATTGGTAAGACATGCAAACACACAGTAAGAGCGAGTCCTGCATCCCGTCGCATCCTCGGCCTTGCATTTTTCTTCCTCCAGCCGATGTGCTGCTCATAAAGAGAGTGAAATGTTTCCTTGAAGTCGGTTGTTGGTGTGCTTTTTTGCCTGTTGTTTGTCCACCAGGTGGGGATGCAAAGCTGCTGGTGATGCTGTGTGTCTCACCGACGCAGCGCTTCATCACCGAGTCCCTGCAGTCTCTGGGCTTTGGCACACGGGCCCGTCAGGTTCAGAAAGAGCAGCCGAGAAGAAAAAGCAACACCCTGAAAGTGAAGTGATGGAACAGGAGATATTTTCAGTAGTTGTCACACTGGCAGACGGAAAGAAAAGATGAGGCAGATGAAAGGTGATAAAAAAAAAAAAAAAAAAAAACCCATGCCAGTGAGCTTTATCTTTCTCTGCATTTACTGTATTAAAAAGTGTTTATTAGATGGTGAATGTTTAACACATCGATGTTCACAGCCTTTAACAGTGAAAAGAAAAACACTCAGATATAGAAAGTCCTTGCTTTTGTAGCAACGTTCAATAAGGCTTCTGCTGATAGTATTCTCTACATAAACGCGCACCAGCCACTTTAGATAAACTTGTGCAATCCGAGGTGATCCGACGCAGCCGCTTTGTCAGTGTTTCTACGTTTCAGAAGGCTTACAAGTCTGCACCTTTTCTTGATGGAGTCAGAAATGGGAACA
This sequence comes from Blennius ocellaris, assembly GCF_963422515.1. Taxonomy (NCBI): domain Eukaryota; kingdom Metazoa; phylum Chordata; class Actinopteri; order Blenniiformes; family Blenniidae; genus Blennius; species Blennius ocellaris. The sequence goes on along the minus strand of NC_137667.1, from coordinate 14,727,647 downwards.
TTTCTTTTTCATGGTCGCGCTAAAGGCTGCAGTAGGTGGTGGAGCTGCACTGGAGGGTTCATCTGATGGGTTGCCTCTATTGTGCAAATCAACCGTATTTGGCAACTTCAGGATTCACCCATGCAAAATAATACTTTATATGGTGGGATGGCGGGAAATCTTTTACAGAAAGTCAGTGAGAAGTTCATCCGTTTTAGGCAATTTTATTCATTTAGAAATTGTCTTGCACATAAAGTAGTTGAAAGTCTTTAAATACCTTACAATTACCATTTCTAATTAACTATTTTATGCAATGTATTTTAACTCCCTGTAAAGCTTTATATCCAACTTGGATCACATTGGAGTGCACAAGTGTATTAAATGGAAAAAGCAACTAACTCTGTTAGAAATTTGTAGGACTGTTTATTAGCTTGTGAACGTTCACACAGTAATGAAAATCTGGCACAACAACAACAACAACAAAACTAAAAATGCTTTATTTTGTATGTTATTGATATCTACTTCATGGTGTGTGTTTCCAGCTGCAGCAGCATTCAGATGAAGCTCCTGCAGGCAGTGAAATGAACTTCACTGTATAAAACAAAATACTGTGTGTCTCATCTAGTTTTCATATGTTATAGATTTCAGCATGACTTGCTCCTGCTTGGCCTTCTCATTTTTAACAATACAAGTTCAGCTTTGTGTGTACAGTAACATTTCACATGTCATACACTGTATTCTGTTTCTGTGTGATCATCACCTTTTGTTTGGATTATAAACTCTTCTCACGAGCCTTGATAGAAATGAAAAAAATGTGTCTGATACTTGAAAATAAACGCAGTACCTGGACGGTAGTATTTCTGTGCACATGTGTCTTGGTGTATGATCCTGTTTGAGGAAAAAGTTGTGCTGGAACCCTTCCATCTTTAAGTGATTAGCAGTTTTCGAGCACACGGTATTTCTCCCGGTAAAAATAAAAAATGCAGGCAGAGTTAATGGCTCAGGACAGACTTTTTGCACAAATGACTTTCACAGTGGGGAAAAGAGAAATAAATGTATTGCAAACACTTTAACAAGGTTGTTTGTTTTTAAAGTGTTATTTGGAACAGACAGACTATTGTGCTGCGTAGGGAACTGTAAGACATTGGGGGTTTTTCAGTTTGCACAGGCTGATTATTTGCAAATGCAATTTCAGATCTGTTGACCACAGTTTAATGTGGAGAAAAAAAAAAATCCCAGATGATACCCTCCAAGGTGAACCAGTTGGAAATCCTCCCAGCATGAATACAATAACACTGTATCTGAAAATTAAATCTCTTTTTCATCAGCTCCCCTTAGACACATACACACTCACACTTTTTTTTATTAGGCCTCCTCCCACCAGTGGGCTGCAACCTGTGAATACATACTGTCATCTATTTCCACGCAGGGCTAAAACTAACACGTTCCTGACTCGCACACACCAGGCAGCACTGACATGAACGCTGAAAGGTCCAAGGCGTTTCTGAAAGCCAGGAGCTTCGAGGGGTAGGGAACTCCGGTCCTCGAGAGCCGCGGCCCTGCACGTTTTGCAGGCCTCGCTGCTTCAACACAGCTGATTGCAATGAGCAGCTCGTTATCTGGCTTTGTGTTGAAAGCCATTCAGTGGAGGGAGACATGGGAAAACGTGTGGGACCAGGGTTCTCTACCCCCCCACATAGAGGATGAATAGTTAGAAAAAAATAAACACACATTAATTACAAAAATGATGAGAAAATGGAAATGAAATCCCCTGGAGCAATGGAGAAGTAAGGAAAGAAGAGGTGAGAGAAACAGCAGAGTGAGAATGAGACGGGAGGAAAGCACGAATACCAAACCGTTGTCTATGAGACAAAAACAGGGTTCAGTGGTTAGCGACTATCATAGGTTTGAGTCCAGGATGTTTTCTGTGAGGCTACATGTTTGCAGAATACAAATACATGTAATTGAGGTTAACTGAAGCAGACGAGGCTGTTTTTCTCTCTGCGTTTGGCCTGTGATGGACGGATGACCTGTCCAGGCTGTACCAGGCCTTTGCGGCCGCCAGGATTGGTTGGTCCCTGAGTTTGGACAAAGCGTTTTAGAAAGTGGATTGATTTCATGACTGCTTCTAACCACATGGTTTTTCATTGCACGTGTGGATAAGGTCAGCAACTTTACAGCGATGAGGTAGGTTGATTCGATTTTGTGCTAATTATAGAAAAGTCTGGATTTTCACTTCTTTCTTTTTCTTTTTTTAAACACAATCAAAATTTAGTCTTGGCTGTGTAACCTTTACAGAAAGTTTAAAGAAAAGCTGTTGCAACTTTGGCAAAGTCGAAGAAATGAACCTGCATCACTGCTTTAATGCAGGGGCAGACAGCCACGCATAAAATACTTACCTCACAAGTACAGTATATGTTTGGATTGTGGGATGAAGCTTTAATATCTGGAAAAACTGCCAAAGAAAAGCCAAGGATTGACTTTAGATGGTCCTACACAATACTCCACTCTGCCACCGTACAATTCCATTTCCATAACTTAGCATTTATACACCATTACTGGACTTGCGAGGATATTTTTCTGACTTTTTCCATTTGATTACGTGTTTAAATACAAAGATTGTTCTTTGCACTTCTTTCATTCTCAAAAAGGCATGTTGCTCGTTTGAAAGTCAACAACAGCACTTCAGAGTCGCAGTGAAACGATCAAACTGTGATGGTGACAGTTGATACTGAAGCTGAAGAGGTTGAAACATTTTCTTGAAGATTTTTAGAATATCTGTACTTACTGAAAAGTTTTGTACATTTCAGAACTGGTATTTCTGATTAAGTTAAATCGGGACATGTTTTTTTTCATAAACAAATATCTGAAGCCTTTGCTGATATAAAGAGTTTTTTGTTGTTGTTTTTTTTAACATTGACAAGCTATAAAATTGGCTGAAAAGCTCCAGACTGATTGTTATCTGAACAGAATGGTGGTCAGAGGTGATGCTTCAGCTGTACTGTGAGACAATGTCAACATGTAATTGTCTGGAAGTACAAGGTTTGGCTATTGCATAGTCATATAACTGTCAATATCGCTGTTGTGTTGGTGTGCATGAAGACATTTTTCCATCTGAATGATAACCTCCACGAGTTAATTTGAAGAAACTGCTCAAACTTGACAAACTAACTCGACAACAAGAAAACTGTACCCTGTAGAGCTGAAACATAACATTAGATTTTTATTAATTCAAGCAAACTGTTACAGTCAACAGTTACATAAGTTACATGGTATACAGTTTTGAACTTTTTAAATGTTTTTTTTTTGTTTTTTTAAACCAGGGTCTCTGTCCCCTTCTCCTCCTGCCCCCAAACATAGAAACAGCAAATCCATACAAGCGCAGGCAAGTAAGTAGTAACAGCACAATACATTCATCAACTCAACAATAGGTTTCGTACGAACAATAAGGCAAGTAGAAGAAAAGAACGGACAAACAGAAAAGGATGGCAGACATTTTCATTGAAATGAGCCAAAACAAGGCAGAACATATCCTTCTCTTTCCGCCCTCAGAAGGCAGTATCACGCAGGGTTTCTTCTCTTGAGCAACAGTTGCTGCTGCGTTGACGAACGAGGTAAGGCTTCTCGTTTGTGGGCGGGTACACAGTGACGGGGGGGATCGGAGGGAGAAGCTGCCTTTCACTGACGAGCAGTTCGTAGCTGCTCTTGGTCTGATTCTCATTGTCATCGGCTCCGGAACCAGTTTTCCTCAGTCAAGTAGAGGAAAAAAGGAATTCAGATGTTTGTCTTCGACATCGAATCCAACTCCAAAGTCCATTTCTGTGTCAGGTAGTGTGAGAAAAAGATTGACGCTGAACGTGTTCAAAGTCCATGGCTTAGTGTTTCTCTGTGACATCGCCTGACGTCAACGTGAGCAGAAGCGACTCCTCTGAACCTGGATAGAGACGAACGCAATCTCTTGGCATACATTTCCCTGGGGTAAAGGTTAGATGTAAGAGGCTGGATATGCACACAGGTAGCCAGGGCAGCCATATGCTTCCCCCTTCTTCATTGCAACCACACAAAAATCAGCACATGACACAGCAACACAATCTTTTGCTTGTTGTTAATGAAAACGCCAGTCCCGATAACAAAAAAAAAAAAAGAAAAAAAGAGGAGGAGGGGCAAGTAAAAGGAAAACCCAGCTGGTGTTCAGACTGTTCATGTGGTGGTCAGTATCGGACATCACTGGCTTGTTAAAACTGCATCTGATTAGGCAGTAAAATGTAAATAAAAGATATAAAGAAAGCAGCATTCGCTCAATGCCATGTTTAACCACCAGGTGGCAAAACTGTTGTAGAACTGAAAGGTAGATGCAACATGCATTTATTTTTCCTTTTCTATTTTCTTGTGAAGTTTTTTTTTTTTTCCCAACATCAACACACAGATAAACGAAAACAAGTGGCTCTTCAAAAAAGTTTTCACATAATGATAGTGAACGTGAGGGGAAATCCAGCAGAAACGAGATCATGTGGTAGTGCAGAAACTAATGAATGCAAAGTAAAAAATTATAAAATGAAAATAGACCAATGAGGGCAAAGTGGAGACTCTCCACTGAACACAAACCACAACGAGACAGAGATAACAGCTGGACAGAGGGCGATAACAAGGTTTCTCTTCTCTGACAGTGGGACGTGGAGGGCGGGCCACTTGTTTGTCCTTCTTCTTTCTACCCAACCCTCGCTGTCATCACTCCATCCAGTCCCCTTCGTCAAACTCAGACTCGTCCTCGGAGTCGGAGTACTCCACGGCGATGCGGCGCGACAGGATGGTGGCCACGTCGTTTCCGACCCGCTCGTGTTTCGCCTCCTGCTCTCGCTGCTCCTCCACCTTCCGCAGCTGTATGCCTGCAGTGGGGGGAGGAGGGGAGACAGAGGAAGACTTTAAGTGTCTGATGATCTAATATCACAGCTCTTGTCCTGCTGGATAATGCTTAATGCGATGCTTCTCATTCGATACGTCCGTAAGGAATCAAACGGTGGAGGTTGAGTGCTTCATTCACAAGAGGCCAGAGTCTCGTTCAGGGAAACAACCACTCAATTCTTCAGAGCCAGTTTGCTGGTGTTTTATAATTGAATGACCAGGGTGTAAAATGAGCTATATATGTCTGTATAACTTTACAGAAAGGAATCCATGTCAATTACAATTTTCCAGATCTCATCAGATGCATTTTTGGTACAGTAAAAACAGTAAGCAATTAACTTTAATGTAAGGCAGGAAAATGTAGCCAATGTGGGGAATTTTTGCTTTAAAAAGAACAAAAAAACCCGACACTGATACATTTTAATTATGCATCAATTGACTAATCGCTTCATCTCTATTCTCAGTATAGTTTTCTGAGCTATGGACCTCCATAAATGTGGAGCATTAATGTGCCAGAAACATTCAGTGTGCAGATGTGACATTAAAAAGCCTTCTGAGGAGGTAGAGGCCATAAAAGTGCCTCCCCTGAACATCGCCTCTAAAAATAATACCTTGCAGATATTGTTGCGGACGCTTGGCGTGAACCACGGCTCACCTTTTCTGATGGCTTCCAACAGGACGCTGCGTGCGTCGCTGATGGGCGGTAGATTGGCTGGATGGTGCCTCTTGAGCCCCACGTCGTGGAGCGTGTGCGGGGGCGGTGAGGCCATGGCTCCTGCTGAGGGGAAGGCCGGCACGGGCGGTGGGCCCAACGGACACGGGGACGAGCTCCGCGCTCCGGGGAGGGGCAGGGGAGGCGGAGGCGGCGGGGGAGGCAGGATGGAGCCGTCCGACTGCGTCCCGGAGCCCGAGGGCGGGCCCTTGTCCAGGACGTGCTGGAGACGGGCCGGGGACGAGGAGTGGAGGGGCGGCGCCACGGGCGGAGGAGCCGGGTGGAGAACCCCCGGGGCGATTTGAAGGGGAGCAGGGGGAGGCGGGATCGCCGGGAGGTGCTGCTGGACTGGCAGAGGGGGGATAGGGGGAGGAGGAGTGCCCCGCAGCCCTGACGAGGGCAGTGGGGGAGGAGGAGGGGGGAGAGGGGGAGGCGGTGGAGGAGGAGTGTTGGAGTTGAAGCCCGCCGTCCGCGCTGGAGACTGGGGTCTGCTGTCGGAGAAACCTGAACTGGAGCTGAAGGAGAGAGAGCGTTCTCTTTAGTTGTACGTAGCAGTCAGTGATTGTCTTCACACTGCAACACAATCTGAAGAGCAGCTTTTTTTTTTTAAGAGCAACAAGCACGTGGAACCATCCAGTAGTGCATCATGAAGAAATCAGGACCCTTGTTTTAAAACCAGTCGACAGGGGAAATGGAAAAGTCAGTTTAAACAACTCATTGAGCTAACGTTATCTTAATTAACTGGCATGCTACAGCTGATTAAATCTGGAAGCACCCATTGTCTGAAACTCACATGTGCTGTGTGAAAATGGAAAGCTTGGCTGTAGTGTTGAGTGTGACTGAAGGAGCGCGTGTCGGCACGCAGGCTTATTTTTTCCTCAACAAAATCTGATTATTTGTCTTCAATTAAAAGTGTGCAGTCGTGCATCGGAGGCGGCTGCTGGGAGGTAACCCTGTTCAATCTGCATCGCTGTCGGACAAATTCGAGAATATAGTCGGAGCGACGATGCCGAGGAGCTTCCAGCTTCAGATGCAGTTCGACAAATTAGAGGGCGGGGGACGACGCGTACGGCGGGGGAGTGCTGAAGTCCCGGAGCACCTGGATCTTACTGAAACTCGCACATTAATATGAGGACAGTAACTGCGCCGGCGATTAGCTGAAGCAGTGTGGGCAGATACAGCCACTAACCAGGACACTGCATCACAAAGGCCGATGGCAATCAATTCTCTTCCTACAGAGAAAATGTCTCCGCAGGCGAGAGATGAGACGAGGGAGGAGAGTGAAGCGTGGAGTAGTTTCTCTTGGCGCACTGGCAACAATATCCGTGCCATTATCTTTATTATGGGCGACAATGGAGAGCTGAAGTGAGAGAATGGGATATAGAATATGATGATTGTAACCCCCCCCCCCCAAAAAAAAAGCTTAAATCAGAGAAATTCATAAATGATACAAGAGACTGAGGTTGAGAAATGTTAGTGAGAAAGAGGGGATGGATTTTTGACAACTGTAAAAATCAATGTGTTCTGTGCTGTTGCCTTAATCATTCCCTCTGATCTCTTCGTTCCCTCAAGCAGTGACATATGCGGCAAAAAAGTGCAGCAGAGAATCAACCTGTAATGTGCTCAGTGGCCTTAACACACTATTGATTCTGCCCTTCCCCTCTGTTTTTTGTTTTACTTCATAGTTGGTTCACAAAATCCCACTACATCCCTTCACCCGTGCAAGGAAAAAAAAAAAAATTGCCTCCCTCTCACACAGAACAGACAGAAAAAAAATAATTGAATGCCATTCACCGTGACCAATTGATGAACATGTGGACAAGGAGAAAAAAAACAAGATGAAGAGATTGGGCTGGGATCGAATTTTTATCTCTGTACGCATAATTCTTGTGTGTGATTTTTGGGAGACCGTGTCTTGTCTGGTGCCCCACCTGATCACAGAGGGTGGCTTGATCTCTCCCAGCGAGTGCATGGGCGGAGGCGGCGGTGGAGGGTCGTGAGGTCGGGAATACATTCTGTCCCCGGTGCGGTTCAGCAGCTCGTTCATCTGGCTGTAGGGCAGCGCCGCCAGCGAGAAGGGCCCGTCCAAGTGCTCCATATACAACGGCGCCCTGAGCACAACAACGGGTTGATAGTTATTCCGTCTTGATGGTGCGGCAATGTTGTCCGAGTTTTGCTGTGGTTTGGTCACCAGTTGCATTTAAAAAAATAAATAAATCTGGTATTCTGGATGAGTCAAACTTGATGAATGTGGAACATAATGCACCATTCTCGGTCCATATTTTCATGAGATAAGATCATTCACAATCAAGGGATTTACATTTGGAACAATCTGGGTCACAAAAGTAACCTCCTACAGGGCACGTGACAATATTTGGTCATTTCCACATTTCACTAAGAAAACTGCATTAATGCCAGTCAAAAAATACACGTTGATATTTGTGATTGTCTTTTACACTTTTTGCTTCTGCAAAGCGTCTCTATTTTCTTTTAAAGTATGAAAATGATCAGATAAACCTCACATAAAACTAATATCGGTGAAAGTATGTTCCTTTTTCAAGAAAACGTATTTAATGCATCTATTGAGCCACATCAAGATAATCCTACTTTTTTTGCAAATAACACATCACATCAGCAACCACATACAAAAATCTATTGAAAGATGCATGCTTTTTTGGTGGAAGAGAACTTATTGATAGCCTATGAAATGTAAAAAAACAGTAGGACAGCATCTTTGGTATGCACAATGATTAAATTAAACTACACAGATATGGTGATTCTAAAGTCTGATGTTTCTTGTGTTTGGCCTGTTTACCCCTCTTTGGTGCATTCAGTCATTCAATCAGACTTTAATCAAACAAACTAAGCTGGCAAGCGAACTCAGACCTGTGTATTTGGGGCACACCAGCATGTGAACCTTTACCTCCACAAATAGAAGCCACTTACACAGAAAACACACCAGAAATTGTCATCAAGAAGTGGAATGTGAGCACGACCCCAGGGTGCCAAAGCGTTTGTTGACATTTAATTCAATATCTTTTTGCAAAACTATAACATTTTGACTTTAGAAAGATTTTCACATTCTACTTTTTTTTTATCATTGAATCTTGATGCAAAACACAGTCAAAACCTTTTCACAAGTAAGTGTTGATGCAAGGGTTCTACTCTGCTATCCCCAGTAAATAAGTTAGACACATTGATTACTTTTTATCCCTAAATCCAGTCAATGTTTGCCAGATTTGCTACGGTCTCAGGCCCCGAGCTGCATGTTTGACACCTCTGACGAACAGCATCAAGTCTCACAAAAAAACTAATCGGCCACTTCACTTGTCTGTTATCTTATAATATATTTGACAAACCTTCTATGTGAAAGAGACAAATCACTCCAAGGATTATTAAAAGCAGCGTAATCATTCACAAGAGCAGGAGATCAGAGGGCTTAAGCAAGCGCCAATTCTAATAAGCTTCCAACTTGCTGAAGATTAAACTGTAATAAAATCATCAGTGAAGACCGTTTCTATCACTCTGTGAGGGCGATGTTTTAACACTGACAGAATGACAGAAAGAAAGACATTTTGTAGCTGTATCACACCACTTTGTCATCGAGGCTAAAAATAGTCTCGCATCTAGTGCGAGAAATCACAGCTACTTCGCGTCGTCAAGAACTGCTTTGGTTGAACCAGAGAGAATCAGTAATAATGATAATAATGACGTCTGATCAATCAGCCGATTCTACATAGTGTGGCGATTTGTCCAGAATATGAAGAAAAATATATTCACAAGCTGGAATAGCGGGACTTATTTTTAAATACAAAAATCCATTCTCTTTCTCTGCTTGCGGGAAAGATCGTATGTCAGCTATTCAAAAGCTTGACAAATCCAAGAAAAAAAAACCCCATTTACATGAAATCTTTTCTTATTAGTCACTTAGACTGACAGGGAAATTAGTGAACATGAGTAGCACAGTGGCTCTGAGGCACAATAAATGCAATCACAACTGTGATGGACCTTAATCATCACTGTTGTGGCTGCATTTCCTCACTGCCTGTGAAGTGTAAATTGCACAGAGCTCTGCGGACTGGGTCTACTTTTAGTCATAATTTTTTATTTCTTTTAATAGATGTACATGATTACATCCTGCTGACAAATCAGCGCTTGTTCAATCAGCAATTTGAAGCCTGTTGTTATTTGAGCAAACTGAAGTACGAACCTGTTGTCGTGATAGCCCACGGATCCGTTGGCCTCTTGGTGCTTGTCTTCAGGTATGTCCTGAGCAAGCTCCGCCCCCAGCGCCAGCTTCTGCCACTCCTTCTTACGATCGTGGGGCATCCGCGGCACCTTCTCCTGTTCGGGTGGACGGTCTATCGCCTTCAGCTTTGAGATGAGGAGGCGACGATGGAGACGATGCGGGGAGTAATGGTTGAGGGGAAGAGCAATAACAGAGAGAGAGGCGGGAAATGGTGAGCATCAAGGATGAACCCACGAGAGAAAATTTAAGGATGATGACAGAAAAGGAGGCAAGAGGGAGAGGAGATAAGAATTTAGTCATTGCCTGTTGTCCTCTACAGCGACAGGCACAGTTGAGATATGCAGTCAGATTTCTTAATATAAGGAGAAATGTGAGGAAAGCAACAAGCATTTTTTTTTTTTACATTCTGCCTTGCTGTCTTTCTCTCTCACACACATACACACACATAAATCCAAAGTGTAATCATGGATCTAATCTACCTTTCTGACATTTACAGCCTTTTCTGAAACTGAATGCTGCTCCACATGATTTAACTGTACACATGCCACATAAACGTCCATATATCAAAGCAGCCCTTCCAGTAATAACGTGTAGTCTCCCCACCCCCCCCCCCCCCCATCTTAACCTCAGTGTTGTGGACTCTGCCTACGTACAAATTGTGTTGAGTTAGCCCTCGTACTAAAGAAAAATCTCACAGATTCTTTAATAAAGACAAGCCTGGGAGCAGAGAGTGCTCATTAACTGACCAGCTGGAATTTTATATATCGGTAATGAATTTTATAAAAGATAGATATATTGAAAGAGCTGTGATCTCGGGTCAATCATCAGCACTCTCCAGCTCCCAGACTTCAGCATGACTGACTGCTAACACACAGAGGTAAAAGAAACAGAGCAGCGTGGCTGCAGGAGCAGAAATCACATACAGTGTTTGAAAATAGTCACCATATTTCCACATACCTGCCCTGGAAGGTCTAAGTACCTATAGACCTGATCATACATGCGGGGGTCCTGCAACTACAAGAACAAAAACAAAAACCACAAGAGAAGCACCGGGGGTGAGGGAAGGGGGTTCAAATAAATCAACACGGCACAGGATTGAGCACAACACTGCTGCACACAGTCAACAGGGACAACAGCAGAGTGGGCGGTGAGAGCGAGTGGGACAAAGGGGAAAGAGGGGAAAAGAAAAAGTGCTGTTAAAACACAAAATGACAACGTGCACAGCTCGGGGGACGTCACAATGTAGGAGAGGACGTAGACACACACACACACACAAACACACACGTGGGTAAGAACAGCATCATCCCAAACGGACAGAAGACTGAGGTAGAAAGGGAAAGATCTCACTGGAATGGAAAGGACAGACGACAAAGGTGTGTTTCTGGATGTGGGAAAGACTTTCACACCTACAGCAACAACATCCAGTCAAGAGTGACATGAAAAACAAACACACACACACACACAGACACACACACACACACACACACACACACACACACACACACACACACACACACACACACACACACACACACACACACACACACACACACACACACACACACACACACACAAGTCCACTCAAAAAAGACAGGTATCAAAAAGAAAGACAACACCTAAGCCTCATGTTAATGAATTAAATCCTAAAATAGAAAACATAAAAAACACATATCTTTGAGGCTAATATTTATGGCAAAAAAACTTGAGTCTGTGGTTCTGTCTTTTTCAGTAATATTCTGACGATACACAGATAAATACTTAATTAATCTGATGATATAATTAGACTAAACAGCAGCTTAAAAAAACACACACACACACACACACACACACACACACACACACACACACACACACACACACACACACACACACACACACACACACACACACACACACACACTGGTATGCATGCATGCGCACACTTATAAAATTTCTATGTAGCACTTGTGTAGGAATAAAATGAACTCAGGTCACAAAATGACTCATAATTAAACTCCATACGCTTCTGTTTGGGTACATACAGGTGAACTATTGTCTGCTGTAGGTCTACATGCGGGAGGTGCTCTGGTGGATTACTATAGTAGCAGACCTCTGTGTTTGGGATTTGCTGTCTTTATCATAGTGAGGGACAGTGTGGTTTACTGCTGTGTTTTAATTATTTCTACAATAGCAGAGCTCATAGCTCCTGAGGAAAATCTTTTTTTTCCCCAGGCTTTGGCAACACAGTCAGGCATTTATTGTTTGTAATCTGAAGCCTATAATTTGTGTTTTAAAGCATTCATTAACATTGAATATATGCAGAACAGTTCAAATCTGAATCCAAGGTACACCCTGAACATCGTGGTTGCACGGTAGGTAAGATAGAACAATTTTATCCACTAACAAACTCAAAGAGCATCCTTTCATGTCAGCGTTCAGCCTCTCAGGAGTCAAACATCTACTGCAATACTACATCTCACAGCAGAAATACAATACAGGTTGGTGTGTGTGTGTGTGTGTGTGCATTTGTGCGTATGTGGCGGGGTATCGTTTCCTCCCGGTAATAATTCTACGTGAGGTAAAGAAAAGTGCTCCGAAACACAATTTCCAACCTGCAACACTGGCATATTCCATTAAAACCAATACCAATCAATTTCTCTTGTGTCACATAGATCCTTCAGGAGGGGCCCACCCCACTAATTCAATAATCTTATGTGCATGTGTGTGTGTGCTTGTGTTCCAATGAAGCATGCTGGCTGACAGGCAGCCGATCCAACACAGCGTGAGTTGTGGACAAAATCGTCCCTGGTTTGGCTCAATGGTGTTGATCCTCTCAGTCCACTGCTGCGGCCACAGAGAGCCTGAATGGTGATAAATCCAAATGCTAATGCACATCGATTAGGCTCTGATTCATCACGGCCCATTACCCTTGATGAGGCTCTGGCTAAGAGGAAGCCTCCGCACTAAAACACACATGAAGTCGTGCACAAAGACCTCCCCCGACACGTTTAGAAATCTCCGCTGGAACGCCACCTATCGCACAGTCAAATATTTTAACTTGTGGTCTTCTGCCATTTTTCAAAACTGTTGCTGAGCCACTAAAATCCTGAAGCATTTCGCCATATAATTTAGAAGATTAGTTCCACTCTGCCGAAATAAACCTCTGACTTCCTCAAAGGTTTGCAGTCCCAGCGTCTTGCTCGAGAGAGCACATTTTCAGAAATGGTGCAAACATAAAAATGAAGACACCCTCAGGTTTGTACAATGTCATTGCTGTGGTATTTATGTTAGAGTGTCGTTGCGATGAGAAGAGGTACGGAAGACGTGTGTTTACCAAACATAAAACACAAGTCCACTAACGTGAGTTGGCCATATGTAAAACATGAATCAGATCATTGTTATAGAGAAAAGTAAACAAGGGAAGGGGGTTGACTGTGTGTGAAGAAGGAAAAAAAGAAAATGCCTGCGTGAGTGTTTATGCGCATGTGCGTGTCACAGCTGTTACAAATGTGGCTAATTCCAGCGGGCTGCTTGCCTGCGCCGGGTCGCCATCCTTCATCTGAATGGACCGGTACTAGCAGAGAGAGTGTCGCTGTGTAAGCACTTGTGTGTTTACGAGCGTGCGTGACAGAGCAGTTATAGATTTATGTCATATACGATATTCTGGTGTGTGTCAGTCTCTCCGGGTTTGTACAGACCTACTCGCTCCAGGCACGTACCGTCGGTGTTCATGTTTCAAATGACAGACTCAGCAGAAAAAGCAGCTATGCCCCCCCCCCCCCCCCCCCCCCCCTGCAGAGGGGCCCGACCACCCAGCCGCTGCCAATAACACACTCCCATTACACAATACATACATTACTGCTGCTGATCTGGTAGTTTGGGCCGCACAAACGCATATAGTAACTATCCAAGGCTATATGTGGAATAAATCAATACACATTTAACAATCTAATTAATAAAAAGGAAAAAAAAACTGCAACGTAGTTATCAATATTCATTGCAGGATGTTGCGTGCAAAGGTTGACACGGTGTCCCTTTTGTGTCTTTTCCTTTCACGCTTTGCCATTTATCTTTGTAAGGACAGAAAATCGTCATTGTGTAAACCTGAAAAGAGCATCGATAAACTAAAGTCTAAATTCAGGCCAAAAAGGATTAAACTGCTGCCATCGAGAAAACCTATTCTTGCTCATGTGTTTTCGTGGCAGTTGAGTGTTTAAAGGTCTGGCTAACATGAAATAGGTGGAGAAAAGGCACTTAAAGCTTTTGGTCTACAGACAAGTCAAGGCTACAAGTGGAATGCAAAACCACTTGGTAGTGACAATGTTCCCAGTTGGAGTCTGGGTTGGTGGGGAGGGGGGGGGGGGGCTTTTAAGGGTCAGTTAAGGGTCATTAGATAACCAAGAAATGGTACCCATGGATGCATAGGGAGAACATGTGTTTACATGTTCTCCCTATGCATCCATGGGGACCATTTCTTCCCACAGTCTGAAGACATGCATGTGTGGTTATCTAATGACCCTTAACTGCCCCTTGCTGTGAATGTGTGGTATTCTGCCCCTCCGTCTTTGCCCCGTGACGGACTGGAGACAGTCCCGGGGTGAGTTCTGAGCCAAGGTGTGCCTCTCTGTCGATGAGAGGCAAATGCCTCCACGCCGCCATTCACCTGTCGAGGTTGTACAGTATGTGCTGCTAAAGTAATTTACCGCCATGACATGAATGAGGTGGTCATTTTTTGGTAGGATCAGTCTTGAAATCGCATCTCATTGGTTGAGTGTTTCTTTGGCACAAATCGTGTGCTTCGTTGCACACTTTGGACAGTGATTAAAGCATTTGCAATTTGATTCAAATGTGATTTGCAATAACTAAACATTGATCTGCTTCCAAACAAACTGCGTTTTATTTGGTGTGTATACGGAACAGAGCAGTCGAATCATAGCCCTTGCAGTCTGTGTCACTTTGGCACATTTTTGACCATAAATCAGGCTTTGGTTCGCTGGAAATGGAGGACCCTGAGGTATAGAAGACCCTGAGGTATACTGTAAAAGATCAATGGACCCCATAGGCTCAATCCCAAAGTGAATGAGCTTCTTTGCTGGTTTCAGTAAAACGTAACAATTTCTGCAATGGACTTACACTTTTCAGCGACTGAAAGCTGGTTGAACATGCATCGCTTTGGTAGTGGTTGTTGTTAAAACGTGCTCTCTTTGTAAGAAAATACAACAATCTTCCTTCCATTTCCAGTATCGGTGAACAAAGGGTTTTCAAGGACTCTGTGGCTTTCATTCTTCAAGTACATCTGGGATGCGGGTATGTACTGGAGGGTTGTTAGTAACACGCTGGGAGTGGGTAGTTCATTTGCCCAGAGCGAACCAGAGGGGGGTGAGGAGTGTGTGGGATGAGAATACAGGAGGGCTGCAGGCTACTGTGTGGTGAGCAGATGCTCTGGTGGAGGTGAGGGGGGGAGTGAGAGCTGGTGAAGGAGAAGAGAAGAGAGAGAAGTTCTTACCTGTGGGGAATTAAAGAAGGGAGAAGGGGTTTCAGAGAGGACTCTTAATAGGCTCTTGGGGCACACAAGATAAGGTATTTCCAGCTGCACGGAGTTAGATCAGGATTCAGGAAAGAGTGTGAAGCAAAGGTTGAGAGGGATGGACACAGAAGCAAAGAGGACCTGCACAAGAATTTAAATTTTTTTTCTTAATCTTAAATTATTTTCACCATTGAAATATAACTTTTTTTCCCCACAACTTTACATCAAAACTAAAAATTGTTTTAATTGACTCAAAAACCAAGACCCTTGCATTGCTTTGCTACAAGGACGGCAAGTCGAGACGACCTGTAATAAGCAGAGGAGGTGTGCAGATGTTGCATCCTGTGTTTATACCAGAGCATCTGGACCATTATACCACCCGCATCTACAGTTACTCAGTAGGTTCATAGATCACCGAGCCAGTCCGGAGAAAAATGAACCAAACATCCTAATAGTGCAGGTATTCAACCATCTATGATACAGTGACTAATATAACATGGCTGCCCAGTTACTGAGCACAGTTCAAACCTTCAGGGACTTTATCGTAATCTCATAGCTGTGCAGCTGCCTGAAGGTTTGGCAATAAGCTCTACAGACATAAACGCAGGAGAACATGTTCAAGTGTCTGATCAGTGAATACATTTCTCGGCACATAGAAACTGCTGCTTTAATTAGCTTTTTACACATACATCAAGGCAACTCGGGTAAAAAGGTACATTTTAATGCCAAAAAATAAATCATACTCATTAGAGGTACGTTCCATTATGAAGTGCCATCACTTGAGCTGTCAGACACACGATGCAGTAAGAGAACTGTGAACTCGGCAGCTTCACATCATCAACATGCACATTATGTTTCAGGAGGAAATTAGTGTTTTAAAAACGATGACACTGCACTTTGCTAATGACAGTTGAGGCCACCGGTTTTAAAGTGTCAAGATGTAAGGTTGTCGTTCAGTAAGAACATAATTCCTCCACTTGTGCCTGATACAATGTCTGAGGAAGACGTTAATAATGTTGGCGAAGATGTATGAACATTTGACAGCCAAGACCTTCACTACTAAATATTTTGAATACAACCATCACGTGCGATTCCTGCAAAGTGTATTCATTTACAGCACTATCGTGCCGCTGTCCTGCATGTTCTGGTCCCATTTTCATTATATTTGAATGACTCAATGCCAGGCTTTTGCAGTCTTGATGGAATGTGAGCTGTTATTTTGTGAGCAACAATCATTGAATATGTTGTTAATGGAAGAATTCAAATCTAAAGTCATTCACTGGCTGCGCCTCTCACTTGATTTCGTCTTTCTCTCTGCTACCTGTGAACAAGTATGACTCAATTTGCCTCAATTTTCCAGCCGACTGCGACTGTACACTTATTCTTTACAGCCATGTGATGTGAGCTGGGTTGAAAAAGGTTTATAATTGATTATAATTAGAGAACAGAAGTTGATTTCTCCTCCGTGCTTTAGAGTGGCTCAATTGTGTGGATTTAGACTTAAAATCAAAACCTACTCTTACGGTCCTACTGTGAGATTCGAGGTTTCGTTAGTTACGTTTTAGTACTTCACTAAGTGCAGATCCTCTCATTTAGCACGGGCTTTTTGTGTGTGTGTTTGAAGGATTTTGGTGACATATGCTGATGTGCAGCAGCAGCGTGCCTCCGTCCATCTGGCTCTCAAGACTCCACGCTGTCTGAAGTTTTCCTCGACCTTTGATGACTTTGGTGCGATGGACTTATTTATTGCCTCACATTTCGATATTTAAACGTATTTATCAGTTTAATGAAAAGGAATCTGCTCGGTTTGGATTCATTCAGACACGCATGGCTCTGCGACTTTATTTTAGCGCTGTCACCTGTACTGCAGTTGTAATCAGTCATCTCTCAGCCATCCATTAAAAAATGATCATAATGCTTATTGTGGGTGGCAGAGTGGTTCAGAGTTCAGCTTGAGTTCACGTGAGAGGACTTTTTTGAGTGGAATTTGCAGATTGCCATTTGTAAGCATGGCTTTTGTGCCGATATTCCGGTCCAAGAACATTTGAGACTCACTGGTAAGTCTAACTTGCTAATGGTTTGAATGTGAGTTTGTCCTTTGATGGACTGGAGACTGTCAGGGGTCTACTCTACTATTGTCACCCTCAATTCATCCATCCATCCCTTTTTTATACCACTTCATCCTTTTCAAGGTCGCGGGACCAATCCCAGCTCACTATCGGCGAGGGCAGAGTACACCCTGGACAGGTCAGCAGGTCATCACAGAGAGACGGAAAACCACTCACATTCACACCGAGGGGCACCAATTAACCTCACATGCCGGTTTTTGAAATATGGGCGGAAACCAGAGTACCCAGAGGAAACCTACGCAGTAATATTGATGGATGGATGCTACTTCTAAAGTGTGCCATGCTCAGCATCATCACTTGGTTAGGAAAGCTTCCTCAAGCTCCTCTCAGCCAGCCACTAATTTGCATCACTAGTATCAGCATGCAGCACCTGAAAAACATTGTTCTTGAGTACGTCATGTATGCTTTTGTTCTCTCCTTGACAATACAGATGGTGTCTGTTCATGCAAACTTGTTACTCCAAGTACGCCACAAAGATTGTGCTCGACAAATATAAGTACTTCCAAAGACCAAAAGTGCAATTTCAATTTCCACGCACACTTGCAGACAAATCTTCACACAAACAGGAAGATTATATCCCCCTGAGCACATGGAGCGTGGACATTAATTATCTACTGCCGAACTGTAATTTAGGCACTTGTCGTCTTTTCATGCTTTACTCAGATGGGATTTCTTCATGAAGTGCTTACAACAATGTGAGAAAAAGTTCTTGTGTTTATTCCACCAAAGTATTAGCGTGGTTCAGTTGGCACTCACAGCCTTTAATGAGAGCTGGCGGCAACGCTGCTTTTAAGGACAATTTTCGAATATTTATTCCTGCGAGTACATTAAACAGGAGAAATAGCCTCAAATTGAAATGTCACTAAATTCCGTTAGGGATGCCTATGAGTGCTGTAATGAGACAAGACTAAGAGAAGAGGAGCCAAAGGAGGGTTCTCCATGGAGAATTCAAACGCTGAAGACAGACGTTGATGAAGTGCGGAGTCTCACGCTGATCTCAAAAAGAGGCGGAGAAGCTTTTTTTTTTTTGCCCCCCCCCCCCCCCCGACAACTTTACCCATCCGTCCGATTCCTTCGCAGTGTCAGAGACTTTCTTCTTGCTGCTTCCTTCTCCTCTGACTTGCTCAGCACATAGTCGACTGCTAATCCACTGAGGCCGAGGCTAACTAATGAGATTAGACCACTGCGGGTTTCCTCTCCCCGCTCTCCGCTTTTCAGCTATCAGCTGTCTGGCTGTGCCGTTGAGCAACTCAGTGTTAAATGAACTTTTAGTTCTATTACTAAACTAACAGTGATGTGACTTAGAAAGACGATGGCTGGTGACTGAATTGAAGGAAGTGGGTGAAAACATTCAGTCATTCTACTTTTTGTGAAAATTACAGTCCCTGGTTTGATTTTGGACTCGAGGAATTTACTCCAGGCATATGACCCCGAGGAGATTTTCTTTACAGTCTCAAGAAGGCATTTTAGTTTTAAACACTTTTCTAGCAATAAGGTTTGAGAGTGTTTCACAACAGAGTATAAGTCCTACACGTTTGCTGTTTCTGTGCATCAATAAATTCTTTCACTAGTCTTAACAATTTCATTCAGGTTATTTACAACCTATGATTCAGAGTGTTGACAATTTAGATTCAAGGTTGTTTCTTAGCCAAATACAGCCGGCGTGATATTGAGTGAATTGATTAAAACGTGTCTTCAAGGTCAGAGATTGTTTTCATGAATGTCCAAGATCTGGACACGTCTTTCAGAATGTAGATGCTCTTTATTTATATGCAATAAAGCTGTATGAATACATGTATATTATTATTATTATTATTATTATATGTTCACCGGAAGGCAAACAGGCAGGTACACTGGATTCAAGGACGATGCCTTTAGGAACACTGCAAAACAGTCAGAAAAGCGAACGCTCACTGAAAACAAAACTCATCTGTATTTATGAAACATGTCAGGATTTTCCCGTGCTTCTGCACATGAACTATTTATTCAAGGCTGTTTTGTTTGTATGTTCTTCATGGATAATTCAGTGTTTTCTTTCCTTTAATCTTTTGTTTTAGTCTTTTAGAGGAGGCAGCGGAGTTGTTCTTGCTTTGTGAGTATTAAGCTCTGTTGTTCAGCACATTCACGGATAATAAATCCGTTAAAAACATAAATCTGTTGCTCCAAATGCACGTCCTGGATTGTATTTCATCATTTCAACAACACACTCCCATCAACAAAGTCTTGTTAAAGCACTTTCTCGTTTCTTAGAATGCACATATTGTGATATCGCAGTTCAAAAATAATTCCGTACCTAAGTCGAGAGGCTGAATGAGGTCAGTCTCAGGTCACAGCCACCGCGCCACATTTGTAAAAGGCACAGCTCTGCTGCTCATCCCTCAAATGCACGTTATTTACAACTATGGTTATCAGTTAACAGTGAAATAAACACGCTTTTCAAAAGTATAAGATTTAAATTCAACAAAAACGTAATGAACCAGAGACAACCTTTTTGTGCATAGTTGACATTTTGTCATTTCTGCATTTGTCTCTCTGTGTGAAACTGCTTAAATTAACAGTGTCCAATATATTTTATGATTCAGATGAAATGGAAGATATCTGCAATCTGCCGCTCTAATAACAAGATGGAGTACAAAGGGTATACATAATTACAGCGGCGAATGCAAGCTCACACACTGAACACCATGACTGAGAGGCACATTAGAATGATCTGGCAGAACCACTCACTGAGATAATTGATGAAGTGTAAAGTTATCAAAGAGTTATTTACAGCTTAAATTTTCAAACTCACCCATTTAGTAGGTCTATGTGTGAGAGCTCCATCTTTGTTTTAAACATCCAGCCTGTAAGTGAGTCATTCTGCACACACACACACACACACACACACACACACACACACACACACACACACACACACACACACACACACACACACACACACACACACACACACACACACTGCACTGATCCTCATTCAGACCATTTATTCAGCAGATGGTTACACAAACACAAATATGTGTACATAGTTCCTGTAATCTATCCCGTTCTCCCTGTGAATGTCTCCCAGGCCTTTCCATGGGGTCCGTCTATCCGCCAGAGTGGTGAGAAAGGAAATGAACATGGCTTTATAAACTGAGCCCACCCGGGGCTTTAATTACAATGAAATCATAGGAATGAGTTTCGGCCATTCGCAGCCACATCAACTTAACCTCCTGCAACAAAACCAGGAAGCCAGCAGCTGCATTTGCGCTTCACATTTTATTAAATGCCAAGTAAGAAGAAAATCTGCATGGCTATGAATCAAACTGAACTGGCGAACTGCCTGATGTAAATATTACTACATTCCAAAGTATTTTTCTTTTGCAAGAGCTTGTACTGTGACCTCTCTGTGCCATGATCATTAAAAACCTCGTAACCAACAAATTAGATCCTCTACGTTCCCATGAACCCCTCAGTGGAAAATCATGCTGTTTATTCCTCATTGACGTGAGTGTAATAAGCTTTGATTGACTGCACGGGGGCAACATTGAGAGCAAGGACTGCTTCCCACGCAGGGAAAGAGCAAGCTGGTGCTGATTAGAGATCCTGGTGGCGAGGGTGGGAAACCCCATCCGCTTTGAATAGTGGGCTCGGCATTTGATGAGAGAAAAGGAGCTTTACGGAAAAGCAAGGAAGCCCCGTCAGTTTAAATTGTTTGCGAGCAGGAAAATCAAATAGCTGATTGCATTTGTATATCGACATCTTCCACGTGAGGCGGTTTACTTGTGTGCGTGCGCGCTTGTGTAGAGGCAGAGCAATAAAGCACCGTGCGGGGGCAAGTGAACAGCAGATGCTCCCATTAATTAGATGTAATGATCACACAAGTCATAACTAAGAGGGTTTGACTGAAGGAAGAGATGATTAATCTATGAGTGGTGACTAATTAATGCATTAGGCTGTGTAGTACCAAGCCAAGCCTGAGAATATATTAGTGAATCACTCTGTCAGCTTGTTCATGCAGGGCACATCAATCTGGGACTGTGGAAAGTGCACTTGTCCACTTCCTCCATGCTAAACTCGCTGTGCTACTGTTCACCATGAAGCCCTCCATCGACGCCGGCATCTGCACACATCTTGAGACATTTAAATGCAGGAACAAAGGGCCCTGGGATTTTAATTCAATAGACAGACCTTCTGTTTCCGCCTCTCCTTCCTCTTGTCTTCCGTGTCCTGCAGCATCTTTTCCCTCCACAGGTCAAAGAAGTAGGACGGGTTGGTGTAAAACTTTAGACCTTCCTTTCCGTCGTCCCTGCAGAGGGAAACAAGAAATTGTGATTATTGAAATATCGTCCAAAATTTGAACATTTTGCAGTAACTAAAGACAAATAAAAGAGGATACTTGTCGTGATCTCGCCCAAACAAAATCTAATGGGCATTCTCTTACCCATTAAAAAAAAAAATATATATATTTTTTTTAATTACTGTGAAATGGATGAACAATGCAAAAAGCTACACATTTAAAAACGGTTTGACATTTCAAGTTGAAAAAGAAAACTCAAATAAACTACTGCCTGAGCCTAATCTTTTTAATGTTTTAAATTGTAGGCTGACAGACACACTTTGCTGTAAATTTTAAACAACACTGAAAAATGGCGAGTGAAAGATAAAAGGAGATTAATGTATATTATTATTGTGCCCAATTTGGGCCACTTTAACTTCTTTTCCCTCAAGAAATCATCATTTAACGTTTGTGGTGGATAATTGTTAATTTCCTTCATGTTATCTTTTATTTTCATTTTCTTCTTTACTCTTTTGTACTCCATCGCAGAAGACCCAGCCGATGGTGGTCACGAAGGCAAATGATGACAGGATGAGAAACAAAAAGAAAACAATGACAGATAGAGGTAGTTATTAAACCAAAGGTCCCTCTTGACAGAGAAATTATCATACAAAGCGAGTTAAACATGCCATCTGCAAATGTGATTTCATATCGGCATGTGTTGAAATTGCCCCAAACATTTCTTGATGGCGAAATAATCAATTCAGGATATTGAAAACAGAATTGGAAAAGAGAAGATAATGGGTTTTAAACACTGACGTTTGAGCCTTTGGACAAAAGAAAAAAAAAATGATGGAAGAAAAGATGCAATTCAGTATAAAGCGCACAATCACAAAGAACTCAAAGAGCCTGGTCGTACACACTAACTGAACCCACGAAGGATTGTGCCCGGTAGACCTGCAGGATAACACACACACTATCACTTTAGTTCATGCAAATCAATGAATGCGCTCCACAAAATTCGTATATTTTCTTGATGTTGATTTGGTGAGAGATTGTTACCGTAATTGTAGTGTTGTTGTTGTTTTTTTGTTTTTTGCTTTTGCCAAATTCAGATTTATTTGCTGGAATACTCCAATATTTCTCCACCAAAATGTCCAACTTCACGTTTGTCTGCTTGAGGGTTCTCGGGGCTACAGCTGATCACTGCAAACCAACGCAGACGCGATACTCTTATCAGCTGATCGATCCTTCATATATAGTCTAATTCGCACTAAACCTTTAATCAAAAGCTATAAATGTTTGCATGAGACTCGCATGTTTTGCAGACTGAAAGCACAATCTATTTAGTTTCGGCAGGATCTCGATAATCACGCCCCGAAAATGCGACTAACAAAGGTCAGAGTGTGAAAACATCAATGCTTGAGAAGACGGTCCACAAATTGAATTGATTCTCTTAATTTCAGGGTTAATTTTTTGTTCAATTCAGTTAATTTAGTGCCTCATCCTCATCTGCAGTAACAGAGCAACAGCAGCAGAAGCACAATTTGCAAAAAAGAAGCAAAATTTACCACAAATGTGCTACGTATGTACACACTGTTTAACAACTGAGGTCTGACTTCCCATTTTTAATATAATAATAACTGCTTTATTCAAGTTGGATCCAATCCCAGCTGAGTGAAGGGCAGGCTACACCCTGGCCAGGTCGTCGGTTCATCACAATGCTAAAACGAGTTGGCAATTAACCTAATGGGCAAATTGCCACTGCTCGGCTCATTAGTGGCACCAGGCACTAGGAAGACCTCACCCCGACACTAAAATACATTTCAAAATGCTACTCACTTTACAAACTTGAAATGGTATGGCACTTTGATGCATATCTGACTTAATGACCTAAATGAGCCCTGCAGAGCGCTAAGATTTGAGGAAGAAGCTCTGCTGGTCACTGATGACTAACAGTTACTGAACAGTTTCTGTTAAAGTGCTTTAGAATGATTTGTCTTTTGAGCTCACCAGGACATATTTTAAATCACATCTGAACAGCTTTCTCTTTATGATGGATTTTTATGTGTGATGTCCTTTCCATTTGAATCGTCTGTGATCAGTTCTTTCTTTTTTTTTGGTCACACAGACCACTACACCATTGTAACGTTCCAGAAACACACACCAAATATCAGATTTCCAAAGTTTGATAGATGAAAATACACTTAAATGAAGTGTGGGTCATTTTCATTCAATTACCCCTACTTTTTGATGTAATTTCACCTTTGTGGTGTTTTTCAAATCCATCCTCTGCAAGGGCCAGTGGACACATTTGTGGTTGTTTTTGACATGCAGAAAGCCCACAGTAGTTTTTAATTCTAAAATATACATGGCTGCTTTCATCCCTCGTCAGCCATGGCTTGGACGGGAATTATTTACAAATGACACGGATAAGAGTGAGAAGGCCGAACATGAAAAGGCAAAGCTTCAAAAGGCGAGCGAGGAAAGTTTAATGATTTGCAGCACAACAAAGGGAATAAACAGAATTCAACAATGGGATAAGACAAGAGAGCTACTAGAATGTGTGCATGTTTGTGCTCTGCAGGTAGGATTTGAGAATTTGTGTAAATTAGTATGCTTGGTATCCCCCTGCACACACACACACACACACACACTCACACACACACACACACACACACACACACACACACACACACACACACACACACACACACACACACACACACACACACACACAGACACACACTACGAGCTGAGTGTTTGTGTGCTTGAGCACAGACGCTGAGCTCAGGGTGGATCA
This sequence comes from Blennius ocellaris, assembly GCF_963422515.1. NCBI lineage: Eukaryota > Metazoa > Chordata > Actinopteri > Blenniiformes > Blenniidae > Blennius > Blennius ocellaris. The sequence goes on along the minus strand of NC_137667.1, from coordinate 14,703,109 downwards.
GAGACATAACAGCCTGGAGGAGTCCCATTGAGCCTCCCAGTGTGGTAGAGGAGAGGAAACTGAGGAGAGCAAAGTAATCTAAAAGATCAAAATGTGGGACGTATTCTAAATTATGAATCACAGAAACGAAACCAACGCCCCTAATCGTTCCTTCAAGTTTGATCGACACAAAATTCTAAATGATGTAAAGAGTGGATGAATAAATTAACACCTAAAACAGCAGAAAATAAATATTATACTTACTACTTTAATAATATGATGGTTCAATGAGCAGACGGCATGGTGGCACAGTGGTTTGAGTCGAGGGTTCGAGGCCAAAACAAGATACTGACCCTAATAAACTCAACTGGAGCCAAAAAAAACATTTTATTTTAGCTTGCCCATGACCGTGAAGCTCTCCAGCAGTACCGAGGACAATTATAGCCGTTTTCCTCTTGAAATGTGTAAAACTTTCCTTTTTTGGCCACAACAAACATGGGAACATTGATTCAGGCGAGTGTGTTATGTTTGCTGTGGTTCGTACTACTACTGGGTTCTGTTTACCCTACAAGATTTGAAGCCATGCCAGCCACACTCCACTGCAGCAACTATATATACAGAGCAGAGCTAAACCACGCTACTCGGGGCTACTCCATCCGCTGCTAATGGAAAAATGACAGCAGCTTCCACCAGCCTGTGAGCAGGGCTTCAGGCTTTCAGCATACATGTTTTTATGTATATTTCATCAATCGCTATTTAACCTGTCTAAACAATAGGTGAGCCATGGTTTTTAGTCTTGATGATATTTAGAGTAAGACTAAGAAATAACACTGATACCATGTTAAGGCTCATATATTAAAATACGTAAGCATTTAGGGGGGGGGGTCTGTGTTTGTGCAGTTTTGCATCTACACACGAGACACACATACAAATGAAAAATGTTTGACCTGCAACCATTTCACATGACTTAGTCAGACGAGACAGTATGACAGAGGGGCTGTAAGATGATGCAGGAAGAAAAACAGTAAGTGGGTGAGGAGAAAAAAAAATAAAGTGAGAAACCAGCAGGGTGAGATGGCTATGAAATCATAAAAAAAAAAGGAGCAAGAATTCTGGCCAGCAGAGCTTTTTATGGATTATTTGTCTTCAGATGACTCCCTCTATCACTCTCCTCGCTGGGCTCAACCTCAGGAGCCAAGGGAGATACCCTGTGTCAAAGAGGCAGAGGCTTGCCAATAATAATAGCAACAGAAACACATAGAAGTGCACTCAAGATGCACTAAAAGACCTTGAGAAATGGTATAAACTATCAGCAGTGCACATACCAAGAGCAAAAAATGTATATTTAACGATCTACCTACTCTAAACCCAATACATCAAGTCCAAACTTCCCATCCTTTTGATGTCACAATTACTCCGAATGTCTTTTATCCGCAGTCCGTGGGTTGCATCAGTGTCTCGCTCAACAAAAGCTTTTATAATGGCAGGAAAGGAAGAGAAGTGCAAGGGAATTGGCCAAATAAAACCTAGAACTCTAGGCCATTTCAGCACTTTGTGTTGACACAGTGGGGTGCAAAAGTCTCTTCTGGTTCACATCAATAAACTACAAGTGGATTTTATGTTTTGCACTCTCCGGAGATTAGAAAAAGAAAAACACATGTAAAGGTCATTATAGTTTTCTGTCACTCCCATTTCAAGATGAGTGCTTGAAATGTTGTCACGACCGTTGACTTTTCCTTTAAAACTTGTTTTCTTTCAACATCATCCTCTTTCCAACAGACTTCATAAGTCAAAACACAGGCACAAAGCTGGATCTGCAGTTAGTCATTATACGTATGCGGAAAATATCTTCGCAATATCTGTGGCAGACTGAGAATATGACTGTGTACTGTGAACTTGATAACAGAAGGGGAAAAAATCATTAATAAAACATTTGTTTACACTATGGCTCAGTCATGCATGTTACCGCACTGCATTAAAAAAAGCACCGCCATTAATAGGCATCGTGTTTTGTTTTCCTGATTATTATTCAAATTAATCTGAGAACTGTCTGAACCTAGTTTGCCTCTGTTTTATAGATGGAGGAGTATAAGATGGTGTAGATGGCGGAGGATCAGCGTGGCTCTGAAGCTTCAGCTTGAACTTCCACATAAAAACGAGGCATGGTTTCCAACTTAGGGAACGGTGAGTAAATCAATTGTTCCATCTTTTCAACCGTGGCTGCTAACTCTGAAATGCTTGACTCTCTACTTATGACACACGTGCCTTTTCTCATCTATCTATCTATCTATCTATCTATCTATCTATCTATCTATCTATCTATCTATCTATCTATCTATCTATCTATCTATCTATCTATCTATCTATCTATCTATCTATCTATCTATCTATCTATCTATCTATCTATCTATCTATCTATCTATCTATCATCACAGAAGAAGAACCTCGGGCATGCTGGGTATAAATGGCTTTTTTCTTCAAACACTTTCCAGTTTCTTTTAATGTCCAACAGCCTCTATTCCTGATGCAATTCGCACCCACACTTAAATTGTTGTTTTTCGTAAGACGTTCTCATCTGGAATGATAGACTATCATCATTTAAGGAAACACTTGACTTATGTGTTGACTTCCCCACTCACAGAGTCAATATATGCTACCGAGCATCATCATTCTGGCTCGTTCAATGGTTTTAGCAATACTTGTTTCTAGCATCCTTCATTTGTGTTGGTGCGCAAGGATAAGAAAGCATATTTCTACGTCCAAGCAGTGGTGATAGATGTATTTAAATCCTATAACAGGTAATCATGCGGTTGAAGCAAATTAATTATACTAAACAAGTATTGCAATGACAATATGCAGTAAGAAATAAAATTGTTCTCTTTCACACTATAACACACTGTTGACAATGAGGTGTCAGTTGGTAAACAAGATGTAGCACTTGTATCCTTCATTTTCATTTAGGCTTTTAAACATCCCTTGTCTGTGAGCGCTCCCTTGTTGTTGTCTTTTACTCCGGCTACACGAAAATGTACTTCGACTGAACAAAGTGTGATCTGAGACCGTTTTTGATTCAAAGTCCTCTCTGACTTTGTGATGGTAATGAAACCGACCTGTAGGGAGTGAGGATGTTGAGAGGTGGCGGTTCCTCGCAGGTGTGGAAAGTCTCCTGCATCGGGACGGGCAAAGACTCGCGATCAAACAGCTGCTGGTCCTGAATAGTGGAGCTCCTGAAGGCCTTCCTCATGGTAATGTCCTGAAGAGACACTGTGAGGGTAAACAGATGGAGAGGGCATAGAGAATGTAGTTAATAAATCAGGCTCCCAGTAATCTGATACGTGTGTGTTTGCCAACAGTGTGACGAGCAGACGAAAGAATACGATGAAGACATGTGCCTGTTGTTTTCAGATAAACATACATACACCAACTGGCAGACTTCCTGTCTGTGTCCCGTTCAAAGAAAAACACAATAAGGACCGTCTGCTTTCATCTCATCATTATCATAATCAAAATTGACACTGACATCATCACTCGAGCAGTCGCCACCAACATCACAGAGCACTGAAGCTATTATAAACCACTAATCATCCTCCCTTGGGCTAACGCTACACTGTTGCTCTAATTGGTTCATTTCAGTTCCCCTGAAGTAAACCCACACATAATGGCTCAGCCCAGCTAGGCTAGGTAAAGCCGAGGTCGAAGTGGAAATGATGGCATGATGGCCTTTCTTTCATTTGAGAATAACGAGCATTTTCTGAGGGCAGAGGAATCACACAAGGAAATCAATGCTGCACAGTCTGAGCTTTCAGAAATACACTCTGAAGCAGAAGGCTGAGGGGAGGAGAGAGAAAAAAAAACACTAGGACCAATGCTAACTCTCAATAAGCAGAGTCTTGGAAAGAAATCCAGAACGTTGCAACCAGATCTGAATTATACATGAGGGAGTGACAAATGGATACACTTTACTGCCGCCCAGGGGAAGACTGTGAAAGTCGTGTCAGCCTAAGCATTGCTCTGTTAGTCTGTTACCCTTTTAGCCAAACCACACACAAAACAATGACAACACAGAATCTAAAACTAACTTTTAACTTGAAACACTGTAGAAAGAGATCCTCTCAGGCCACCCCCTCCCACCCCCCCCCACCCCCCCCCCACCCCCCCAAAAAAAAAAAAGTGAACGCTTAATTGTTATATTAAAGCAGAACAAACAAAACAATTTCAGTCACAAGCACTTAAACAGGAGCATCTACCCAGATTACATACATTCATTGCTGAATTAAACTGCAGGATAATGTCTTCCACTAACTGAAAATAGTCAAAGATCAACCACCCAAAGTACTGAAGTATTGTCATTACCAAACAATATCAGGGAGGCAAGGTTTGGTGAGTGTGAGAAGCAGAAAGGAGAGGATGTGGGGGACAAGCAGGAAATAATAATGCTGCATGGTCACAAGAGAGACAGGGTAATAAAAACCAGGGACAGAGAAGAGACGTACTGAGAAAGAAACCAAGAGCATAATCTTCCATGAACGAAACGTTGATCAAAACAGTTAAGAACACTGACAGAGCAGAAACGCCACTACAGAAGAGGCCAGAGATGAAAACCAACAAGAGAGTGTGCAAATAAAGACACAAGAGAGGTGCAAGTAAGGCATGAAAGCATGCAGCATGAGTCCAATGAGAAAAAAACAGAAAGCCATGTGTCTCCCAGGAGAAAGGCACAGTAACCTGAGCAGAGCCAGAGGGTGGATTAAGCTTCAAAGACAGCACGAGAGAATAAGTACAGAAGCCTTTCAGACAGGAAACACGCTCACATGCAAGAAAACACGCCATTTACAGCACATACATTTATATTAAACAGAAACAACTGCAAAAAAAAAAGCATGCATACAACCTACAAGATGTAGAAAAACTACAGGGGATATTTTTAAACATGTGCATATCTGGTGAGTCAAAAAAAAAAAACCTCTTCGCGTTATCTTACACCTCGAACACTTGTCAAAATTACACTTGCGCGATTAAAAAAAAAAAGTACATCAACTCTTCTGCTAAATGTGCTTCCTTATCCACAAATGTCAGAAGCGCGAACAGCTTTCTCAAAGTTTATGTTCAGAGTCTGTCTACATCTGTTTATGTCTGATAAAGCAGTACAGAAGCAGGTTTCATCCCAGAACCAACCTGGATGTTGGCTTGCAATTGAAAATGCATTCTCGGTACAAACCGCTCCATGGATTCCAAAAGACAGCTTTACTCACTCACAACTGTTTATTTAGTGCCCATGTGTTGACAAAATCCTCTTTAATTTAAAAGAGGTCGGCATTTACTATAACTCTGAACATAGTTTGGCCATAACCTCTCATTTTACGAGTGTAATTACTGTAGATTGTAAATGAGGTGACATTGTGAAAGAATAGTTATGCAAAGATGTTTTCATTGAGGAGGTAACGGTTCCAAAATATCTATTACTGCACAATTTACAGTTAAAAGATGTTGATATTGTCTGTCTCTGCAGTGAAAGGTAACATTTAGACTTTGTCGATGCATATCTACTTCACTGATGTTACTGATCAGTGTTTATGAAAGGGACCGCTGGGAAAAATAAGTCAATTTGAGGAATCTAACTAAATAAAACTGTGTTTATCACCATAAAACAGTTGATGATTGTTTGCAAAGCACATTTCAGGTCAGGTATCTGAGGCTATGTACAATACAAACCACTGTCTTTATTGACGAACCTCGAAGTTTGGTGCTCAAACAACAAACTGCGATATGTCATAGCATAAATGCATTGCACATATCATTATTGTTGTTATGACAATTCAGGCTTGGCATGTTGATAGAATATCGGTTTAGTAATGTGGGAGTGAGACATTTGGTTTGGAAGCGATTTTAAAGATTTATTTTAGAAAGTACAAGCAAAAGGGCTAAGATGCCCTCTTCATAAAAGTCTGAAAAGGTTCAGACAAAAAAAATAAAATACTGTGTGAATTTCATGGCTTCAGGCAATACCAGTCAGACTTTCCTTTAAAGCTAAACAGGTTGTTGATCAGCCGTTCTGCCTCATTCGACTGAATTCTTTGATATAGATTTCTCTTAATTGAAACTTTAGGCAATTTAAATTAATTTTTTAAGAATTTAAGTCATGCTTTGCTAGGCAGTTTGAAAGAATGAATTTATTGGTTCCTATTAGATAATGGATGCCGGGGTTTACTGGTAATAAGGGCTCAAATCAAAGTCGTAGCCACAGTGCCATGGCGACTTCACTCCCCGCAGTGATCACAGGGGAGAAATGCCAGGGATAAATGGGAGCTAATGATGAGCTAAAGATCAAAAATGCTAGAGAGTAAAAGACAGAGATGTGGGAAGGGATATGAACATTAAAGTGATAGGTTATTCTGATGCCTTGGTGATCCCTGAAGGGCATTAAACTATTTGCCTTGCTCTTGTTCCACAGAGTGAAGGTCACGAGCCAATGGCGATATGCTCCAGAGTCTGCAGAGTACATCCCCGGGCAAGATTGTTACAGGTGGACAACACGGTGCCAGGGCCAACAGGTGAGTGTCTGACTTGAGCTATAGCACTGTATCCTGCTGACCTAGTGAATCTGTGGAGTCGTCAGAAAGTGACATGCAGGTGCAAAAGCTATGAGCAAGAGAGAGGCGGTGCAGAAGTCTGTGCCAGGGCGGCGATCTGATCCGGCGAGGCAACCGTAAACCTCAGCAGCACTGAGCCTTCGGAGAGACGTGCCGCACTAATCAATACAAGCTGACGCGCGCACGCAAACACACACAGATGGGTGTCTTTATATGATTACATATGTCACCTATTCATTTCAACTACCAACTATATCCATTTAGTGAAGACATTTAGTGAATGAGAAAAATGTGACTGTATACATATTGGTGAATGAAGAAGTTAGTGAGAGCTGGTACTTGTGTGTACTTATGACTTTATGCACATGCATCATGGCAGACCCGGGGAGTGGGGACTTTTTCTCCAGTCTGACACGTCGTCAGAATGTTTATGACACAGCTTTAGGATTAGGTTTAGAAATATGAGCCAAGGCTATGCCTTTATTTCAATAATGGATGAGTCAAGAGGACAGGGTTAGGGAATACGTCATGTCAATGAGAGTCCTCGCAAACACAGAAGTAAAGTGTGTGTGTGCTGGATCTTGCAGCAGCAGGTGCAGCCGGAGCCTCTGATCTCCGGATGTGAAGCTTCTTATCAGTGATCCAGTGTTGGATAGTTTGTCTCCTCCCTACATATCTCTTCCCGAGACAGATAACATCTGACTGAAACACTTCAACTGGAGAGGGGTGAGCAGGTTTTTGCCAGTCACACACACCTTCTTTGGATTCCCTCCAACTTTCAGGCAAATTATGTTTTTTTTTAGTCTTCCTCCTTCTCATGGAGATGCGGTCCTTCACACAGTCGTGGCAGATAAGGAAAGTCACAGGCCAAGCTGTCTTTTAACATGCAGGGATGGCTCTACTCCCGGTTGTACTTCAATGCAAATGTTGCTCTACATTTCCTTTTCCGTACCCTTCCCACTGCATCCCTGAATAACTCTTTCCTCTGTCTGATTCGGTTTTGTGCTCATCTCTTCCCACTTGTTCTTGCTCCTGCTTATACGCATGTTTACACTTTGTCCTCTATCTTTTATTTTGTCCTCTCCATCTCCTCATGCTCTCATTTGCATGGAAACCCTTGTTGTGACTGCAGTGTCGCGCACATAGTGTGAGAGTCCACTGTGACTCCTGTCCTGCAGTAAGACAGACATTCGATAAGTGGGAGGAAGTAAAGAATAATGTAAACCATCTGGGATTGTTATGGGGACATAGTATTTGCATCGTAACAAAATGTGCACTGAGAAAAGCAGGGGCGGTGCTTTGAGTAGGATCAGGGGGACTGACACTCCACAATCTCGTTCAGTCTGGACTCGGGTCTTTTGGCAATATTTGACTGAAAACTCCTGTTTAGTGACAAAACAGGATAGAAGTTCCAGTTTGGACTTACATTCACTACATTATAGCCGCCATTCTCATTGTTGGCATCAAACTGAGTAACAGATGTACAAAACCAATTATAGTCTTGCATGAGACTCTTGTTTATCTTTCACAATTACAACACACCAATTCACAAATGGATTACCACTACAGGCTGGTGCAGACAGAAGTATAAACCAAAAGAGTCAATTTATACTGAGTGGGCTTTTAGCACAGTGTTCCTAACATAGAGTTACTTTTCATTACCCGTAATGGATTAACTATTATGCGTAAATGTTCTTTCTACATCTGCATAATCGTGTGAGTGGGATGTACATTTTGTCTCATCGCCATCTCCTATTTCTGCCAAATGTGAAACAGACCAGTATGTGCGTCATGTTTAGTAATTCCTATGGCTTAAATTGCTCTTTGGTATATTATCATTTATCCAATACTCTACCACATCATCAATATATAGTGTGATATAGCCAGATTTCAATCATGAAACATGAACAGAAAAATATTATATGATGACTAACAGTGATTTTTAGTATCATGATGTTAAATGAAAACTGCCACTAACACCTCATGCTCATTAATTTATAGACTACTGCTTTGGTATATTTGATATATATGATAAAACACTATACTCTAGGTTGCTCATATGCTTTATGGAAATATTTTAATTTCATTAACTGACAGAGCTTGGATTTTACATTCATGACGTGTTTTCATTTGTATTGTTGCAAATATTACTGCCCACTTTCTCCTGTTGAACGATAACAATTTCCACCTATACAAAAGACTGGACAAAGACTGGATGACAATGACTTTCAATCTGACCTTGGCCATGGATTTAATTAAAATCTCCCATCCTTCACATGACATTATGCACACCATCGAGAATCGAGAACATATAAATATAGAAAACATGAGTGAGCAATGTAGAATTCTTTTGATGGATGGATGGATGGATGGTAAATGTGATGGACTTTAAAGCAGATATTCAAATCCAAAAGCCACACTCAAGGTCCAGACTCAACCCCATGCACCGCAACGGCAGCATCGCTTCATATGCTGATATGAGTGGGAAAAACAAGACAACGAAACACGATGAGTAAACATTGGGAGAACAGTTGAACTGACTTGAGAGATGCCTGTTAAAAGAATCAAGGAGACAAGCGACTATGAAAAGCACACATTGAAAAGGTGTCATCGGAGAGTGACCCACAGAAGTAAAGTCCTATTATCAGGAGGTAGAAACCATGTGTAGGAGAGATATAGGTATAAAGAGAGAAAGAAGTAATAGAAGAAGAGAGTAACAGAAGGAGACACTACTAAAGAAGTGGTGAGAGCCCAGAGGGACCAGAGGGGTGGCTTTGTGGCCTTCCATAATGGCTTGCAGCCAGTGCAGTGATATAACGCTGCCATTAAATAGTGGATACAGGCCATTAGTTTGGCCGACGAGAGTGATAGGGGGAAGAGAGCCTGACAGCCCACAAATAGCATTCACGCAAGATGGAAGCAGAGCAGAGATCAATCAGAGAGATGGGAGAAGACTGGGGAGGACAACAAAGACAGAGGAGGTGCTGCAGAGTAGGGTGGGGTGGGGGTGGGGGGGGGCACTTGGCGAGCTATGAGCTGAGAGGGGATGCAAGGAGGATGGAAAGCGAGGCCTAAAGGCCAGAGTGGGGGACGGTACCCTTTAAAGGGTCACGGGGCTGTGAGCTAGGTGTGACTGTGTGCAGAGCTCTGGTGTGTAGCACACATTAAATCATATGATAAAGCCCCTTTTGCTCTCAACCACTGGGCTATCAGTGACACTGCATACATCACTCCCTGCCACGCCCCTCTCTGACCTTCAGCCGAGCATCTTTCATATCCTCCACCACATTAACATGGTTTCCTTATGGTCCGATACAATGTAACTCACCTCAGTGGGTCTGTCCATATCATGTTGATGAACGACTCTGTCGTATAGTGTCTGGAGACGGTCATTCGCAAAGTGCTTCTCTGGGAACCATAACACTACCACCGATTCAAATGTTTAAGTATCACTGCCTGAAGGTCCACTTATGTTTAATCATGAGTACTGTTTGAAATCCTAAAGGGTTATGCTGTTTGACACCTGGCACATAATATTGCAGTGTTTAATAAAAATGATGCATCAGCAGATCAGAAAAACACTGTCAGGCTCAACCCTATGGAGGTGTTATTGGTGAAAAAGGTTTGAGTTTGTAGTTTTGAACCTTGAGTTGTATATCTGTATATTGTTTTTCTCTCGACAACACCACACTTACACATTCACAAATTCTTAATTACAGGTGCACAAATTGTTTTCCCACAAATGACAGATTAAAAAAATTACAAGCTCACATTTTTCCGACAATTGTTTGCAATACATTTGGTGGAAAAATATATTTGTGCTCTCGAATCAATGGGGAGTTGCTCTCCATGACAGATTCTGTTTCGTTCAACTGCAAATCACACATCGCAGCTCTCAGCTGAGATATCTGTTGTATTTGTGGAGAGAAAAACATTCTACAGGTATACAACTCAGTACGTAACTACAAATTCCAGTGCTCAAACCTTTTTGAACAATAATTCGCGCTTAATAGCAACTGGTTAAAAACTCTGATAAGGCTGACAAATTGAACTACTAATGCTTGACTTGAATCATATCTGGTGCTACAATCTTAAACATAATTTATCAAAGTCACGTCATTAATTGATGGTGGTTTCATTCAATACCAATGGGTTCAAAAAGTGCACTGACAAACAGTAGATTTGGTCACTAACTATGGCTAAAAGTCCATCTTCAAATCGATATTATAGGGTTTTTATCAAAGTTGTTTACACTGCAGGGTTTTTTTCACAGAATAAAGAATCAGTCTCTGCTTAGATGGTATTGATGGTATTTATCCTCACAGCACTTTGCGGTTGCATTTTCAGTCTCATGGTTGTGTAAATAAAACCAAGGCAGGCAGTTTAACTACAATTCGACTAAAATCAAATCTAACACTTTAATGTTCCGTGATGTTTTTATACTGTGACAGAAGTCTTATTCAAGCTTTCATTTAAAGTCAAATGACTACGTTTTCTTTGCCAATTTGCCATGTCCATTTGCCATGTGTTGGTATGTTTGTTACTACAAATAGCATAATGATCCAGATATAAGACCCCTGATTATAATATGATTATTCAGAAATCTTGCTTTTTTTCTTTTAACAAATAAATGAATTGTATTAATTGTAAGCGAATTAAACAGCTGCTGTTAACGTTCATAACTTTCAGTAATAGCTATTACCAGTCTTTATTAATGACCCATGCTCCAGTTTCACCTGCTCCTGGTCATCCTCACTCCATGCAATTCTTCTCTCTTAGCATTTTAAAACCTTTAAATGGCTTATTAACAACATCCAGCTGGCTTGTCAGTCCCACCGGTATGATCACCAAAGCAATTTTAATTACAAACACCCGGCGTTTCACTGGCTCAGTCAGACGTCTGCAAATTGCATCCAAACAACCTTGTTTGTACTGTTGTTATACAAAATTGTGCATTGAACCAGGAGCTGAAAATTTGAAAAGTAGACCCTGAATACATTACAACCCCACTTATTTAGACGTTTTCTTGGAAAATATTTATACAAATGCAGTAATTGTGAACCATGCCAGTCAAAATTTGGTCACTGCTTAATAATTTTACAGGTGATGATGGGATATTCCTATATCTGAACCAGATATCAACTATATATGCTCAATAATTTTAATGTTAAGCTTTTCGAACAAACATACAGGAGGTAAGAAATCTCCTGCGCTCCAATTGGCTTCCAATGAATCCGATGTGTAGAGCCTCAAGTCTCCCTGCGTCATTTGTGGTTTTACTGAGCTTCAGAGAAAGAGGTTTAGTTGGCAGTGTTTGTGAAAAAAACTCATTGTGTGCTGCGCTCTTCTCCATCCTACCCGACCCCCATCTTCCTATCTATGTCCCTCCACAGTGCTGATTTATGGTCCCATCCTTGTGTGCACTCATTCTCCTGTTCCTCACGCCTTCTCCGGGCAACCACAGACCCACGCAAGCAATTACAAGTCAAGTCATATGCTTATGCTTAAAGCATAGACTTGTGCAGCAGTGTGTGGTTGACCATGTAAGGGTACAGAGGGTGAGGATGGGCGATGCAGGATGGCATTTAAAAGATTTTTTTACAAACACTTCAGCACAGCCATTCTTCCCACAGCAGTCAATTTTACTCTTGCTTTTGAGAGTCAAAAACGTTGAAGGTTTCTTTAATAATTTGTCACTTCATTCCATAAATCTTCCATAATGTATTGGGAGATAACGGAGAGTGTTTTTTACCGTTGACAAAACATCTTAATTTGGTCATAAATGAATGTCGAGGAGTAAAAAGTGAGTGGGGAATCTCAGAACCCTGCAGAGGAGGCCATTTCAACCTGGCCCAGAAAATTCTGCGGTACAATCCTTTAACACTCCACTGCTTTTGCTGCAGTGCCCTGTATTATGCACCCATCCCTCTATCCTTCCATCTTTCTTACTCTCTCCACCCGCCGGTTTTCTCCCCCACAGCCACACGCTTAAACTGCCACTGAGCTGATTCTTATCCGGTGTCTCTCAAGCCAGCAGGCTGGGTGCACGTGCACAGATACTATTAAAAGCAAAAATACGGTCTAAACACAGCAACAAAATAAGAACAAGTAATGCAATACAAGTAAATGTTGTTGTCTTCCAACATGCATACAGTATGTGAATCTAATAAATAGCTGAGAAAAAGGAATATATTACCCTTTGCAGAAAACAAAAAAACACAAATAAATGAGTATGGGTATTAGTGGAAGCTTGCTCTCCTAACCTTAACAGGATAATATGAACTCATTTACCAGCTGGGACCTGCACAGCAGACTTCTGAAATTAGATCCCTTGCAGTTATTCAATTAGCACAGATACCACACGTGGAAAGGGTGTGGACGAAGTGTAGAGTGTAGAGGAGAGAAAAGGAGAAAATTGCAGGAGGAGGGAAACGGGAATAAGATGAGAGATGCCATTCATTGAATATGCAAGTGATTTCGGGGAGAGGGAAAAGTGTAGCGCCAAATGAACGTGAGAGTGAAGAGTTGCTGAAGAGTTGCACGGGTTCATTGCCACATGGAGTTTTAAAACGAGCACATTCTGCGAAAAAACAAACAAACTGAAAAACAATTCATTGCCTTGTAAAAAAGGCTGCAGAGCCTCTGCTCACATTCACAGGAAAGCCAAAAGCAGCGAGCACAACTGAGTGAGCATTTTACTGTCTATGTCAGTGACAAGGAAACAGTTAGAGTAGCATTGTGCAGAGCCGTAAACACACTGCTGGCCCATGGGAAATCGATACAGAGCCTTGGAGCGTAGTATTATACTGCTGTGATTCTCTCTCTTTTTACTTTGCACCCACTGCACTCTCCACTAGCTCGCCTGTCATCCTGCCTTGCCTATCCCAGGCTAACCTGGCTTACCTGACGTTCCCCGGGATTATCCCATTCATTTCTATTACAGCTTACGACAGTAACAGCCTCACCACACAGCCAATTTCTCCCCACAAAGAAAACGCTGTTATTGGATAAACAAGGATCCAGCCAAAGGGACTCTCTGGCACAATGCTTCTAATAGAGGCCCAGGTTTTGATTATTGGGGGTGAAAAATGATGCCATCTCACAGCTACCTGTGCCTTTAATAACTGTAATCAACACTGGAAGACACACACACACACACACACACACACACACGCGCGCGCGCACACACACACACCACTCACATTCCTCCTCTTTGGGGTCCAGCTGTGTGACACTGATGGAGAGGCGGTCCACGCGCTCCTGGAGGGAGTTCACCCGGAAGGAGAAGGTGTGGGCCTCGTTGAACAGCTCTCCAAACAGGTCCTCTGCATATTTACCTGTACACAACATGAAACAGCCTTCACGCTCGTGATGACACTCCTTTGGAAACCGACATCACTTTGTGTGAAAACTGATTGTGTGGAATCATTAGAAACATTTACAAATTGTTGTCGACAGTATAAAGTGGGTGGAGAACACGTTAGTGTAACTTATTCAAACACAATCAAAGACATGTAAAAACGCTTTTCTTTTGAGCCAGCTGTCACACTTCTGCAATTACCGATGCCGAGGATTGGAGAAACACTGTATCAGTAGTGACATGAACTCCCGGTGGGAGCAACTGGTGCAGGCTGACTGCTCTGATAGAGACGTGAGAACTAGAGATGTCTTAGCAGAGCCAGCCGCGTGATACCGAGGAAAAGAGAGATGCAGATCGAGCTGAAGAGAATACAATTTTTCCTTTTACACAGTGAGACATTTCAAGCAGTGTATGTTCTGCGCTTCTCTCCTGCTAAATGTAGGAAATGATTGTACTTTATCGACCACGAGTCCTTTGTGAACGGAATCAAAGTCGTGACACAACTCGTGACCATATGGTGCAATGTGCAGCAGTTTGGTTCTTTTCTCCCCTCCCGTCACACACTTTCCATCGACAATACACAAATTCAATCTACAAGTACAGAGTTGCTTGAACAGAGCAAAGAATTGTATTCCCACTAAAGCACAGAATTACTTCATGATACCTCAAACAAATATACATTTAATACTGGAGGATGTATTTACATATATTTAAACTGCTGCCATCATTTAGTCTTTGAATGCCCCAATTCATTTATTCCCTCCAAAGGCCTTTATATTGTTAATTGTTTGTTTGAATATTCTTTAACGGAAAAAAATGCAAAAATAATTACTCAGATTAATCTTTTTCAAAGACCAAATCAGTTGCTTTCTAACCACCGAAGCGCAAACATAAACACTTACAGTGTGAAGCTATGTTAATCTAAAACGTGTGCATCTGTTCCTGCTTTACTCACTGAGGCTGCTGAGCTGGCGGATGACGTTGGCCAAGGAGATGTTAGTCACACACTCCAGCTCATTCTTGATGTTCCTTGGCAGCACTGTGTGGCACAGGTGCCGGGGCTCGATGGTGCGCTTCACCAGCGGCATCCTTCTGCTGCAACGCCGCTCCCTAAAGGAGTGAGACAGACAGGAGAGCGGGAAGAGATGACACAAGGTTAGCAGTGGCTTCATTCTCTGGGTTGTTTTTTTTTTTTTTGTAGTATTTTATGCATAGCACAATTTTAAACACTGATAATGAATGAGCGCGTGGATGCGAGCACACCTACGACGTCACCTCAAGCTACAGATCATTTGCGGGAAAGGTTTATGAACGACTTCACGAAATTAAAATGACGCATGACAACATTTGAAATACTCGTAGTCCTTAACATGTATTTAAAAAAAAAAAAAAAAAAAGGCATGTTTGAGCCTTAATAGGGGAATCAGTCGCTCAATATACACCTTGCTGCCACATTTAAATCTCAGCCAAATCGTAAAATGTCTCTGGATTCAGGCATGTCACACAGCACACAACACTCTCACCCACATCTTAAAACATTCACAGCACACACATCAGCATCTAAAAGAATCAGACAATCTTAAATACACATATATTGCACAATGCTCAATTTATCGATTAATTGTTGCTTTGCCTCCTCAGACGGCCGGATCTGCGGACGACAACAGAAGTTTCAATCAATAAGTTAAAAATAACAACGGTGTGCAAATGTCATTTATATGTACAAATGGCATCATCTTAAAGTGCTGTGTGGCTCCAGCGTCCCACAAACATGCACAGGATTAAGTGGCATAGAAGATGAATGGATGGATGGACTCCTAATTTAAAAGATTTTAAAATGTTGCTTTATTCTGGCTGCACTTCACAAATATATTTTCTTTTCACAGAAAACGGGATGAATCATAAATATATTTAAAAAAAAATGTCAACCGACTGATTATTCCCACTCTCCTCACAGCCAGATGTCAGTTTAATGACGGCGCAGGGAGAAACGTGACTGTCTGCTAAACAACACAGCGATCCTTCCAGTGGCTGCTGGGATACTGTCGAGAGACGCTTCCGTCAACAGCTTTCATAAGCTGCCCTCAAAGCCCCGACAATCACACGGCAAGAGATGTCAAAAACGATATGGGCAAACACGAGAACCCGAATGAGCTTAAGATATAAAGAAAGGAGGAGACGAAGAGGGCACAGTGCCATCACAGCAGGAGATAACACCAGTTAGAAATGACAACACTCCATCTCTGCCGTTCGCTTGTGTTTAATTAGAGGAAGCGTGCGCAGCACTGTGGAGATCAGGTGCTCGGACGGACTGACTGAGTGGCCTTGACAGTGCTGAGGCTTTATTCATGTGCTGATTCCACTTTAATTGACATCTGTTGCTTTTAATATCTTGCTGTATTTTCAGCCAGGCTTCCATCACCAGGGAATGAAAGTGATAATTGACAGTGTCTATGAAAGAAAAAAAGAACAGGTCAAAAAAGGACATTCTAGGAAGTTGCGCCGTCATAGCCAGTTTAGCGGAAAGAGGGGGAGTCCAGTAAAAGACGGAGCAGAGGTGATTCATCTCGGGTGTGTCTTAAATGAGGGCATCGATGACCGTAAAAGGAATGAATGAGAACATGCCCGCCTCTGTTGCCTGCGCTGGAGTGGTTTGAATTAGCTGTGCAGGCGAGTGACAGCAAAACAAACGTAAACACAGTGTCAAATCTCAGCCCACCTCCACAGTAATAGCAACAAGTCCCCTCTTCTCAAGACATTTTCCTTTTGCTTCCACAGTCTCTCCATCACTCGTGTATTTTGCATGTACTCGCCTACCCCTTCCCAGCAGACAAAGACACATTTCACAGCCTCCATTATTCAGAGAAATGAAGTGTAAACCTGTGAGTTATCACTTCGAAGGTGAAGGTGTAAATTGATGTTGCTATATTGATCTTTAACAAAAAGACCGAGCTCCAGTTAAAGTAAAAATGTGAGCGTGAACGACCTCGACACACAAATAAGGCTGTAATAAGTGAACACATTTCACAAAAATGCCAAATCCTCTTTGATATTCAACATTATCATTGTTTTAGTATTATTCTTAAACTTTGAGTTAACTTAAGTTGAATGCTCATGCACACTCACACACCCCCTCTCCACGAGCATGAACACTCTATTTGAACCATTCACCTCCCTTTTCTTTCACTGTAGATTTCATGAATCAAAAATTGATGTTTACTTTTTATTCACTTCCATCTGTTTACCTCCTGAAAGTAGCAAACATTTCTGTATTTTGTACGTCGCCGGGGAACAAGTGTATAATGAAAAAGAAAAAAAAAACACACAGGCGGATAAACAGAGTAGCAAACAAAAATTCAATCAGTCAATCTTAACTCTCTTTACTGGTGAGCCATATGCATGCAAACAAGCTTATTTAACACGCACGGACATGCACGCACGCACGCACGCACGCACGCACGCACGCACGCACGCACGCACGCACGCACGCACGCACGCACACACACACACACACACACACACACACACACAGAAACATGTTCCTTGTCATCTTGCAGACTTACGCCTCTGCTCATCTCTCCATCTTCAAGGCTTTTCTCCTTTCTTGTCTTTCTACAAAAGAATGTGTTGTCCTCATAACAACCTTTTCCCTATTTAGTGGGTCATAAGAATCATTTCCAAGGATGACAGTGAACAGGTTTATCTTCAGAAGTCAGAAGGAAATTAAGCTTACCGATAAGATAAAGGTGACAGAAGGAAAAAAAACAGGCAGTCTTTAGAGGACACTTTTATGAGATTAACACCTTTATTTAAGTAGGGATTTCGAAATAAATCCAACATACAAGGAAAGACTGACTTGATTGCCATGGTGCCAAAAAACAAACTATCTGGAGCTGACGGAAAATTCATATTTAATCCCAGAAGCACAACGTGGTGGCACATAGAATCAAGTGTGAAGTGATGATACTGATTCATCGGTGTGGTATTTTCAACAAAAACAAGCTGAAAGTCTACTGGCGTCTCAGAATAAAATATGGATGATTTAAAAGGTTCTTGTGTTAAAGTCTGAAGAATCCAATGACGTGCTACTACCCTGTATTGCACTCACAAGTAATCTTATTCCACTTGATTATTTTATTGTTAGTAACTAACTAACCAAACTAAAATGCCCAAAGTCAAAATCACAAAAGTCTGAGAAAATAACTAAAAACAACTAAGTCAAAAGTCTCCAATCGGGTTCAAGAAGATAAAGAGAACTATTATGTTTAAGTGCCAAGACATTACCACCATGTACTTGACTATATCTATTTATTGTAAGTCATATCTCAATTGCAAAATGACAACATTATCAGCAACACTATGCAGCCCTAACATTTCGTCATTATCATAACTTTATCATAATAAAGTTGTAATGTTCCAGATGACATGTTCAGAACGGATACACATGGCGTGTAGCCGACATGTCACTGTTGTATTGTAAAACTCTGCACAACAGTAGGTGTGGGATATGAAACCCCAAATCCAACATGATTCCACGTCTTCGTCTTCTTCACATGGAGATCTGTTCACATTACAGTCTGGTGATGTCCCATTTAAATTAGGACGTAAACAAACATGCTAAACAAAAATTGATCTCAGCATTTCAGCATTGAAATGCAATGTGAACTATGAGCGTGTATGGTGTGCATAAGACTGTAAGCATGCAGCAGTGCTTCAGGCTACAGTGAAAACATGTACATCAAGGACAAGAACACAGTCTCCTTTCAGATATGATGAGAACGTCATGACCGAACCGACGAGCCAAACATCAAGTGATTATACACTCATGCAAACACACCCCTGATTATTATAGACACATCCTTCAAGACGTCATGGCTTCAAAATAATCACAGTGAAATAATCATGTCAGGGTTAGGTTCTCATTTCCAGTGTAGGAACATGCATTAATCGTGTAAAATTAAAGAGGACAACCATTTTCACATGTTTCAAAAATCAATCAGATATCAAATGAACACTAAAATCCTCGTTGTGTCATTTCATTAGCTCACCTGCTACAAAACGTACCAAACCGAAGCTTTGACAAATCTCAGTTTCAAAAGATTAATGTTTCTGTTCATCATGCGTGGTGCATATCTCTGCCATAGGACTGACAGTTGCATACAGTTACTGCCTGACTGGACATGAAGGCTGCCGACGAAGAGGAAGGCATTTTCATCAGAAACACACACACAAACACAAACGTACATCCAGGACATCTGCACACGTTCTGTACATGCTGCAGTTGCCAGACTGTGACATGATGATATATGACAGCAGTGTTCCCATGAGAATAGTGCTGCCATTTCTTTTGGGCTGCTATGAGAACCTACTCACACCTTATCTCGTTTCTGGAGGAGCAGGAAGACGAAGATGTATAAGAAAGATAAGACAAACTAGAGGACATTCAATTCAAACCTCTTTCAAATCTGTTAAATAGTTAAATAGCAAATACTGACAGTTTGCCTCATGAGCGAAGAGATTCAGGCCCGGTTACGTTACATCATAACGCCGTAATGTGGCAGCACCTCTGCATGGCTCAATGCAGAAATTTAGTTTCGTTGATTAGTTAGTTCAAATCTCTCAACAAGGCTGCAGAAAAGCTCCTCAACCAAAACCAAAAAAAAAAAAAATGTAGATGCATGAGCTGATAGAACTAGCACTGAGATAATTACGCTCATTTATTACAGTTTTTTCCTGGTTCATTCACTGAAGCAGTCGATAGATTCTGAGCCGACACTGTGGTCTCCCGAATACTTCTGCGCTGGTGTCTGCTTTGTTTTTTTTTTCTGATTTGTTTATGATGCACTGCCAATAAAACAGAGTAAGGCCATCACTGCAGTTTGTTTAAGCAAAAAAAAAAAAAAAAAAGTCCTTGAGACTAAAAGTATATATATGATTTTCCTTCCTTTTCCATTTTTATTTTTACATCCAGTCTATTGACCAGTCAGCCTCTTTTCTAACTGCACACCTCCTGCCACTCTGCTCTTACTTTTATGGTCCATTCATCTTGGGTGGTGCTTCCTGCCGTCACCTATCACCATGGCAACGGCTGCAGTGGGATGTCATTGGCCACTTTATAAGATCCCAAAGAGACAGGGGCAACAAAGGGTGGTGGGGAAAACAAATGGAGGATGTTGTCAAAGGGAGGAACGTGTGGACTAAGACGACGGCGAGGCATCAAAACACTTGATGAATGATTTCAATATTAGAGCGTGAGAATAAGAGGGGCGATCAGGGATGACTCATTCATTGTGTACAAGCACAAAGCAGGGTGACGGACGACACGTGCCAGAGGAGAGCAGGGGGCCTCCACGGGTACGGCTCACTGCACCCAGCACAATATGTCCAACTGGAGGCTCTAATGAATCCTAATGGAGTATTTACTCACTCACGCTGCCACACAATGAAGCTGCAGACCCCTCAGTGTGGAGCAGGTCAAGGGCCTTTTATTCGAAGAGCTTGGCACAGACACCAGACTCTTGGTGCGTCCGTTGCTAGGTTGAACAAAAAACACACACCCACAGGCAGCCAGGGTGTCCCGTTTTCTTTTCAACTTCCAAACTACACAACGATTAAGAGACAGCACTACGATAATACAACAAATTGACAACCAAGACATGACTGAAATTGCAAAAGCATGGCCAAAAAAAAAAAAAAAAACCACAACGCACATTCAGCAGTGATGCAATTTGCTCGGCTCCAGTTTGTGGATGTATAAAATCACAAACAGAGCGGCAATGAAGGAAGCAACGAGCCGGGCAGTTGGTTGGAATGGAAATCAAACGGCCTTTGCCTCCTCTCCAACAAGAAAGATCCCATCACTGAACAATGAAAAATTCATGACCTGAACAGTGATTTTCTCGCTGGATCACCATGAAACAGAATTCAGATCATAGCGGAGAGGGGCTTTACACATAAGTTCATACTAAGCATGTGGTTTGTCTCAGGTTCATCAGAATACATTAAAATACTATGCAGAGAGCAGTTTATTATTCCACCTGCAGCAAACATGTAAGTATGACACGTGCATCTCCAAAAAATTCAGCAATAATATGATATATTATACATTTGTTACACAAATGTATAAATACTACAAGCTTTGTCCCCTTCCTTTTTATTCTTACATTCTTTCTTTTTGATCATTTAAGTGTATAATTAATGACTATAAAAAATTAAGAATAAAAAAATTAAGTATCTCATTATTAAAATCTTTTTATATATTTTATAAAATATTTTAATTTTATATATATATAATTAAAATATTTTATAAAATATATATTTTTTAATATGTTGTAACTGTCACAATATCATTTAAATAATTCATGTAGGTCTTTTAGTCTATGCTATGAGTGTACAATCAACTGACAAAACATGGCCCAGAAAATATTTTTTTTCTGCAGCAATAACAAAAGGTTTATGAATGATTGATTGAGTCAGTTTTCCCAAACTTGACACTTGTGAATCTCACCACAATAAGCTTTCCTGTAGCTCAAAATAATGTTTGCTTGTGGGTTGATAATGACTTTTAAAATCTACAATGACTTAAAGATTTCATATGTCCACGACCCACGATCACAACAATCTCACTTAATACTTCCTGTGATTCCAACATTCAAACATGAAAAGTCAATTATATTCACCACTTTAAATGTGCTCTGATGCAGTTCAATGAAGCTTCCATAAATATAGAACATGTAGCAGAAAGTGGAGAAAGAGAAGAGCTGATCTTTTAGACGTTGACATTCTGGAACCTGTAAGGGTCAACAAAAAAACCCCTTGTGTGCATCAAAAGTAGTGAATTATTTAGCAACGCTTAGAATAAATCCTTAGAGCAAAAATACATTTGACATAAATGTGTCCTGTAGAGTGAAATATTCTCATCTCGAAGCCTGAGGCTGGTTGCATCACTTCAAGTTATCCTGAACATTTTGTCCTCGGTCCAGTGGATGTGGGATCTTACCGTGGACTATCGCATTTTTCTGAACAACCAGCAGCTGCAAATGTAAAAGCGTAGGAATCTCAGCAGCCAGTGGCAAATAGAGAAGAGATCAAACTGGCAAAGCTTGCTTGCAGCTGGCTTAAATTAGTGATGCAGATTTTTAGTGCAGGGTGCCTATAACTGCTCATCTACCATAGAAAGCAAAGGGGACATGGAAAAAAATGGACGCTGTCAACTTTTTCTATGCAACTTCATCAGCATAAGAGGGAAAATACTTTTTTTTCCTGTTATTCTAATGAAGCTATACTTTTTTATTTGCTTTTTGTTAATTTAGTCCTCATTAGCACAAACAACTAGACAGAAGACTCTCTAAGGTGGTTGCTTTCTTTGTGAGATAAACATTTGGAACATCTATAAACCGTCATATCGGTCAGTAAGTCTACGTTGCACACCTGTCAAACAAATTTTAATGAACATTTGTGACAGCAACATTAGAAGACAGCAATTTCTCATTAAAGCAAATTCAAATGCTTTGGCCAAAATCCCAAAACCTAATTTATAAGTACTGACCAAATTCCGCCAATACTACAGAATACCAATTCATGTAAAATATACTTGTGTAAAACATTCTTATACTTTAGAAGCTGCCAAAATCGCAGACCACGCCCCCTCACAGCAGTTAAACATCTGTGAAACAGCGTTTTAACTTTTCAACTGCACAGTTTATTTCGCTCTTTGAATGTTTTCAGAGATACATTTCGCTAAACTGTTTTAGTAATGAAAGAGTAAGTTTGTGTCCAGTTGTAACAGTTTTAACCATCGAAACTCTTCATGCTCTTCTCTGAGTATGGCTCCGTTCTTCAAAATGATGCAGATTATGCTAGCTGAAATATCCGTGATGTGAAGTGCGAGGCTAGCGGCGGGAATACTTCTAATCTGAGGAAGCTTAATTGCCCTCCATGGAACCCAATTTTTCCAGAGGGGAAAGGAATAGGAATAGGAGGATGCGGAGCTGGGTTTTAATTTGGGCATTATTAAGAAAAAAAACCTAGAAATTTGTGAACCAGCTGCGATGTTACAATACAAACATTGAATGTTGTTTTGATATATTTATTAAACTTTATATATTGAGAAATAAATATGCAAATTGTTTTATTATTAAACAAATGAACATTTATTGCCACATAAACACACACTGGTACTGGCCACCAGTACCGTATAGTTCAAAAGTGAAAGGTACCCATCCCTACACATCAAGTCCTGTTTACCAACTTCACGTCCCAAAGCACACGTCACAGAACTCACGTTGGCAGAACATATCGTGTATCGTGTGCCAGTGGGTCTTCTTGCCAATTAAAATTCTGTACCAGCCGACATCCCTCCAGGGGTGAGACGACACCTTGCAGGCCCTCACTAGTGTAGTGCTACAACACACACAAACGCACATGCAGAGATCTCTTGTTGTTGGACTAAAAATACACCTGCAGCACCGGTGCTGTCAGGCTGGGCTCAGACAGCTATGCTAACTAGGCTTGCTGGTAACTGGAAATTTCAGAGAGAATCCTCGTACATAATAAGCTCATTTCCCTATCGCAAAATAACTGAATATCTGACTGCAAAAGTCTCTGGATGCTGTCTAACTTGTGCACAAACTAAAGCTTCTCTGTGCAGTTGTGCAAGCTTCTCGTTCAAGCTGAAGATTTCCTTTTTAGTCCATGGCTGCATTTCATGTACATGTCAGATGGCAAGCACCCACGACCAGGCGGGCATGTTCAGCAAGGCACTCATTTAGCATCACGCTCTGCATCTGCTTTTGATCAAAGCGAGAGTCGGGGAAAGCTGGCACACAGTTGGTGTATACAGGTACTCAGGTGGCGGTGAACCACTTGCTGGCAGAATTTCCTGGCAAGTATAAGGAGTCACTTCTGACAAACAAAAAGCTCACATCATATGCAATGCTTGTATTGCATTTGGACGATTCTGCCACAGTGGCGGGCCGTGCATTTCTGACTGAGTCCTTCACTAGTGCTGGTTCAATCCACTCTTCAAGACCATTTTTATGGCTACAAAAACCATGTTATGCAGAAATGCAGTATAAAGAGCCATTGCATCACAGATAGATACCCGTGCGGCCAGAATACATACCCTTACTGATGAAAAAATATCTGGAGTTCGCAACTCTGCTTCAGCTGGAGCTACATTAAAAAAGCGGCTGCTTTCCTCAAAACTTCTGGAGGTCGAGGAGGGTCAGCTTTTCATGGTCTCGAAAATAATATGATGGCAAATAATGTCATCCTGAATCCTGCCTTGGAGTTTGTAGTGAGCACTAGTAAGTAAATTGTACTGGACCTCCATGGACTCTGACTGCTGCGGTGCGTTCAAGACCTCTGCAACCAAATGTCTTTATGTTCTCCATTAGTTATTTTAAGTCGACAAAACTGCTATTAAATCAACACAACTATATTTTTGTTTGTGCAGCTCACTACAGATACAGCCAGCTAGCACTGGAGTGAACTCTGACGATCCAATCAGAGGGTTTGAAAACGCTGACGTCATGCTAGACCTTCGAGAAGGCCCTGATTCGCCAATATCAATATCTGATTGGTTGAAGCAGTAGCGTGACCGACACTAGTTTTACACTGCAGATGCCTGCAGAACTGAAAGTGAAGGCCGAAGGCAGATTTCTTTACAACGACAACAGGGGATGGCTGAAATATGACTGGTTAAAAATGTTAATATGGAAATACACATCTGGAAGCAGTGGAGCCGGGGGATAAGCTCTGAAGTGGAAAGACCATTTGGAATTATTTAAAAAGTATTCATGGACATAATATAATCAATATCAATCTGTGATTCAGATATTTTTCTTAGGCCTCCAGAGAACGCCTTGAAGCACCACTGTTCTGCCTTATCTATTAAATTTGCAAAATACGAACAAATGGAACAAGCTTGACCAAGCAGACAACAAAGATACAACAAGTTTGCACGTCAATAAACTGGCCCTTTGTCATGCATTTTCTTCTTTCAGCTTCTTTAAAAAACACAGCAAAATACTAAACTTTGTACCCTTGTGAGCATGTGAAGAGAAGAAACCATTGTGAGGTTTTCTTCACACACACTGAATCTCGCACTGAGTAAGTGGTTGGACACAGCGAGCATTGTATTCAGTTACAAAGAGGTTACATCGCTTTTGACATTCATTTAGCAAACACGCTTCATCCCACTGTAGACAACTAAATATTCATGGACATCTGTATGTCAACATCAATGACTAGTGTCTGATGAACAAACAGACTCAAAGAAGTTTATCTGCTGACTGAACAGAAACCCACTGCAATGAATAATGAAAGCCTGCTGCTCAATAATAAATGCTTGCATGCGTGTGCTGTGCAGCTGCGCTTGTTTGGCCTGTGAGGGAAATTTCATTATACCGACTCCCTTGTTTTTCATACAGATGTGAAGGACATGCACACAAACTCACCAAAGCCAAGAACCCTTGTCAGCGAAGGCAACAACAAAGATGGTGATTAGAAAAAGAAAAGAAAAAACACCCAAAAGTCACTGCACTTCAATACTACCATGTCCGGGACACGAGGTGGTTATTTGATCCAAAGGAAAGTCAGGAAAAACCTTTCACTGAAAATATATTATTTACCTTTCTGCTTTAAAAGTTTGAACATAAGAATGACTGAAGTGAAAGAAGGTGTACGAATGAAAAACATGGAGGGAAACTTTGATTACTGTATTGGCCATGCTTTTTATCCTCTCGATCAAATGGCTGAAAAGTGCTTCTTATACTAGGATGTATGACAATTCATGGCTATCAATTTCAACACCTAACTGATTTTCTTATTATCAACACTACATTTGGTCGTCAGTGAAAGTTGAAAATGTCTTTTCTTCAGAGGAAACATAAATATACCATATTGTTTCAAACTCGATACCACAGGTCAAGATGTGAGTCAAGACCTTTAGCTTCTGTTAGATGCAGAGCAATCAGAGACTTCTGACCAAAGGTGTCAGTGGTGAAAATTTGATAAAAATCATGTAGTTTTGACATAATCCTTAAAAGTCTATGAAAGTAAACACTGATCTGGATCCCCTCCATTCAATGGAAGCTTCCATGGTCTAATATCCATCTGTGGGGAAAATTTCGTCACAACCCGTGCAGTAGTTTTGACGTAATCTTGCTAACACAGGCATACAGACAAACAAATATACACCGAGGATTTTATTGCGTCCGCCAAAGATGTAAAAAAAGAAGTTTGTCCTGACTGAGTGAGAGGTGAACATGTCAGTTGAAAAAGAGAAAGAGAAAGCTTGAGGCGCAGAAACTAAAATCTAAAATGCAGTGTGGGTGGCATCAGGGGGGGTAAAAAAAAGCAAGATCAACTTCTCTCATCGGGATCTATGCCTGAGTCCACATCAGAGGCTCCATGTTTCAGGGCAAAGAGACGAGATGGAAAATGCAAGCGGTTCTTTTTTTACACGGGAAGTCGGTAGCTAATATTTCATTGATGCTGTAAGTTTTTCCAATATATTGCCGTATTGTGATTTAATACTGTAGAACGGACTGTGATGTGCTGTTTCACATCCATCTGACTGTTGAATATCCCACAGGGAAGTATGTCAAACACAGTTACTCTCTGTAGCGCGATGTGGCGTGAATCATAAGAAATGACACTGCTTTTCTGCATCTGCCCTTTGAGCACTGACCGTTTCACGTCGATCACGTCATCAGACCCTTGATTCACCTGCAGTATTTATCCGCCTGGCTCAGCACAAATTCAGATCAGCTCTTCTTTTGTCACCTCCTGTGATCTGGTTGAGTTTTGGAGGTAAACATTATTTCAGTTTCCGTGGTTTAGCTGATGTTCTCATATAGGGATATTTGAAAGAACGTGCAAATGTAAATGTAAAAATGTCACTTTTTAAAACATGTCCAACATCTTTGAATCTTTTAGTCGTATCTTATGGCCAATATTCTACCCATTATATCTTAGATTGACAAGGCACACTCGCTGCCTTTATCATGAGCATCACGGTGTTCCTGAAAAACTCTACTGGCACAGCAGGGTCAATTACACCCCAAACAACAGATTAAACAACCCATTCACAGCCGTTGACTGAACTCGGTGCGGCTTGGCAGCAGCTGAGGGGCGGATATGTGACGGAGAGAGACAGGAGGGAAAGCGGAGAGGATTTGTGGGATAAATTGGACCGATCAGACGGTGCCCAGGGCAGCTGTGCAAACCTCTCATGGGCTGCCACTTGAGTTTGTGCAATGTCACAGTGTGTATCTGTGCATGAGAAACGACTCGGGGAACAAAGTGCCTGCAGACCAGGATAGTGATGGTTGGCGGAGGTGTCCTTGCTCCGGGCCGGCCCGAGGCAGTGCCAGTTGGTACAGAACACGAGCCCGACCGCTGGGACGGGGCCGAATGCTGGTTTCAGGAAGTCTCAGCAGATCCAGCTAACGAGAAGCTTTTATGTTCATCCAATGGATGCAAAAGCAAATTTATCAACAGCTGTATTGATTTGCACAATTTCAGAAATTGTAGTACAAATTACATTGTAAGATATTTAAAATTGGATGAAACTTTTGACATGTCAGATATTTTTGCGTGACGACCAAAGAGGACACATTACTAATTTGTTGATTTGTCTCCACTTTCAACCACACAAAGCTCTTTTTTCTAATTAATCAGATTTTTCTTATCCCACAAGGTTGTTTACTTTTGGTCTTGCAGTACTATACTGACGAAGAAAAAAGTACTTTTAAAGAAAAACCTCAAAATATAAAGAAGTAGAAATAGCTTAATGGAAACAAATGCTTCAATATAATTTGAGTATCTCACTGACAAAAAAGTGAAAAAAACAGTGAGAAGGCATATGGATGAGAGAGAGAGAGAAAGAGAGAGAGAGAGACAGAGAGAGAGAGAGAGCAAGAGCGAGAAAATAAACTTCTAGATTAAACTGAAACTTTTATCTGGGAAATGTTGGATATAATTGGGTGTATCTTCCTCAAGCTTATCTCTCACACAGTTTTTATTCACAAAGAAAAAACATGTTTAAACTCTTGAACTGACTGTATGAAAGTTATGTAACCTAACATAAAGCACTTTCCGTTTCAAACTCCCTTTAAATGTGGAATCACATTCACGTCGTTGCACTTGTTTCACAATCTGAAACAAGTGCTCCTCAAACACAAACGTGATGGCACATTACCCGAGAGCAATAGGTGGTGCCACAGAGGCAGAGAGGCCAGCAGAGGTTGATCACTGTCCTTGGGGCCTTTTTCCATCTTTAGAAACGCCTGCTCAGTGGGGGTCAAGAGGTCAGCTGCCGGCATTATGTGACCTGTGTCTCATGATATCTTATCACCCCCCCCCCCCAACAACAGCCTCCACCTCATGCACCCACACTTAGTTCTGAGAGCTACGCTTAAAATAATAAATAGGAGGGGAAAAAATCCTCCTGCGAGGCAAAATGGTGGGTGAACAATCTCTGCATGCAAATAGGATGAACGCTGGGGTGGACGGGATGACTGAAACTCTAAATAGCAAAAGGGGTGCTCGAAGACAAAATGTGGTTTAACAGACTTGTATTAACAGCATTACAGAACAGTGACTCAATTAAAGCTCCAGCCAGCCACTTACTTTGCAGTTATATTGAATAATAAGAAGGACACGATTCACAAATGCCTGCCGGGCAATTCTTACAAGCAGCGCAAAGAAATATCAAAATTGTGGCAGACTGTTACTTAAGGTGTCTGCATGATTCAACTCCACTATATTTAGATGTAGACTGAGGTCTCTGTATGTGACTCCACAGGAACACAATTGAGACAACAGAGGCAATGCGGTTGTGTTTTTCACACAGCTGACATAAACAGGCGCTTGCAAGTATAGATTCAATCAATGGTTGAAGCCCAGGCCATGAGTTATCTCCAGAGAAGGCAATATGGGAGACAAAAGGACAGAGAAAAAAGAAAAAGAAAAGAAAAGACAAAGCACACGTTGGCTGTCACTAGACAATGTGGATCTCCAATCGAAGCAACTTGAAAGGAAAGCACAATTCTAATTCTTGCTGCAGGTAGAAAGCCTCTCACAAGCGTCTCTCCTCTTGGTCACTTGTATTTCTTCCCCCTTATCAGCAGACATTTCCAGCGCCAAAACTTCCCTTCAGTGTCAAGTGAGGCTAGTTTTGTGCTCATGCACTCACAAATGCACAAGTAACAACATAAGACGAAACAGAATCCACAGAAGCTGTTATCTGTGCCCCCACATGATTCTTTGTTATCTTTCACAGTCAGTCAAACTTTGGCCTGTCTGCCAGCAGCATTCTTCACTGCACTCCCGAAACAGTTTCTGTGTGTATAAGGATATCAGAGTCATCAAGCACTTGTCAATCACTGTCACGCTGCCTCATTTTACAGCTGGGAGCTTTTCCGGTCCGGTAGAATTAGACAAGCTCTTACACAGCCTGCTCATAGTCCACCTCTAGTGATCTTTTACAGAGACACATCTCATACAGACACTTAAAGATGCTTCATGTAACTGATCCCCCCAAAAATCTAGAAGGAATTAGGACTCAAACCTTGCCTGTTAGTCCCTTTTTACCTGTACATTAGCCACAATTTGAGGATTTGTAAGTAGTACTATATTTCAACACCTAAAATTAAGGTGAAAACATGAAATTTCAATTGAATTCTGTGTCAAAGGCATTTATGTCATTTTACTTGATTTGTAAATACTCTGTAAACACAGGAAGTCACAACTTTTCAGAAACACTTCTACTGAGCATGTGCACCATCGCCATAGTAAATAGTTCTTCTGCATAAGCGCCACCAGATGGACAATAACAATAATGGCGGCCACCAGAGTGTCATCGCTCCCAGTCCATATTCTCCTGGGACTTGGTAGTTTTATAGTTCAGTGTCATACGTAATAGCAATCCAACTTCGCCGTCAGTCCGCACAAATGTCAGTTTACGCGCCATTGCTAATACTTATAGTATATTGTTCTCTGCGAGCATGTGTGTGGTTTCAGTACAAAAACAACTAAAAGCACCAACACAGCCTGGAATGCTAACTCCATCATTTTTAGCGATTCCACCATTGCTGTGTCTTAGTTTTAGGAGACGAAAACGCAAAAACAATACGTTTTAACTTAAAACATTGTCGTGTAAACAGATTAACGTCACAATCAGTGTTGGAAAGAGCATATTTGAAAGTAAAGTGGTACTGTAAATCAACATGGGTTTTTTTTGTTTTGACGACCCACATCTAAACACAAATATTTGTAGTTCGCCCTCTTTAAATTCTTCAAACTGGCTCATTACTTGTTTCTAGCTCCAGAAATGACAGATCAGAGTTCAAGTGAGGGAATTGAAACAGCAGGGGGTAACAATTATCACTGACGGTGCAGAAGTTCATCAATTTAACAGCAGTTGAGTTACATCAATATTAGCTGAACACCAATTTTCAGATGGAATTCCAGATGGTCCCCATTTTATTCCTCCCTCTAAATCTGTGCCATTGTTAATGGCTAAGCTGGTGTCTCCATGCTGACATAGTATTGCAATAACAATAGTTATGTGTGTGCACATGTGCATATATGGGTGTGTTTGCAAACCCCCAACCAATACCACGAAAATGGCTCAAGATGCCTGAACAGTTGCATCATGTATCAACAAAGAAGTTATGCACATTCAGAACCTTTTACTGAGGTAAATAAGTTAAGTTGGTACTTTTTACCAAAGTGCCTGCACCTAATTATATGTGCCACTCAAGTAAAGAATGTGGTTCTTTGCTTCGGGTTACTGGGTGTTGATTTCCTCTGGAACAGTTGTGAACAGCTGCAATCCGTCCTGTTCCATAAGCATTAAACAGAGCACTGTTTCTAATGCACTTAAAACCTGTTTACTGCAAGAGAACATCCTCCGTGATGTTGGAATTCACTCAGTCCTCCTGGCGAGTACGTGATGGATGTCCAACTATTTCTAATATGAGCATTAATCCACAGCATCTGTGCTGCATTATCGGCATTAGATTAGCATGAATTCCCCTGATAATAGATATTAGCTGCTGCTTGCATCTCTGTGGTCTGACTAAACTGTTTTGTAGCCACTTCTTCTCATTATAGCTTCCTTATAAGTTCAGTTCATGAATGTTTCTTAAATGAATGCTCATTATTGTTATTCAATTAGTAACACAGAGACTATAAATGTAATATAACAGAAGTGTTAAACATGAGGCCCATGGGCCCAAACCAGCCTGCTTGAGGCAGACTGTAGGACAACTCGTCCACAGACAGCACACTCAAGAGGGAAACTTGTCCACAGCTGAGATTTCATAATTTTTTTGAGCAAATAAATCCTACACAATGTACTTTTACATATTATTTCTAATTGATATTTTATATATGCTTCATATATCTAGTAGATGTCCATATATATTTAGTATAGTATCATATGGATTTGTTTCTCACGAAGAATGGTCTGGTCCCGCTCCCAAGAAACCTTGGCATTGTCGTGTTTCTGCACATTCCAGCTCACTGTATAAATCAGATTTTAATCATTTTCAGTAATAATTTTTTAGTTTTTACAAAAATACTGACATTTTCGTCATGTATGCACAACAAAGAAAAACTTTAAAGTTCAAGTTTAAAGGTTATGTTTGGTACTATTTTACCAGTCCAGCCCACTCAAGATGAAATTGGGCTGTCTGTGGCCTCTGAACTAAAATGTGTTTGACACCCCTGTAGTATCTTGACAATGGGACAATGTGTGCCCCGAACAAGATAATGCCTTTATAAATTAAAGAATCAAACCTGATATTTGAAAGTTACATGAAAAGTTATGTATGACTATGGAATAAGATCTCAGATAGTGCTTCAGTGACAATGTGCAAACAAATCTTTTAAATGAGAGGAACTTGGATGAAAATAAAAAAAGACCTCAAATTGGGAAAGCCCTTTGAAGAGTTCTTCTATTACATTTCCTGTACTACATTTTGAAATTTATATTTGAAGCTCGAGGCAAAAGCTGTCCCACTACTTTATTTTTCCATTTTACTGTACTGTTACCTTTCCTTGAACTTACTATGCACAATCTGCAAGTTAACAAAAAAGAATCTGGACAATCTTTCAGGCATGGCCTACATCCAAGTAATACAAAATTTTGACCGCAAAACTGGCAGTCATCATTGGCCTCGTT
This sequence comes from Blennius ocellaris, assembly GCF_963422515.1. Lineage (NCBI taxonomy): Eukaryota > Metazoa > Chordata > Actinopteri > Blenniiformes > Blenniidae > Blennius > Blennius ocellaris. The sequence continues at coordinate 14,670,984 of NC_137667.1, read as the reverse complement.
GAAAGCAGTCGGCACTGAGCGTACGGCTCGTTTATGTAAAGCTGGTCACGTGAATGAGAGGAATTATAGCATATTCTTCTGTGAGGAAACAGACAATGGGGGAGAGGAGCAGGCGAGACAGAGGGTTGGGAGAAAAAAAAGAAAGAGATAGAGAGAATAAATACACAAGATGCTTATAAAGAATAATGGAGAGTGATATAGATAAGGAAGAGCTCTGCAGCAGTCCCAGCGGTGAGAGCAGGCCTGTCTGTCAGCACCTATCTGTCCTCCTGAGGCTTCAGATACGCAAAGCAGGCTCCTGCCTCCAGTTTCCACTAACATTTATATAACCATACACACAATAGTGGAATGACTCTTTGACTTTATCCTACACTTCTGGATGGACCCATGTGGGCTGCTGCTTCACTGTTTAGCTGGAGGAGGTTTTTTTTTTTCTCCCTCCAGGGAGCTCACGCCAAGATTATTTAACTCTAAATGCTGGACTGGCATTTATCCAGCTATAAGGTTGATTAAACAAACTGGAACACTCACAAGATAAGGCGTTCTTGGTGCACAGCTCGCTCCTGATGTCATCTTGTTTTATATCTTCTATGCTATTGTATGCAACTCTCAAAGGGGGTGTCGGGATTGATTGAAAATGTTAATCTAATATAAAGATCGGAGAGACCTCCAGGCCACCGTGCACCATCCCTGCCCCTCCCTTTGTCTGGTTTGCTGGATGACATGGACATGCGCTGAATGACCTTACCTGCCAAAGCATCAGCCTGATTAGCACTGCATTCCACTGCATTACCTCCTGTCAAGCTCATCTGAAGTATGTCACTGTTGCAATAGGATAATGAAATCAAAGGTATCCCTTTGCAGGGAAACAGAAGAAAAGCTGTATTTCAAAAGACACCATCTCTTTGACCTGATGCACAGTATATTCCTCCGAAACACAGCTCCTACCCCAAAGCAACCAATTCCACCACAACGATCATACTAAATGCTATTTTACATTTGCAGTGATTTCCAGACTGTTTGCAGCACCTCTCTCCGATCTCGACATAGTGTATGAACATTGTCTGATTTCTTGTATTTGTCCAAAACAACTGATGAAAGAGCAATTTAGAGGTGCAGGTCATGGTTGCAAGAAAACAAAACTATACTATAAAGTGTTGACAAAGTACATCTGTCATTTATAGTCAGGGCCAGAGCCAACTTATTATATTTCTCTTTATTTCAGATTGGATATCAGATTCTGCCTGTGACAATATTTATGAAATTTATCAAACACCTGTACTTAAGGCTGTAGCTTGAATGCCTCTTTCTACATGCAGTGGTCAAAGATAATGAAAGAAAACCAATAACTAGTGACTACTACATTCATGGAGGTGGGGACCAGCTGTAACAGCATTACTGGTGAAGATTCAGCTTGAAACGTAGAAAGCAAAGATGAATGCCACATTTGTTGCATTCCAATCTCGAAAGCAAACGCATTATGTACCAAAGTGATGGAACACAATGGGTGATTTTCTCGAGGAGAGAGAAAAGCTTTTACACCTAGAAAATGCTCATTCAAAAAGCTGCAGTATAGCTGGTGAAGATTCGCCTCTATAGTGATGCTAATTGTGGCGGCAGTTGTGAGTCACAGTATTAACAAGTTTGTCTTCAGTTCAGCGCTTCTGAATATCAGTCTGAATGTTTCATGTTTTAGTGATTACCAAGCACCTCTTGTGTCTACTGTTCCAATTCTTACTGGACTGAAGAATGCTAGGCTACATTCACACTGCAAGTCTTGATGCTCGATCCCAATTTTTTTTTGCTGGGATCCGCTTTTTTTGCGTGATCATTCACATTACATTCTGAACGTGACCTCTATCAGACTGGCGTGTGAACGTGACAAGACCAGATGTTTTCGGTCTTGCACATGTGCAGAAGATGCTGTTGATGGAAGTAAAAATGGAGGGCACGCAGGTCAGCACCAGGATTGGCAGATACAACTCACTACTTCCAGCCAAAATGACGTAAATCCTACACACCCCAACAAAAGCCAGCCCAAATCTCAGCCAATCTGAATTGGGTCGCATTTCCCTGCAGTGTGAACAAGGCCTTAGTGAGCTTGACTGTCTGTACTTCTGCGTTTGCCCTGTCCTATACAAGAGGAATAAATAGACATCATGACTGTTTTTTTTTTTTTTTATCAAATTAAATAAAAACATCAGTATAATGACAAAGTACCTGGAAAAATAAAAATTGGAGACTTCAGTTATACGTTTGGAATCGCCGCACCATGAGCGTATTGTCATTTTCCATCTCACATTTTGTGTCTCTGTAGCCAAGCTAACTCTGTGTTGGGCCAGTCCAAAGCCAGGAGTGTCATGGTTCATGAAAACATTGCAGTGGCAAGTGGCTATGTCAGGGGGTTGACGGTTCACGGTTACAGCTCGCTGGCTAGCTGGCTGACTGGCTTCATTCTGACCTCCAGGGCAATGAATCACATTCACATATCCGCCATCTTGTGGTCCAGCCAGCAACACTAACGTGAGAAAAAAAAAAAAATCTGTGCGATATGCCTGACTTATTGTATGATGTGCAGCAAAAATACACACCAATCCACCAAGGACACATCAGAAATTCCAATAGACGCCGTCAGAGTAAAGACACATGAGTTCCGTCAACACTCTATGAGCATGAATGTATTCGATTGCCAAAACAAACGTGGTTTGCTTCTCTTATATAACAACAGCATAGACACAATCTTAGCTCTGGGCCTATCTCTATAAATGAATGAGTTATGTAAGGGACTACTGCCTCTCAGACTATTTCCCAGAGTGCGACAGGACTGATATGCTGTGATTTCATCATCATATTGAAACTGTAACATTCTTCAGATGGTCTTGACAGGAGATACGCACAAATAATCCCACACCTCTGTGTCATTTGCATTTCCTCTGTTACCGCACTGTATTCAGTGCTACAGCATGCAGTCAATCCATGAGTGATAATCTCCCTCCACTGACAAGTCTATCCTGAGTCGATGCATCTTTAACCAGGAAGAAATTCCTAGAATCCCTCTGACCTCCGCTGCAATGATTAGTCCTGGAGAAGTGTCAGAGTTGCATATAATAAAGTCTGATAGCACCGATGAAGTGGTAGCTGAATAAGATTGCTCAGAGCGGGTTTACTTGCTGGGGATTTAAGTGAATTTGGCATTTCCGGCAACCCATCAAAGACAAAGGGGAGGACAGCTTGCCTCTACTTCCGATCTTGCCTTTTCAGAGGGAAGAGTAGCTTCCACTCTCAGCCTCTGCTGGGCTTCCATCCAACACAAATCAGTCGAGCCTTGTACTTGGGCCTCATGCAAATCCAAAGCGGAGCTGGATCCTTGCTGTGAGCTGTAAATGAAAAGCCAAATATTGGCTTCTAATTGAAGACAGCAGTTGTCTGTGTGCACAGGCACCCCCGTGGAAAAACACACTCGGCCACTAAGAAGCCACTTTGCGTCCTGATCTTCTCCTCTTTTCTCTCTTTTGCTTTGTTCTCTTGCATCTTTTCATAATGGAGCTCGGAGAAAAAAAAAGGTAGAAATGTGAGTGCTGTCCGTGTGGACTGCAGCAGTGATCAAAAGACACATCAAAGTGATTAAATAGTACATAATGTACCTGAAATAAAAGCCAATTGTATTTCACGCCTTACCCTCATACCGTTTCCATATACAGACCCACAGCATAACGAGAGAAACAGAGGAGAAAAGGGGAGAAGCTATAAAAATCCTAAAAGGAAATTCATTGTGTCTGTAATTGAATACAGACATCTGAGCCCTGACACGAGGAATTCAAGCTGCAAATGTGATAAACGTGCCTCTCCTCCCGCTTTTCCAAGCCACCATCAATCATCACACATGATCACAGTGACCAGGGCACTGTCCATTCCAGCTCAGTAGGAACCAATCAGTAAAACAGCAAAAATATCAGGATACAAGGAAGACCGAAAAAAAAAAAAGAGAGGAAAAAGATGTGCGGATGTTGAAAGAGGAAAAACAGATGAGGGAATATTGTTGCTGGCCAGAAGGATGGAAGAGATATCTACTTTTCCTAACTTTAAATATTCAAATTTATTCAAATATACAGAGGGTCTGAATGCAGCTGCAAAAATCAATTTGAACTGAATGGCAAGTATTTAGTGATAATATATAAAGGAGACATTAAAATACACAGGTGATAGTGTAAGAGCACCGATTTTTCTCCAAGAAACCCTGACAACAAATCCTCATGACGGGATTGTTTTAAAGCTTTTTAGTTATAGGCCTTGGAAAGGTCAGTGAAACAGTTATAACAGGATCAGGATTTCTTGAATCTATGAGCACTAACAAGGCTGGTGTGGCTAAATGAGGCTACCCAAGCTGTAGGACACCCAACATGGGTTAGTTTGCTTTCACAGCCTTGCTGTCTTTCTGGTTTTTTGTTCTTTTGAACTCTGTTAACTCAATCCAATCTGTACATTTATGGACATATAGCTGCATTGAGGGCAAGCTGAAAAGACTTGATAGTTTTAATGAAGAGGTGAGCATCAGAAATCAAATTGAAACTAATAATTAACTGTAGTTATGCTTAAATCATATGGTTATAGTTTGTTTCCAGCCTCACGTGGGCCTCTGATGTCTTTCAAGATCACAAAAGTGATTAACGTGATCTAGACAAACTGTGTCAGTAAAATCAATTTCTGTTTGTCACAAACCTGATTTCCCACCTAAATCAATATGTTAAAGTCTATTTGGCTTTTTGGTACAAGAACCAGGGGGAAGCTGACTTCTGTTTTGGCCTTAGAAAAATACATAATCTGTTTCACTTTGCTAACATAAACACTAACAATACTTTAACTGGAGACACACAGTCACATACACCCCCAGTGTCAATGCTTTAGCCAAAAGCAACCAGAGACAAACGAGTATCCAGTGCACTTCTCAAGCAGATTTGAGGCTACATTGTGTTTAGAAAGGGATCAGTCTACATTTGTCATCCACATGTACACATGACACCAGGGGAGTGGCATAAACCGTCTATAGTCTCCCTCATTGTTTCATTGTGGTCGTCAGCAAACAGCATATGCCAGGTCAGTCACAGAATACCACGGAGCTCCATTTCTCAAATACGTGGCACGGTTGATACTTTTTTTTTTTCTGTCCGAGAACGGGAGAGTGGGAGGTCACACGATGTTTTAATCCAGAATAGCAGGAGTTTGGTCTTTCTTCTTTTTGCCTGCATACTGCAAACTTTAAAAAAACAAAAAAAAAACAATGTTATTTTTCATGCTGGAAAGCGAGAACAAACTCTTCTTCTCGAGCTGTGACTGACAGATATAAAATAGAGCTTGTTTCTACAGCATGAAAGCAGAACAAATCCTTTTCTAAAACTCATCAGAGCCTCATGCTATATGCAGAGGGAGACAGCACTCTTGCAAATATCCAAACCGAGTTGTGATCCACCTTGTAGGCATTGAGGGCGTAGTATGGGAATGCTGTCTTATAAATGAGAGTAAACAGATCTATAATAAACAAAAACCGCTTGTGAGTCTAAACGAGAAAGGACAGAAAAGACACTTCGGCTCAAACTCCTCTCCTACATTAGAGAACTGATGCTTCTGATTTTAGTTGGGATGACTTTCTATTTGCCAGAGACAATAAGAGAGATCTTTTTCAGAGATACCATGTAAAACTATTTCAAAAGCCCTGTCAGTTCCCTCTCCTCCCCGGGGCGAGAAAAAGGCAGGCTGAGGAGCATAATGGCTACAATACTCGAGATGAGAAAGACAAGATGGATTTAAATTGATGAAACACAAAGAGTCTCTTCTGTGTGATACTGTACCACTACGGAGGTGGTAAATATTGATGTGTGAGATGAAAGATCAGGTTGTGGACCTTTGTGCTCCAAAGTAAATCCTCCTCAAAAGTCTCTGCGCGTCTACAAAGTTTTGAAATGTAATTAACCTTAATATGCCTTTTTGTTTTCACAAATGTGATTCCACCTTTGTTCGGAACAAAGGTTTTTAAAAAAGAAAAACATTTCATCGACTGCATCTGTCAGGCAGTGACAGGACAAAGGCACACTGTTGACAACTTTCATTCCTGGGGTTTCAAAGAGGAGTACTGGAATATGAGCAATGTCATACAATAAAAATGTGAGTTCGAAGGGAAAGGCACCGACTGTAAATGTCAGCGAGGTGGTGGAGGCAGTGGTAATAAGACACAAGGAGCGCCAGTCAGACAGGCTAAACTGTGCACTGGTGTGTCTCTGTCAGACCAGTTCAAGCTGCGGACAGAAGCTGTATTATAGCGCGGTGGGCATGGCCGAGAGGGAGAACAATAGCCCCTGTGTGGCGGACGCTCTGGAGCATCCTAACAGCTGGGAGATAGGAGGTCTGCCTGTGGCTCCACTAAATGGCACGTAAACAGGCAGTGCACACTGCGCACGCACACTCATTCCTGCCCTCTGCCTTTCTCAGAAGCCCTGACCCACCTTCCACCCACCTCCCCCTTGTGCCAGGCAGCCATCACTCATTTTAACTCTGGTCCTTCTCTCTCTCTCTCTCTCTCTTTGTCTCTCTCTCTCTCTCTCTCTCTCTCTCTCTCTCTCTCTCTCTCTCTCTCTCTCTCTCTCTCTCTCTCTCTCTCTCTCCACTTTCATTATGCCCTCTGTTACCCAGTGTCCTCCTGTTACCCCTCTCTGCTTTAGAAGAGAAAGACAAAAGAGAACTGAGCGATATTCTTTGCGAGTATGAGAGAGCCAGAAACTGGCAGAGGATCAGAGTAATGTCAACAAATGAGAGAGGTCCAAAAGCCTCCACAGGAGGCATGCCAAAGCTGCTCTACCACGAGGGCATCAGAAACACACAACATGAGTGCAAATCGAACGAGAATGTCATCTCCTGCAGCAATAAGTTCACAAGCAGCATCAGATACAAAAGCCAATATGTTCCATTATTTTTTTTTCCTTCTGCAAACATATACCAGCACCTTTACTAAATGCATATCACAAATATGAACAAAATACAATGCCACCATTTCAATATCAGGCCGCATGATAAAGCATTTGCCTCCAACAGAAGGAGAGAAATGATTCACTCTGGACCACAGCGGAGTGAGTCAATCACTGGATCTGCAATTATCATTATAGCAGCAGTCACTGGATTATTCTTCTAACTCTAAATCGGCATGAAAGAGCAAATGTTCTGCATATAGGATCCTTCTGAGTGGTTACTGTATAAAACCTGACCAACAGCTTCTACTCAGTCATGTGACAGCTCAGATATGTATGTGGACTGATAAATTTAACAGCTGTGAGGCCCCTCAGATTCCCTCATAGAAATTACAGCCATATAATCTTTCACATTATGTGCGTATCATCATGTTCTTGACGTGGGTCTATTGTAATAATCAGATCTCCAGAGAATCACATTTTTTATGCAGGCTTCTTCATGTCATGTTCCGGAGTGTAAAGCTGAGTCCTTACATTTAATTTCATGTTTTCCTATTTGTTGAAATTGACATGATGTATAAGACTTTCCTAATGTGAGATGATGAAGAGTTGCACTAAACACACCAGAGGGAGACTATTCTCTATCATCACTATTGATTGGATAAAAGAAGTTCCTAAGTATAGCACCGGGAGTCAGGCAGCGCGTCTGTCTTCTCTGGCTTTCATGCATTATCATTACATTTGAATATGATTTTAATACAGCAAGACCAGAGACGACAGTCAACGGCAGCGGCAGGGAGAGCAGCACATGCAATTTTATCAATGGCTTTGCAGCTAATTCATTCACACTCTTACTATTTGTCACTGTACTGACGTGTTGCTTGCTTTTCTGCAAACACTCACCAGCAGCATCCTGAGGTCCAGACCTTAACTACTGCAGAAAACATGGTCACTTCAATGACTTATAAGCCCCAATACCATGCATGACCACTTGAGCTCACATATTCATGCATGCACTGCAAGGAGGGCAAATCTTCCAAGCTGTCACCTTTTAGACCAGCCACTGTATTGCACAAGAGAAAAAGACATTTTCTATTTCGTGCTTTCATTTTTTTTAAATTCCCGTGCCTACTTTTCTTTTTGCACTTGAAGTAGTACAAAGAAGGTTTCAGATTTCACAAAGCATGATGTTCACTGGGCTTGATAGTTACCATCCCCCATGACTGCAAAACCCCAGCTCGGCTGGAGCAGAACAGAACAGAACAGACCCCAGCCCCTTCCCATCGCAGAGTCACAGCATTCTTACCGGGGGGAAATTAATTGGTACAGTTAATCACACCGTGAAACTCCACGACATGGCGAGGAGATAAAAGATGGCCAACGCGTGGTATTTGTCCTCTCTCCCTCTCTCCTTCTCTCTCTCTCTCTTTCTCTCCCTGTGTTAGATAATTTTGTGAGGCACAGCAAATATTTGCTCTCTGGGTTTCTCGCACCAGCATGATAGTCTTGAGACGGAATATGTCAAGACGCTGCAGCGGGAGCGCATGCAGATGCGCGAGCTGCAATATATCATCATCATCATCATCATCATCATCATGGTTACAAATAAATCCCCTCGTTATTTCTTGCATAAAAAGAAAGACTTCTCCGCACATGAGCAACTCGGGGATCCTGTCTGCAGGTGACAGGGTTACTGCGGGAGTCAGTGATGGCCAGGCAGTGTTGAATTACCGTTATGAGTCCAGTTTGACTCCCGTTTTCTAACACGGTCTAAAGCTGACATGCGGCAACCCTTAACGCTTATTAAAGTCACGTTTCCAAGTCATGCAAAAACTATTAATTCCATTGTGATTAATAATATTGTTATTACCTGATAGTTTTGCGTAAGCTTGACCCCCTTTTATTTCCTTGCCATCCTCACTGAGCAGCAGAGCTTGGCAGCATGTCCCAGAATTTAAATCCCCGGCTCGGATCCATGGTTGTTTCTCATATCAAATGTTCTCCTGCTGGAAGAGGCGGCGGCGGAGGAGGAGGAGAGCCCGGCCACTTTTCTCTCAACAAAGGGATTCTCCGCTTCGATGTTTCCGAAACTGGGGTAAAAGCAGCTCCTGTCCGGCCCACTGCAGGTTCACCAGCGGGAAAAATCCCTCAAACAGTTTCACGCTCACACCACGTGCGCTTTCTTTCGAGGGGAACCAGAGTGAAATTGGGATTCTTTTTGCGTAAACGTCCCCGTTGCAAGAGGAGATAATGGTACGAACCACTCTATTGTTGGGGCGCGCGCGCGAGAAAAGAGTGAGCGTCCCATGCTGATGTGTACTCGTGGGGAAGCTGGAGGGGATCCGCGCTCCATGTACAGGATGATAACCAGTCGCGTTATGCAGTCCGATCACTTTTATTTCATCCTGTTAACCCACACTAATCGTATACATCATCATATTTGGCTTTATGAGTGTCGGTTACTACGGTGCCGCTCGATAAAGCAGTTTTAAAGTGAGCATTGACTCGTTCATTGATTATAATTTTTCAATAACGAAATAATAGATATAAAGCTGGATATAATGAAACAAAAGTACAATAAAATAGTGGAGATGTGATCTGAATTATTGAGAACTGAAGATGTTTATTGCCATGTGAACAGACCAGCGTATGTCTGATCTGCCAGCATACAACAAATACAAAAAGTACAAACAAAAGTGCAAATAGATATATAGAAAATGCATACAATGACAATGACATTGGGCATTTCCTTACAAGTTTACAATAAAAGTGTATATAATGAGTGAGTGAAGTCATATAAACGAAACAAAATAAAACAACCCCACAGTGGAGATATGACACTTTTTCTGTATTTCAGTTTTGAACATGTACACGTTTTGAAGATGTTTATTGTCATGTGCACAGACACACAGAGGTTTCACATCAGGTAATGAACTTTTATTCTGAATGGTCTGTCAGCATATAACAAATAGATATTAAAAAAAATGGGCATTGAAAATATGTATTTACATAAAAACTTAAAATCGTGACAATATTTGTTTTGAATTTTTTTATTCAAACCAATAAAACACAGTTTAGCAGTTTTCACAGTAGTAAGCACATTTAAGATGTCGTGTCCTGATATAAAAATAGAAATATACATATATACATATTCAAGTGTGGTATAAAAATACATATACATTCAAGTGTGGGGCTTTTTTTACAAGCACTACATGCAGATTTTATGCCAATCAAAGGTTCTGTAGTCAAGTCAGAAGAACTGAAGCTGTGCTTCTCTCTGTTTATTTTTGTCATTATTGTACTATACTTGCTTTCCCCCTGAGAGTAAGGGTGAAAACAGCAAACTCCCAGGATATGGGCTATCCTTAGAAATGATTCTGATTTTATTTTCCATTCTATTCGTGCAGCTTTATGTGAGTGCAGGCAGTGGTAGGCTCTGTCTCCCTCACCACCCTCTGCAGGTCCTGTGTGGCTATGATGATTTTGATAATCACAAACAACTTTTTGCAACAAATATACATGTCATAATGGTATTTTTGTTTCTTTTGACAATTGGACTTCAATTTAAACGATAGTCAGAAAATAAGAACGCTTTTTGCTATCTTCAAATGGCACACTGTCGAATTTTATTTGTGCGTCTTTTTTTGGGCAAATATTTTGTCCGTATCCACTTATGAGCGCGTTTGCTGGCGTATCTACCGGAAGTCCCGCCCTTCTGCTTCCGGTAGCATTCACAACATCCAGCATGTCTGACGGCAAGTCTTCCCTCGTTTCTTACGGGAGCGGTTCGGATTCGGACAATGACTCTGGCTCTGATTCCGGAGCGGATAATGTGCAGCCAGTGGAAGCGGACGCTACGGCGCACCTTAAACCCTTAGAGTCTGGAAAAACCATGTCTTTGTCTCTTCTAAATTCCGCTCCGGAGGTCGCTGTTAAGGTAAGCTAATGCTAGCTAGCGCTCAAGTTAGCGAAACGATATGTTCAAATTAAGTTTGATTTAAGTGTGTTTTCGAGGAGCTGTATCTCAATTCTTGTAAATTTAATCATAAGATACTCTATACGTCAGTTAGTTTGTTAGTGTACACATTTACAGTGAACGTGATAAAACTGGCGCTAAATTTCCGGAGACTGACAATCGCTTCGATAGTTAATATTTTAAAACACGTTATAAAACGTCAGCTTTAAACATATTAGCTAGTACAGACATCAAATCATGAATACAGTAGTGCAATAAGTGTTGAACTAAGACCAGAAATGAACGATACATTCATTCATTATTTCCGTTTTTGCTCTAGGAGTCTGTGGAGACTGGCATACACCTGGATCCATCCCTGAAAGAAGTCGTTTATAACCCAACATATGAAACCATGTTTGCTCCTGAGGTGAGTTTTAATATACAACTTTGAGCTGGTTCATTTAACAGGTACTGCTGCTTGCTCATCATATTATTTGTAAACATCATGAGCTCTCCTTGTGAAGTTTGGTTATTAGTTAAGTCACTTTTATGTACATGTGGACTATATATGGTAAACAAACTCTAAACAAAGCAAACATCTAATTGGATCACAGATCAAAAACAAAAATAATATCGGAATATCTAAATGAATTGTTAAAAACATAGTTTGCTTTAATAAAGTCATAAACACAATAACTATTGGTTCTTATTGGTAAGTATATCACCCCTCACCTGTTTCAACATATTGAGACAAACATTACTAAAACTTAAAGAGTTCGTCATTGTATAATTGAACTTGTTTGAGGTTGTGAAAACATTTGACCTCTCACCTGAAAAGCTTTTTCAATTTCCCAGAACTTGAACATGCTGTAAAAAGTGTTATTTGTTTCCCTATAAGATGGTTAGATGTTCTGTGACCTTGGTGTTTGATTTGGTAAAAAAAAAGAAGAAAGAAGACAAAGTCAGAAACATTTTACAATAGAAATATTGAAAAGGTTGAGCTGGAGACATGAACTATTAACTTTTTTTTTTTTATGTAACTGCTTGTTCACACATCTCACTGCTGTATTTCTTTAAATGTAGATTATTTCTTTTCCTTCTTTGATTCATTTGATTTGATTCATATCTAATAGAGGAATTAGTGGCGTTCCACATTGCTTCATTCTTCATTCATTCGTTCTCGTTCATCCACCTGAGAAACAATGTGCTCTAAAATTTTTCTCCAATTGTGACTTATGTTTGGTCAGAATGTTTTTTTGGCGTATAAAACAGTTGACACACCAAGCGAAAAGAAAGCATTGTTTTATATACATATCACAATTATATGACTGATATTGTGTTGCCTCCTCTCAGTTTGGGCCAACAAACCCTTTCAAAAGCCAGCAAATGGCTGCGCCCAGGAATATGTTGTCTGGCTACGCAGAGCCTGCTCATGTCAACGACTTCATGTTTGAACAGCAGAGGAGGACCTTCTCCACTTTTGGTAAGCTTGTCTACCATTTCTATAATGAGTTTGAATCACTTAAAATCATATTAATCATACAATTCCACTTCCTCCTCTGTTAGGTTACGCTTTAGACCCATCTGTCGACACACATCAAGCAGCCTCTCTTAGCTACATTGGTGCAGTGGATGAGGCTGAGAAAAATAAAGGTAATTGTCACAGACATTTTTTTTTCTAACAGAAATGTCTACATTCAATAGTTTACATTTAAAAAACAGATGTCAAAAGTCATTGTAAAATGTTAATACTTGTCCTTCAGGATTGACGGTGTTTGAGAGCGGTGCTAAAAAGTCAGAGAAAAGGAAAAAGATCAAAGGCGGCGATGCCGGAGAAATCGACAATTTCCTTGGACCTTGGGCCAAATATGTTGACGAGAAAGATGTCGCCAAGCCATCAGAGGTAATGTTTTCTTTAATATGTAGTATGAACTTGTTGTGGCTGAGTCCAGAGTAAGGGATAGCGTTGGTCATCATGGTATTACTTGGTTTGAATTAGCTATCGAACAAGACTTGTGAGCTACTTGTCATTCAACACATTACAACAAAATAATAAAAAAAATATTTTCCTTAACTATAGGCTTCGATTGTTGTTTCTTTACCATGCATCAATTAGTCAATCAAGTTTGTTGACCTAATAAGTTCTCAACACCGACAGTAAAAACCAACAGACCCAATTTTACATAGATGAGTTACCAAGCAGATCACATAGTGCTTTCCCCGTGGCCATATGATCCCAATTCATCCACACGTTACTATATTCTGAATAATCTCCAAGAATCAGCTCTAATAATTCCTTTACCTTAGGAAATGCTTCTGTGATTGATGCCCCTTAGTTTTGCACAGTCTCTCATTAAGTTTATGAAAATTTAATGTTTGGTAATCCTCTGGTCTTGTGTTTTATACTGTACAGGATGAGCAGAAAGAGCTGGATGAGATCACGGCCAAGAGACAGAAGAAGGGACGCAATGAGGAAGACGCTCCTGCAGAGGAGAAAACCATCCTTCATGGTAGAGATAAAAAAAAAAAAGTCTCTTTTCATATATATATATATATATACACACACTATTAATTCTGACAAGAGCACTTTGCGAACTCAAAGAAAATGAAAAGTACAGTGATTGTTGTAATGGACCACATTATATCACAACAAGCACCATTTATTTCTGCTAAGATTTGTTTTGACATTCCACACTGTATTTCTCCCATTAAGTTGTCATAGATTAGTGACCGTTTCCAACGTACAGAAATTCTCCCACGCATGTGTCTTTTCAAAATGTATAGTCTTTGAGCTGCTGTCACTGTTCCTTTTGGTCAGAAGCTCGAGTTCCGTTACACATTTCAACACGATGTTAATAATGGAAATAATTTCTTAAAAACACACATCCACTCATTTGTTCACCACATTTGTCCTGTGTTCTCTCTTCAGTTAAAGACATGTACGATTACCAGGGCAGGTCGTACCTTCACGTCCCACAGGATGTGGGCATAAACCTGCGTTCTGCAGATGCTCCGGACAAATGTTACCTGCCAAAGAAACAGATCCACGTCTGGTCCGGACACACCAAGGTCAGTTTTCAAAGATGGCGATCATTTCAGCATTTTGAACTAGACAAATGTGTCGTGAAGTGATTGTGCTGCAGTAAGCCTTTTACATTTGGGATTTCTTCATTGTTAGCATTGTATGGCATTGTTTTTTTTAAATAATAAAATAAAAGAGACGAACAAAAAACAATTTAGCAATAGGCTTGTATAATAAAGGAAGAACATCCTATAATGGAGCCCTTGTCAGAAGTTTTGAGGCAGTCAGTAAAAGCCTTCCAGATATTTTGGAATGAATTGATGACACAGCCATACAGTGGCTGCCTGTCCCTGACACATACAAGATTATTCTGTTTCCTTGAAAACAATGTCTGTAATTCAGATATAAAGGAAAACACTGAGTTATTCTGAGAGAGATCTGATTCAAGCCTCAGATCCGTCTGTGTGCTCCAGGGAGAGAAAACTCGCTCAAGTTTTAAATTGGCTCCTGTCCGCCTTGTGCGCAAAGTTACATTCTTCCGAGTCTAATTTGAAATACAAAGACGTTTGGAAAGATAATAAGCATGAGGAAGTGCTGATGTCGAGATAGTAGTTGGTGAAGGGCCGGTGGTGTCATCAAAGTTTTGTGACTTTTTTTAGGGAGAAAGTTTAGTGTTGAAAGTTTCCCTCACTGAAACGGCATGGCCTGCACAAATGCCGTATTTCACATTTGTAATATGATTCGGCGGATGTGCCTCTTTAAAATTAAACCCATAATAAGAGCCGGGTCATATCCGAGTGACACGAGGACAGCTGAGATGTAGTGCAGCCTTGTACTTCTGTGGCAAATGCTTTTCCTTCTTTAGTCAATCCAGAAAATATGCACAAACCATTTGAGCTGAGATGTAACCAAGAAGAAAGTGACAGTTCCAGGCATATCTTTAATAAAGAAACAATTGCCATAATTTGTCTTGTCTTTAACTTTCAGGGGGTCAGTGCCATCCGGCTGTTTCCGAATTCTGGTCATCTGTTGCTCTCCTCCTCCATGGATTGTAAGATAAAGGTAAATGGTCACATCAGGAGGCCTTTGAACATCACGCTAGTAACGGTTCATATGAATATTTTGAAGATATGCTCCATCATTTCGTAATGAATAATCTAACATAAAATACTGTTTGGATTTCTATTGAAATGATTTGTACACAAGGGTGTGTTTCAAAATTTAGAAGGAGCTTTTGAATTCAACCTGTGAATTATCCAGATCTTACTCTTGGCCAAGTCTGAATTAGAGTTTGAATATTTTTGTCCCACCGGCTTGATTCTCTGTTCACTTGTTTTTCTCCACAGCTATGGGAAGTGTACAGTGAAAGGAGATGCATTCGGACATTTATCGGTAAGAGTTCTCATTTTTAAATCCCCCACGTTTTTATTGCTGACAAAATACTTTGTGTATTTTAATATTCAGGCTAAAGGCTTTTCTAACTTAACAATGGCTCATCAGCGAACATGCTGACATGAAATATGCTGGAGGTCTGTAATGGGCTCGGCCTTTTGGGAAACGCTCAGCAGTGACAAACTGTGAGCTCAGCGTTACTAAAACACTAATGACACCCCTGCTGACCGCAGGAAAAAAGTGTGGAGGCTGTATTTGGTTGTTTTTATTTATTCATTCATTCATTCATTCATTCGTGTAGTTATTGATATATGTTGGGTCTGTGGCGGAATAGGCTAATGCATGCAGCAGTGTCATGGCACTTCCCAGAGACGATACCCTGTCAGAATAGAGATTGTTTGCTGCTGGGGTTCTGCCCGTCACAAAACATGGACAGGAGCTTGCATGCAGGAGGAGAAAACACCATTCAGGAGTAAATAAACTGACAGAGTCGCGAGCTTTGGGTTTGTTTTGAGTCGGAGAAGACGCAGTCAAAAGTTATGATTTTTTTTTTTTTTCCTCCCCCATTTAATGCCCAAAAAGTTTTCTTTGTTGCAAAGATAATATTACGTTTTCACTTTGTTGCAGCTTGACTCCTCAGTGGCCCGGTGTAACTTGCATTTTGATTGTTCTTGTCTGACGCCTTTACCATTTTTTTTTTTTATTTCAATGCATTTCAAAGACAATTTATGTTCTTTTTAATTTTCACAAGGCTGTTTATTTGTAACCAAATTGGCTAGGTTTTGCAGAAGCACATATCTTTGCATATTGCCAGCTTTTGTCATCCTTATTTTTCTTTTTTTCTGCTGGGGCATAGTCTGGTCCAAGCACTTCATGCTTACTCGTGTGCCCTGTCTTCCATTAGTTGAGGTAGCTGCCATACGTCTGTGTTCCTCCTCACATTCATCATCACGGCTTCCCACAGTCCCGTCAGTGCCTTTGGTAGTTGCATGTGAGGATATAGAAAGTCTTATGGCGGGTACTCGGCCTCAGTGTGCTCTGTTATCACTGTGGAAACTGTAAAAGAGACCGTCTTGTGTGCAGCGAGTCCACTGGGACCTCGCATCACCGACACAGTGCGAGGGAAAAGCTGAAGGGTTGCTTACACTGGGATTAGAAAAAGAATAAGAAGGTGGAGAACAGTTGAAAAGGCAGATGGAGCGTGTCACCCCCCCCCCCCCCCCCCCATCTTTCCTCCTGAAGCTCATTTATAGGTCACATTTCTCATGTCTCCCTCTTCATCTGTGTCTTTAAGCATCCCTTATTTCCCTTAACCAGATTTCTTATCCCTCAAAGAAATTGGGGATAAAATGGACGACACAAACAAATTGTGAAAAGAGAACGTATAAAGTGTATTGTGTTACATTTATCTATTGAATATGTTTGTAACTTGTGTTCATTCTGCTTTCTGCAACAGGGCACAGCAAAGCAGTGCGAGACATTTGCTTCAACAACACGGGGACACAGTTCCTCAGTGCTGCATACGACCGCTACCTCAAACTTTGGGACTCAGAAACAGGTTTGTTAGTTTTTTTTTATTGCATGTTTCTTCAAAGTGACTGATTGAAGATTTGCACCACTGCCTCAGCGGGTTAAGCGTTTACCTCGGGTGTGTTGACGGCTGCGATTTGAGTTTGAACAAGAAGGGCATCTGGGATTAAAACCACCAAGTGTCCAGTCTAAGGTACAAGTTGTAATGACTCACTATGATGACTACTGCAATGAACCGAATAGACCATGCTGAATGAATTAATCGAACCACTTTCTAACTTTCTTTCCAATTCCTGGCAGCTAAAATCGATGCTGCTCGTGTTGGTCTTGAAACTCTTGTTGATGTTTTATATATGCCATTTCCCAAACTGCTTTATCCGATCCCCACTGACTGGGGAAATGCAAGAATCCCACTGTAGCGGGGGCTGGTCCATGACGAACCAAACATCCATGCCTACAGGACGGCCCACAATCAAACCAGCGACAGCTTTCACTCTAAAGGCGAACCACTATACTGCTGTGAGGCCCTTGTTGGTGCTGATCCTGCAGGATATTGGAATTCATACTGAAATTAATTAGTTGGGTGAATGTCTAAAGCAATCGGGAACTGTTCCTTGAATTCAAATTTGTCCGTTTTTTGTCTATATTAAAATGGGAAAACATTAGAATTTGAAGCGGTTTCAAAAAAACATCTTTTTACTCATTTGGACAGAATGATTAAAAAAGAAAAATTGTTAATATATATTTTAAGTAATGATGCAGATAAAAGATGGTGGCAGAAATATTGTACCTGAATGTAACATTTGTCTTGTTATAGACATGTTGTATATATAAGATGTATAGTAGAGGATCATTTTGTTCGTTCTCAATAGTAATAAATGTCTCTGAAGTCTTTGAGAACGCTGTTAAAACGGGAAGATTTTAATGCCTATTGGTGCCTCATAGTTTATCTGTTTATTCCTCAATTTCCACCCATGTCAGATCAAGAATGCCCCTCCAGCAGGGGGCAGCGTGTAGTTAAATCCCCACTTGTTAAAAACCCAACGGGAACATCATATTTACTTTTATTACAAGAAGAACATGTTGCTTGCTTTTCTTATTCTTACCAGTTTGGTTTTGTAGCTGCAGGGTTTCTATATCTGGTGGTTCAGTCGTATTCTCAAGTTACACTGAACATGTCAAGCAAATTTGTTTGGTTAAAAGCTTCCATCACAGCCATTCAGGCCACTTAGCGCTTTAGTCATTATGATTTCCCGTTTTTCTCCACATTATTACCCAAGTGCGTCGCAATGCAGCACTTCACCTCTGCTCAGAGTGAGCACAATGAAACACATCATTTTCTGCATTCCAGCTGAGTGGTCACCACCTGTGGGGACGGAGCCTACAGAGAAGTTACAGACTGTCCCTTTTCAAATGTCCCCAACGTAAGCGAGCCTTTCTGTAAGGCCGCTATGGATTATTCTGTTGCCCCTGACTATCCAATTTGCCTCCCTCCACAGGCCAGTGTATCGCCCGCTTCACCAACCGGAAGGTTCCGTACTGCGTCAAGTTCAACCCCGACGAGGACAAACAGAACCTCTTTGTGGCCGGCATGTCGGATAAGAAGATTGTTCAGGTGAGGCGGCATGGCGAGCACTTCTGTGTCTTGTTGGCCGAGCAGTTGCACACACGTGACATTTTCTGTGTATTCTCGGTGCCCACGGGACCACGAAATACATTCCTGCCTCATCCTCCAGCACCCTGGGTGTGTAATTGTGTGCGAGAGGTTCGGTGGCTGACAGGACTATAGCAAGACATTAATCACATTCAGCATTAGTACAGAAAATAAGCAACTGGGAGAAAATTTAATATATGACAAACGTGGGGGATCCATAACTACCCGCATTACACCACCCTGACTTTACATATAGAACTTGGATTTCTGTGCAAGAACAAATAGGTTATAATAGGATTTGTCCTCTATTGTTGAGTATCAAGGAGTTTTTGACCATGAAATATTAATAATCTTTAATATTTTATCTCATTCTGTAATTGCAGATAGACCTAAAGTTACCCTTTCTATCATTCACATGACTTGCAGTCACCACAGCCTGGTGCAATAATCTGAATAAGTATTAAATGATACTGCCCTCCGCTGGGTTTTGGGAGCAGATGGCAGCTCACCCCGAGGGCAAGACTTTACAAAAAGAGAAAGAGAACAATTGGAAGTGGATTTAAGATCTGTTCAAACAGACATGTGCCCTTTTTGTGTGTGTTGCCTGGAGAGTTGCTCCTGCGTTGTCTCTTGATTTTAATTAATTCCCAGGAATCCTTTCATTCAAGAAAAGCCTGTATGTTTATGAAATCATTCAATAGAAGTGATTGAAGACGATTAACAATCACTCTCGCGTCGTCTTTCACTCAGCCGCCGCAGGATTTTTCCAGTTTTCACGGTTGCACTGAAATTAGTTTGTTTTTATTAACACATAATGATAATCCACATCTTGTTTCATAAGAATATTTCTTTCATCGTGTCTCACTGTTTTGCTTTCCTTGCCGTCTTGTGTCCTGCTCTGCAGTGGGATATCAGGACAAGCGAGGTGGTGCAGGAGTACGACCGTCACCTGGGCGCCGTCAACACCATCACCTTTGTGGATGAAAATCGTCGATTTGTCAGCACGTCAGACGACAAGAGTCTTCGAGTTTGGGAGTGGTAGGTACACACGGCTGCCTGAAATGCTGCTGTAATATTTGAATTCTGGGAGCAAGACACATGCTGGCAATACTTGTAACTTCTCTGACTTTTGTACTTTATGCGAACTTGCAAACTCTACATAAAGAGAGATTATGCAAGGAATTATACTTGACTCTTCTCATGATGAAGAATCAATACGAACCATTACACCACAGCGTCTCTTATCTTTAAATATCCATTGACAAAATAAATGTGAAGTTGCTTTTCTTGGTTAAAGTAATAGTGTGATTAAAACCAATGAAGAGACAACCGTTTACATTCTGTGTGATTAGAGCTGGAGATTCAGTCTATATGCATACGGATGAAGTGTGTGATTTTATCTTAAGGCATTCCAGTTTACAAGTGAACTCTGAATACATTACAGTCAGTCCTGCCAAGTGTCCTAGTATTCTTCCGCCTGTGTGATTTTCTTTTGTCTAATTTGTAGTTTCCATGCTTGTGGTCAGAGTGAAACATGCTGATATTCCCTCTGTACAATTGTTTCCACCATGTGCCTCGTATTCACTCAGTTCATGGCTGTTTTTCAGTTCGTCTGGGGTTAAATCAGTATATATTGTGTGGGAGCATGTGTCATTTTACCACATTACCAACTTTTTCCTTCTCTACTCTCAGTAAATTAGTCATTTTCTTATCATTTCCATGTCATTATATGCTCATCTGCTTTGTATTTAGTCTGCTTCCATTTCAAATTTCTGCTTTACATTCTGTCAATGCGAATCGTAAACAGGAACAAACCTCCTGTTGATCCCTCTTGTTGAAGATCCTCCAGTTTTGCTGCTGCTTGTACCCTCTTTGTATCAGCAACATTCTGGTAACGGATGTTTCTATCATAATGAAGTTTATGATTGTGGGAGAAGGATATGGGAAGCAGATTTGCTCAAACCAAATATATTATGCACGTTTTGTTACCACAAGCTTAAGTGTTTATGTCCTGCTGCAGTCTCCTAATGGTCACTCAAGAGAGACCACCGAGCTCAGCCTTCACATTTCCAAGGCTTGCCTGTGGTGGTAAACAAACTGACATTTGCTACCCTAAGACGATAAATGTTTTGACACTTGCTGGTAAAGGATGCCGTGCAGTATCGGAGGGGAGGCTTTTTAAATAGTCATTATTGGAGGGGAACCGTTGTCTCCCGGTTGTCAAGTCTTCCCAGCTCTTCTTTTTCCTCTCAAGCATGTGAGACGGGGGATTAACTGCTATAAAGTGTTTCACACAGATTTAGTTTTACATTAGTAAAGCTGAAGGACAGAGCGCGATAGAGTCGGAACAACAAGAAAACCAAAGAGCCTTTTCCCAAGAGTCTACTTTGGACATTTGTTTTGGAGGAGAGACTCCCACAGGCTTGTTTTCAGTGCAGCGTGGGAGTGAGCGGACAAGTGGCATGTGGGGTCGAGGAGTGGCTTCGAATGTCCCTCTTTCTCCCACAGATACCACCTGGCTGAAGATTTGGCTGAGAGCTGCCACATAGCAAGCATTAGGCTAAATTTACCGTAACAGTCTCATCTTTCCAGCTTAGAAGCAAAAGCGAGGAAAGAAGGGAATGGTGAAAGAACAGTACTTGTACAGAGCATGAAGCAGTTTTGGTATGATGATCCGTCACATTCAGATAGTCACGTAAACCAACTGTGACTTTGGCGAGATGCTGCTGTACTGTTGGGGTTCTGGAGGACTCTTAACCCGCGGTCAGGGGATTGGGGATCCGATTAATCCACAAGTCTGGATGAGTGGATCCAGGATCGTTATCCTGCTGATGTGTTAACATGACTAGATTTGAGCAAATCTCGTCATGTTAACTCAGTGGTTACCATTATTTTCCTTCATGTACTCGTAGGTTTATTGGATGAGACTACTTTTACTTTATCTGTAGCCAAAGTTGATCACGACGAGTTGGTTTGTGCACTGGAAGAGAATCACGATAAATACAGTAAGTCGATCATAGAGACGTCTTTCAGTAAACGGGGACGGATTCAGGAACAAGGTGGTTTTGTCGTTTGAGTTGGATTTAAAAAAAATTTTCCAGGTTGTAGAGAGCTGAGGATTTAGATTATTGGAATGGGACGGGATGAAAGAGGAAATGGTTACACCCTAGAAGAACTTAATTTCCTTGATTCATTTTTTACTCACTGACATTTTTTGTATTTCTGACCACTGGCACATCTGAATTTAGATGCCTACTTAAAAAAAGGGAAGGGTATTTTATGCCGTTCTAAATTATAATTATGCATTAAATCCAACAAATAAACGCACAGCTGTTTGATTAAAAAAAAAAAAGAGCGATGATTAAAAAAAAAAAGTTATGAAAGTTATGCAAGAAACACAGTTTTCCTCACCATCATTATCCTGAAACTTGATGGGCATAACATGCTGTAAACACCAGTCATCTATTCATGAATATCACCAGCATATAGATTGCTTTTTTTTTTTGGTACCTGTCACTTTACTCATGCAGCTTATGTTTGGATTTTAGAAGAAAACCTGGCATAACTTTTCAAGATCTCACTTTTTTCTTTCTTTTTTTTTTTTTTTTTTTTTTTGCTGCCACCAGTTCTTAGAAGCCTCCTTTTCATTCGTCTGCCAACACAGCCGTCTCTCCGCACCAGCTGTTCCCCGTCACAGAAGCAGACAGAGATGTGGATTTAGTTTAAGCAGATAAAATGAGTTAAGGGCGATTGCTCTTTAGCACGTACTTGATTCAAACGCACAGAGGAAGGCGGAAGTACACATTAGTCACACTCGTTCGCTTTATTATGTCACATATCCCTCAGGAATCAAGACTTTGACATAACTGGCAGACGCGCTGTCGCTCTGATTGTGAATCTCCAGGTCTCCTTAAGCAGAGATGCATAGCGAAGCTCGTCCAAAGAACACAGGATTAAGGAGTAAAGAGGGGGATTCATAAATAATTGGTTGCTGATGCACCCACGGTTCGTCATCACACGCTTTTTTTGTAGTTGCCTTGAGTGATTTACATACTTCAGCAGTAATGGTGATGCTGTTGGTTTTTCCACTACCGCTGTTTTCTTTCTGGTAAGCATTTCTGAGCTGGCATTAGCAGCTGCTCCAGCAAACAAACTGCTGCTTTATAGATGTTTTCCTTTTCGAGTTATTCTTGCTCAGAGGCTACAGAGGTTGTTTTCTCATCCCGTGTTTAACCCATCTTTAAGCGTACTCACAGTCCTCTCTGCCTTTTCCAGGGACATCCCTGTGGACTTCAAGTACATCGCTGAGCCCAGTATGCACTCCATGCCAGCTGTGACGCTCTCTCCCAATGGTAAGTAGTCAAATGATGGCAAAACACTCAGGAACACACGGCCAAGCACACAGCACAGAGGACCCCAGGAGCATAAACCCACATTACCACATTGAAGTAGATTCATACCTTCCAGTGTTGGTCATTGCTCGGCAGAATAAAAACAAGGCAGGTTCAGTACTGCCAATTACAGTTGTGTGGAAGGATTCACAGAGCCAGTGCTCGGATGCAGGCACTTGTTAAAAACAGCCACCAGCTGCATTAATCCCTGCTCTGGCAGTCCTTTGTTTGCGGCGGGTTCAAACAGGTGCTTAATGGGCTCTTGGAGGGCAGTACTAAGACTTTGCTTTTTGTACTGGCGAGAAAAAGTGCTTTTCAAATGGAACATTTGTCCTTTGGATGTTTTACCTGCTGATCGATCCTCCTCTGTTCTCAAACATTTCTGTTTATTCACGTTGCTGCCAAACACCGCCAGTCGCACCAGTGCGGTCGGGTCGCTCCACACTTCACTTGACATCAGCTGTTTCTCTGTTCATGCTGGATTTACATAAGAATATGTTTTCTACAGCATTCTTACAGTGTGTGTGTGTGTAGGTGAGTGTATAATGCTCTGTGCGTCGGAGTCGTAGATCTCCAGAGCAATATATATGCTTCTGCTACTGGGGTTTCTTGGTCTATTTAAGATAGCTTAAATATGAATGGGTCATGTGAGGAAGCAACATTTGGTCACAGTGGGCAGGATTTACAAGCAGCACATGACCAGAATGAGCAGCCAGTTTTCTTCCTGCTTTGATTTTGGCTTTTCATGATCTCTCTGTGCTCACGTCCTCTCTTGAGGCAGAGCTTGCCTTTGTCCCAATGCGATGTGTTTCTCCTTGGTGTGAATAATGAAGGCTTTCTCAGCAGGAGCTCCTTCAATTTTCTCTCAGGACTAAATGGCACTCGGCCCCAAATGGCTCCACATTTCTTTCATTCCTTGACATTTGCCACTTTTCACATGAAAAAGGAAGCTCGAATGAACTAGTGAGGTCAGTTTGTAATTAGTTTGGTTCTCTAGCACCGTTAGCAATTTACATTTTAAGACTTATTTTCTTTCACACACACGCACGTATGCACACACATCTGTTGCTCATGTCACGGTAATAACTTCCATCATCATAAAGAACAAGGGAATAAAAAGATAAATAGATGCACACATGAGCAGTATATACAGTCCAGTGCAGAGGTTTTCTGTTCTTATGACCAAAGGAGCTATTTCTTGCACCTAGTAGGAGGTTAAAGAAAGGATTCTGTCAATATTGAATTCAAATGTATTTTTCTTTGACTTATACTTCCAGACTTATCTTTGTATACTATGGTTTGATTTAGTGTTGAATTTTTAGTTTTTGCCTGCAAGGTATACATATTTCTATAAAGTCTTCTGCATTATTACAGTTTTTTGAACAGAGACACTTTGTGAATTTCAACTACCATTGTGTAAATTTAGTTGCTGGGTGATTTTTCTTGTATCCACCCCTTCTGGATTCGAGGGTTATTTGCAGTTACATTCATTGCTTTTCTCTACATCACCAGCTTGTAGGTATTAATACTCCCGGTACTTCAGGCTGCAATGTTTTGCATCACAAAGCCAATTCTGTATGTTTGTTTTTGTTTGTAACCACAGGTAAATGGCTGGCCTGCCAGTCCATGGACAACCAGATTCTGATCTTTGGAGCCCAAAACCGCTTCAGGCTGAACAAAAAGAAGGTCTTCAAAGGCCACATGGTGGCTGGCTATGCCTGCCAAGTGGACTTCTCCCCAGACATGAGGTGAGCAATCACACGTCACTCGCCTCTCTCATGAAGAACAGCACTTGTCAGACTGGAGCCATAAAGGCTTATTAATAGTTTATGATAACTGATTAGTAAAGGCTGGACAGCACAGGAGTTCGGATACAGGGCAGCAGAGATTTTAATCAAAAGTCTCTTTTTAACAAGTCTGTTATCTCCGCAATCACTTAATCTCCACAAATGGAAAAGTGGTAAAAGAGCCAAGTGTCACATTACTGTGTACTCGTATTGCACTGCTCACCTCCTGTCTATGTTGAGCCTGTCCTCTAAAAGGCTTCCAGTTGATGAAGTGTGTGGAAAAAGCCACTCATTTAATGTACAACCTACACAAGGAGAACAAACTAGGACAGTCCGGCTTTCTAATTTTAGCCGAAATGCCCATTAAGACTTTTTTTTTTTGCGCCCCTATTCTTACCAAACACCTCCCACGTCCTTGAGCAGGTGCCCCGACTTCCTTCCTGTATCCATGGAAACCCTGCAACTCCTGACTCTACTAAATACCCCAAACACACCCACCTATTGGCAGGTGAAGCGGAGACGGGAGTCATTTTTAGAAAAGTGCAAATTACTCCATCCGCTGCCAGTTTTTATTTGAAGTCACCTGTTCTCACTTTAGCCTCAACCTTTTTCTTTTCTTTTTCTTTTTTTTAATGTCTTGCAGCTATGTGGTGTCGGGAGACGCTGATGGGAAGCTGAACATTTGGGACTGGAAGACGACGAAGCTTTACCACAGGATAAAGGCTCATGACAAAGTGTGCATCAGCGCTCTGTGGCATCCACACGAAACCTCCAAGGTCATCACATGTGGTTGGGACGGACAGATCAAGCTCTGGGACTAGATCTGTCCTCTTTGTACGTCTTTATGGGGAGAGGGAATTCTGAAATTATGGACAAGACTTAAAGAAAGAACTTGGGGTTTTTTTTAGTGCGAAAGAGAAAGACTGGTATCCAGTCTTATTGCCAATGTGTATTTTTATATCATTCAACGAGAGCTAACAATGTGTTCTGATCTGGTATTTGTGCAAAAATGAAGTTTAGAAACCTTTAATTTGAAATGTTCTGCGTACTATACATTCATTGTCTTTAGTGACAGTCATGTTTTGAATTCTTTGACCATTCGTTTGTGCAAATAAACCTTTTGTATATCTCACCTTTAAACGAATGAAGCTGTATCTGACTGGCAACATATTTATTCAAAAGAATGTTTAACTCAATACAAACTAGCCAGAAATCCCTGATATTGTTTTTTTGTTGTTGTAATCACATGGCTAGAAGGTGAAAGGACTTGCAGATTACGGTTGTACTGGCTGAAGGGCCTTTTTCTTTTGACGCCGCTGCAGCACCGATATCACACTAAAGCAGTCGAACAGTAGAAGTAAACACGCAGAGAAAAGAACTGACAGTTATGTCAAAAACCTTTTTGTTGCGAGAATGAATCGTATCTATTGTAACTGCAAAAAGGTCTGTATTTGTCTTTTTCTCTCCTGCTCGCCTACACATTCCTGCTCAAATAGCCTGGAAACGCACAGTGTCAGGGTGCAGAGGCACTTCAGTGGCATCCTTTATGTGATTGTCATGGTTCATGTTCTTGATAATCATCAGGGTTCAGCTGCAGGGAAGCATCCTGCTTATCTGCCTGTGCATCACGTTAGCTTTATTACCCGCATTCCTCTGCTTTGTTTCGCTGGGCAAGCAGCTCAAATGTCCTTTTTAATATTCACTAAACTCATCAGCGAGGCAGCATCTTTCTTCTACCTTGTAGCGTCCGTTTTCTTTGATTCATATACTGCTGTGTGGCCCCTGTGCTGTCTGGCTCCGGGCCAAACGCAGGCAGGACCTTGATGATCGTGACTGACTCGGAGGTCGACCTGCAGCCTGTATGAGGTAGAACACGGAGCGTCCAGAGGCAATTATCTGACCCGCTATATGGCGAGATGAGCAAGAGGATGAGGAGGAGCCAGGGATGAAGCGGTCTGTTCGAAGACATCCCTCCCTGCACGGACTCCCACCAGTCACTTCTGCTTCTGCTCGTAGGACGCTCTCACTTCTTTCTAATTTCTGTCCGGCTTCCACTGCGTGTTCACCCAGCTCAGTGTGTACGCGCTGCTGGCATTGAGGATGTTCTTGTGTAGGAAGAGGTGAGGTTTCTTTGAGTCACGGTGGACGTGGAAGAGCTGGAAGTCGGCTCGCTCCAGCTCCTTCAGCAGGCTGAACCAGTAGCGCACCACAGCCGGGTCGTCCCCGCTCACTTCAAAGCCCGCCCAGTGCAGGTGGAGCTCCAGCAGCAGCTGACCCACCGACTCCAGCACTCCTTCAAGGATCAGGTTCTCCAAAATCTTCCACTCGGCACTCTCCATGTCTGCTTTGAGGACGTCCACCTTAAAAACACAGACAGAAATCTTTTTTTTTTTTTTTGATAACTTGTACTCTTATTACCAGATGGATGCTACGCTGTGAGAAGGCAGCCAGTGCAGACGCTATTATGAGATGTGAAGGAGTTGGTGATGGTTGGACTTTGCTCTGCCTTCAGTGATGTTGATGATGGATTGAGCGGGCGAGCTGCCCGACAAGGCTTGATGTGATCGAGTGGAGAGGAAATGCTTCACAAGATGAATGGTAATGGCACCCTGAGGTCATATTCATGTAAGCAGACTCGTGCAAGCTCGGGGTTTTAATGCATGTCCTCAGGACCACGGGATTTTACATAGCTCTCTCTACTGCTAAAGATATCCCTTGTCTGACCTTTATGGGTTGCAAAAGTCTCAGTGACAACTGTATTTTTATGCCTTGGAGGCTCACTAATGTGTCACCCTTTTTTTCAGAAAGTACATCATTTAAACAGTGAGTTGATTGCGATAGAAGCAGAGAGATTCAGATGTCTAGTTCCTCGCTCCAAAGGTAAAATGTTTGTGATGACTGGGAAGGATAACGGGCATTATGAGTTCCCCGTATTGTCAGATGTTGAATAATTAAAATGACATCTGGCATGAGGACAGCGCAGGTATCAAAGCCAGCAGGATTTTCATCTCCAGCTAAAGTTATTAATACCAGAGAATTCTCAGGCCTCATTAGTGGATGTGAACGCTTATCAAAAAGCAACTCTCTGCCAGAGAACAAGTACAAGTGTTGTCCCCTGCCCTCCACGTGATCTCCCCAAAGTCCCTCAAGCAGAATTAAGAACCTTAATTGGGGAAAACCTCGTGAACGAAGCTGATGAGAGGCCTGCGGGGTAACCGTTGATAATATCTCTATTTCGCCCCGCTTTCAGTTTGCTTGTACAGCATTGTATCAAGTGCTGTAAACATCTTTTCTTCCAGCGGAGCTCACATAAACTGCCTTTCTGCCTCACTGATCACTGATCCAATGATGCCAGTATCGGCTCTCTGCAAGACCGACTGCAGGCCCCGCTGAGGCCCCTGGCCGGTGTGACCAGAGTCCATATGATGGAAAAACTCTGGAAATGTAGCTTCTACTGCACTGCTGTACAGTGTGGTCTACACCTAATGGAAGCTGGAAGGAGCTGAGGTGCATTGGCCCAATGTTTCCTGGTCATTCAAGAGAAAAATAAAGTGGTTTTTTTTTGTTTTTTGTTTTTTTATCCCACACTGAATCCGTTCATGTTGTATAGGTAAACCTAATTATGTATAGTATGGAGCTTGATGTATCTTTTTTTCACAGCCATGCGAATACTATAATTACAAAAAAACCTATGAAGCACAACAATCTGAAATATTTCCCTTTGCAGTAATCTGACTGCATTTTGAAAAGCTTTCCGTTCTTACCAAATCTATTATGAATGACCTGAAATCTCTTTGTATAACAGCATCCTTTAACTCGGTGGTACCATCCGAGGAATTTAATTTATATATTTTACATATATCATTCGTCTAGGTTTTGTAGTATTTCCATATATGTTCTACTTATTTTAGAAACAAAAACACTTTTCTCCAAGTACCACAAGTTTAGAGTATTGGTGTTTCTCTTAATCCAATGTTGCCCAAAATCTCACTGCTGCAACGTTCAGCATGCATGTTTTCATAAACTCAGCCTCGCTGTATGAACTTGGTGATGATGTCGCTTTATCAGTAGAAAAGTAGCCAGCTTTCACTGCTGCAGCTCTCAACAATGAGCTCCTCAGGTCTTTTAGTTTGTGTTGTCGTATGTCTGCTGAGCTCGCTGAATCAGCAGGACTTAATTAATTAATTTATTAATTACTTTTGTAGGCTTGGACAGTTTGGGCCTGCATTCCCTATGTTGGATACTCCTGCTGTAGGATAAAACCACTCAACATTATTACTGAAACCAAAGTGTTTTGCCTTTATAAGAAGTTGTGTACTGAACAATCTCTTAGTTGGTCTCTCATTTATAGGAAATCGACACAGCGCAATAGATTTTGTACATATTATCAAAATGAAATGGTTAATCTGAATGACTTCACACATTCACACACTCACACACACAAAAAGAGCATGTTTGTCCTCCATTGCTCATCACAACTGGGATGTAAGTTTAAAACCAACAGTGTTTCTACCTGCTGGCCACAGAATACGACTCCTCACACTGAGTCATACTGCTTGTGATTAAAGCAGTTTCAGGATTAGGAAGCAAATTGTGACAAATTTGAATTCACAGAGGGTTTTGATGAAAAGCTTTGCCGAGTTTTTGTGAACAAACAAGTTTGCTGAACTGAGAGTGCAACTTTAAATCAAAGTTTACACTTTGGCTCATAAATTGCTGTGAAATGTTGTAATTTCACAGTGAGTAAATCCAAGCTATTAATAAGACTTAATTAATTTTTTTTCCCCCATTCTTCATTTGATCCACACAATTGGTCGTGTTAGAATAATTTAAACGTGTTATCTTGTACACTAAAAAAAAATAATAAAATCAAAGATCACACCTTGAGTCTCACTAGAAATAATCTGCTAGTAGTGTTCTTGGAAGCACTGCTGCTAAAAAGACAAACAAGAATTTGTCTTCCGTCCCTGAGTTTGATTGTTCGATCCCCAATTTCACATTCTACATATGTCGAGACGCTGAACGCCAAGTTACTCCCAGTGGACGTCAGCTCCTTGCCCGGCAGCCATCACTGTTTATGTATGTGTGAATGGTTGCACAAACACCCATATGATTTATAAGGGTTTATTACATTTCTTGCTGCCTTAGTAGAAAGGTAATCTGGATGAGTGTTATTAAAAGACACTCAAAATCAAATAATTTCCTAAATCCAGGATGGAGTGCTTAATCTAATGATCCATGCGTCTCTGTTGGGTAACTACTTTAATGGAAACGAACGTACATTGAAGCGACGTCCCGAAAAGACCAAAGATTGTCAGTTGCTTGCCATTTTTGCAGCGTCTGTTTTAATGCAGTACCACAGTGCAGTGCTGTTACTGTTATGTTATCCAATTACTGCCATGATCAATGATGCAATATGCGGCTCTCTTCGGCTAAATGAGACGTGGCTTCTTGCTCCTGACATTTGTCCCCGTAGTGCCAGCTGTCTCTGCCGGTCACCGGAGCACCGCGAGTGAGTCATCTGTGTGGTTTTTAACTAACGCAGATAAGAAATGCTGCGCAAATGCATATTTTGACCTTTTCCGAGCGACTCCGCTTCCTGTCTCTGAGCGTGTGCGAGATGCTGAGAGAAGAAACAGTTCTGCTCCTGCTGCAGCTCCTCCGGCACACTGTGTACTCACATTAAAACCTCATTACAACGATGTGTGCGCGGCTCTGCATTTAAAGCAGGTGAGGACTGTCATCTTTGCAACACCATGTTGTGCAAACCCGCCCACATGTACTGTACACAAGCCAGTTATTTGCTTAATTTTTTGCCACATACTGGCAACTTTGCATATTTCGAAATACTTTGCATGACTCTACATTGTATAAACCGGAATCAAAAATTGATCTCTGGAGTTATGTCAAGACGAATGCCCCAAGCTCAGCGTAAAAGCATTTGAGTGACTGTGGCGTTCGTTTTATTTCATAACAGATGAGCACAACAAACAATGTTAAGATTTTTTTTTTTTTTTAAACAGTCTTAACAGTAGGAAGGCCAGAGTTGACAGTTTTTTTCTGGGGATGATGCCAGATTATTCACAAAAACTCATTGAGGTGCTAAAACTGTTCATTATTCTAAAACATCAGTATGAGCAGTGAATATATGTGTGACAGTGACTTTTTTTAACCTATTTACTCTCTGTATTGAAGTGAATGATTAAATTAACCATATTCCCCACAAACTGAGGAGATGTGAGGTGAAAGTGCTAACTTTTGCACCACCACTCAGTCTACACATAACACGTGTTTCACATTTATATAATCTTTTTAAGGAGGAAAAAAAATCATACATGGCAACTGATCCCACCTGTAACAGACTAATTGAATCATTCCTCTGGCTGCTGCTACTTGGTATTAGGAGGGTGTCGAGGAGCACCAGCCAGAATCCTGCACAGACACTTTAAAGGTATCAGATAGTTCCTTTAGTAATCTCTGACTGCTCTGTTCTTATTCTGTGTCAACCTGTGAGTGCTGAAGCAAAGATTTCCATTTTGAGGGAAGACATATGAAGAGAAGAGAGTGCATGTGCTTGATTTGATTACCGATTCAAGATGGCCTTGGCTTGTTTGCTCTCTCATTATGATTCAGCCTGTTCCTAAACAGACATGTTCACTGGACGTATATCTGCATTTATTAGTATGCATGCTCTCAGTGGCTTCTATATGACTGATCATGTGCACAGATCCCTATCTGATGAGGTAGAACACAAACCCCGGGGAGCTTTGAAGAGATGGCATTCAGCATGATAATATTGCCATGAGGAAAACAAAATCATCTATGGGTACATATTCACCTGGAGCTTGGGATCAAAGAAGGATGAATCATGGTGAGCTTTGCTATAGCGGGATGCGCAGGAAACAGGTCAGTGTTTTCAGTCTGCAGTGAAGCTGAGACCGTATGAAAAATCTCTCTCATAAGAGCTGAAGTCATTTTTGTTTTATATTAACCGTGACCACGTCAGTAGAGACTGACCATTGCTCCCCCTCTTACCTCTCTGTGTCCAAAATTGTTAAGGATGGTGGCGAGTTTCTTGGTGGTGACGTACTGACGCTGGGCGGCAATGGCTGGGCTCGGATCCCTCCAGTCTACCGAGAGCCGATGGAGCCACATGTCGGCCTGCTGCAGGTGAGGCTGCTTCAGGCTGGGATCAAAGCAGTGGACCTCACAGCCCGATGTGGCAAGAGACGCCTCCAGGGACCGGTCGTGAACTCCCAACCTGCAGCCCAGACGACACCACGCATCGAGCAGGTGGTCAGTACATCGTTTACAGATCGTCAATGTTGATAGAGGAGGTTAGACAAAGATTTCATTGGTCAGAGCAAACTGAAAGGCCAACGATGCCACCTGAAGAGTCAAAGTGTGGTATCCATCCATCCATCCATCCATCCATCCATCCATCCATCCATCCATCCATCCATCCATCCATCCATCCATCCATCCATCCATCCATCCATCCCCATGATGCTACCAATCAAAATGTGCGAATATGTGCATATGTGACAGGTCACATCTCGACGAGGCGACACATTTTTTTTTTGCCAGGACTGTTGGCTCACCGTAGTCAACATACATTGATAATCTGGCACCAAAAATAAGATTAGATACATCTCCTTATTGCAAAACTTTTTCGTTTTCACATACGATGAGATATAGCCTGCAATTCCCTGCCTCCTGGACAAACCGTCTCACCATCTCCTCCTATACCGCCACAACTAAACCACTAGAGGTTGCTGCAAACATCACTGTAAGCCATTTTTGTACCCTCTTACATTCACCCTTGTATGCTCCTCTCTCAAGCATGAATAGACTTTAAATGGGAGATCTTGCACAACTTGTCACAAGATGTGGGCCCCAGTTCCTGGTAAATAACTTGTCGCTTATCTCTACATAAAACCCCCTCTGTCTATTTAAAGCTATCGTTTGTTAGCATTAAAGGGTGATACTTATAAGCTCGTGACAGCCTGTGTGTTATTTCAGTGCAGACTGAGCTTAAACCTTGATACCAACATGTGCTCACACACTGCATATTGAAGAGAAAACACCAACGATCAAAGACCCAAAGAAGTGCTTCGTGACATGAAACATCTGCACCAGTTGTTGCAAGTGTCAGATGCAATAAAGTCAATAACATGATACACAGAAGCTACATTACATATACAGCAGAGTCGCTGTCATGTAGACTTGACCTGCTCACATTTCAAAAACAAAGTGAAATATGAGGTGTGGCCAAGTAGGAACATGATGCTTCTGTTTCCCCCACATGTCTCACAGCTCTGTCTTTTGTTCCTTTCCTGCTCATCTCTCCATGTCAAGTAGCCCGCTTCAACATTTTGAAATCCGTGTAACTCTGATAGGAGAAGCAATGCCCCCTTTATTGGTCACTTTTACCATTTTCCTCCATTCTGCCTCACTTTATCCGTAATCTCTCTATTATTCCACCCCTCGCTCCACTAATCCCACAATTTTCTTCTTTCCTTCCCCTTTTTCCAGCTGCCATCTCTGCGGATCCCCCGTGTCTTGTTTGCGCTGCGGCTGTATTCCGTAATTGTGGCAGGGGGAGCACATTTCACAGTACACGTCTTTCACTGACGAGGCACCGGGTCCCCGATTGCCTCTCACTCGCAGGAAGATGAGAGATGAGTATATGTGCGAGGGATTAAGATGCAACAAGGCTTGGCTTTTTTTTTCTTTTTTCTTTTTTTAACAGTACTAAATATTTCATTGAGAGTTTTCCATTCTCTGGTGGGGGGTTCGTCTTTGAAACACTGCAGTGACACTGTAGATGACAGAGATCTGGGATTACTTGCGGTGCAGCAGGGTACAAATGGGGGGGGGGACACATCAGTGGCTTTGTGGATGACAATACTGATAAAGAAAGATCTCAGTTCGCTGTTATGTCCTCTCCTGGGACCAGAGAGTGCAGAGACGGAGACACTCTCGATGAGTGGATATAGACATGCAGGTTGTGATGGAAATCTACTTCAAACGCCGTTGGTTACAGGGGTTACACAGACTTCCATTGTTGAAGGGTACTGTCGCGGTAACACGTGTAAGAACACTGTCTGTGCAGACGCTTGGGTCAGAAATACTCGCGGAGATTTGTAAATGTGATAAAAAGAGATTTGAACCACGTTGTCGACACACTGTGTGGCTCACAAGCCAAGACTGTTTAATAAACAGAGAGACTATGAACTCTCCGTCTTTACTTGATTTGATCTTTTCAAAATGACACTGTGATTATTATGTGTCTTCACATAACTGTTAGTGTGGGTGATGAAGTGCGACAATTTTCAATTTCAGTGTTGTAAATGTTCTGCTGTACAGCCTTTAGTATGTATGAGTGCACTTATTTCAGTGTATTAAAATGTTCTTCGCATTATATGGGTAAAGTCAGGATAAGGATGGATGATAGTTTTAGTAAAAGATGTACACAGACTGAATGTTGGATTCTAACTTTGCTTGCAAGTTCTTAGTAATGAGAAATGATGGAATATCAAGAATCGGCTCGAGTTACAACAGACAAGAGACTGCAGCTTGTCCTTGTAGATACTGTATGTATTGAGAACTTCATGTTTCAGTAGAAATCAATTATATAAATGTCACGATGTAATGCAAGACTGTTAGGAATGAAAAAAAAAGAAGAAATGTCATAGGTGCTTTTCAAAGTCTTCATCTAACACTGGCAAACAAATGTCATTTGTACCTTTTGGATATGTTGAATTGTTCCAGTTCCAGTTGTCGATTATTCATTGCTTTAAAACAAGTGCGAGTTCGCTGTTTTCCATTGAATTTGACTTTCAATGCATGAGATTTGACAGCTCTGCCTCATTTATGTTTGAGGATGGATTTGTTTGTGTTGTTTGATCCTGGTGAATTTGCTTCGATCACAGTAATAGATGGTCTACAACTAGTGTACTTATGGTTTTACATGTTAAGCTTATTTTTAAATTATGATTTGCATCCACTTACAATAGGTTTTATTGTAAAAATGTTTTTTCAATAAAATGATTAATGGCTTTACCCTTCACTTATTTCTATTTATCATGGTTTCTGCGCCAAAAGAAAAATTCTATCACATGGGTGGGTACTGTTTCATATTCTGTGATTATTCCCTCTGATGCTCTTGCTGGCATCATCACACATGCTCATGCCTCATTAAAAAAAAAAAAAGGAAAAGCAGCAGTTCAGTGCTCATTCTGACC
Organism: Blennius ocellaris; assembly: GCF_963422515.1. NCBI lineage: Eukaryota > Metazoa > Chordata > Actinopteri > Blenniiformes > Blenniidae > Blennius > Blennius ocellaris. The sequence goes on along the minus strand of NC_137667.1, from coordinate 14,636,050 downwards.
GTTCAAAACAAGCTGCTTTGTAGAAAAGGATGATTCATCCTCACAGTCTTTGATTATGCTCCGCCATTGCGTTGTTACTTCATGAAGTGGAAAAACAAACTGTGATCAGAAGGACGGAGAAACTCAGACGAAACCTGACAAGAGACCGTGGTGAGAGAGAGAGGTCCAAGTGGGGAAGGTGAAAGGTGGGCAACTGGTCTTTCATGTGGAAAAACATCCTGCAAACCCCCCTATAGACCAGCATGTGACTGACCAATCAGAGAACAGCTGCTCATCCTGCCCATGCAAAGCAATTTACGGCTCGTTAAACAGCATGCAAATGAGATGCAATGTGCAGGAAGACACAAAAGTATGTCCACATGTACAGTGTGTGATACCTTCAGCTACTTCCATACACTAACAGTATTTGACATTTCCATTAAGCCCAAGCTGCTGTGCAGCAGCGGCAGCAGACTGTAACTGAAGGGTTTGTGAGTCTCATGTCCAGCTCATCAGAGAGTGGCCTACGTGTGCGTGTGTGTGTGTGTGTGTGTGTGTGTGTGTGTGTGTGTGTGTGTGTGTGTGTGTGTGTGTGTGTGTGTGTGTGTGTGTGTGTGTGTGTGCGTGTGTTTGTGCGTGTGTGCGCGCGCGTCTGTTGAATATAGGTCAGATAGGGCAAACTTGGAGGAACTTCAGAGCACAGTTTGGGTTGATTAACTCTCTTTCCAGCTTCATTGGACATTTCATTTTTCTTCTAAGAAGATTATATATATCTATATTATTTTATAAAATTTTTGTGGCCATTGCATTAGCCACAGTTTAAAGAAAAGTTAATGTAAACTGGATTTATTCCACAAGGTCCTAAGGGATCAGCCAGATAGGAGAGAAGTAAAGAAAGTCAGAACTGTTCGTCACTTTTCTTTTAATTTTTGGTCCATTATAATGTTGTTTGATGCTTGATTGCGTTCTCGTCAGTGGATATCGGCGATGTTTTTCCCCCCAGGCTCTCAGTTTGACCTCCGAACCCTTCTCCACAGAGAATCAGGAAGCCATAACAGCAGTGCACGGCCCCTGCCTCCCTTCCCTGCTGCTCTCCTACATCCGTGCCCGGCATGCCTTGATGCCAGCGCACCTGCGCTGTCTCTCAACAGGCAAATTAATAAGCTCGGTCTCCCCGTAGAAAAATCCCCTTTAGACCTCTGCTGCACCTCTGTACAGTGGAGAGCCAGCGGGGCAGAATGAGGTAGGTGTGATCCGTGACACGGGGCCAACTGGGAGTGATTGACTCTCCAGCCTTAAGAAGGTCAAGTACCTTGGTGGTCTGACTGACTGGATTTAAGATTACTCGCCACTCAGTGAGAGAAGAGGAGGTGGGCTTGGGTGTCAGATGAGCTGCAGTCGAAGCTAATACGGGAGTGTGAACCCTTTTAAAAGTGTTAATTTACTTTAATGGAATTATTAACAAGGTAACAAAAAAACCAAAACAAAAGCAAGGCAGAATTCAGGTGAATGTATCTATCTACCTTGAGAGCAATGACATAACGTGACCTTTTTAGAAACAGACAATCCTCCATCTTTGTGCAGTGGAAATAAAAGACCCCGACTTTGATCAAACATTTGCGACAGGACTCTGACAAAGGTGAAACAGTAACACAAATCATGCTAAATAAACGTGGTCCATGGGATTGTTTGTTAGTCTCCACTCACCCAAACGAGTACATCCTGCAGTGTTTGCTCTGCAGCCTGTGGACCAGGCTGTACAGGGGATCCAGGCACACGGCCCAATCCCCAGCAGACCCTCTCTGGACCGCGTCCATACCGCCTAATGATGAACACGACACCTGGACACACACGGAAGGTAAAACAAAACAAACATGATCATATAACAGCCATTTCAGTAATGAAGAGCAGAATAGAACCTGACTCCAAAACAATTCAACAAGCAGATGACAGTATTTGTTGTGTTATGCTTCGTACATTGAAGTGTATGTGCATGCGTGCATGAGCCTTCAAATACATTAGTCTGACATCTCACAGTGTGATTAATCAGTGTTTAAAGTTAATCAAGTTAAGTTTAAAAAATGGTTAATTCATGGCTGACATTCTGACCTGTAATGATACAATGAACATCTTTTTCTCTAGATAGCTTTATTAAACGCTTTAAATCATTGGAAGCTGCTTCTAAAGTCGACCCTGAGCAGCAGACCTGCCAAATATGATGAAGGTACAGTGGTATTCATTAACTTCCTGTACAGCTTTCCTTAGTATCTCTTAGAAAAGTGTCTGTGGTTTTACCACACCACATTTATTTTTACAGCAAACTGTGTCTAATATGTCCAGCTCTCGATATTGCTTTTAATATTTACACCCCAACATATTGGCACGGAGTTACTAAGCCATTTGTCTAATGCCAGCTTGCTCATAAAAGCTTTGTTTAAAAAAATATTGCTGCCCAATAAAAGAAAAGTGCTTTTGTTAATCCGAGCATTTTGGTATTTAAAATCATTTTTAAATACTGTACAATTCCCACAATAATGTGCTTTGGCACGATGTGTTCAGCTCCCATATTGTCGCCAGAGGACTTGTAATTCAAAGAACATAATGTGTGTGAGACTTTCTTTACATCAGACACGAGCCAGTATAAATGATCCATGCAGTACGTGCCAGCATGTTGGTTTTGTGTCGTATATCTGTTGCCTTTACAAGTCACTAAGCTTTACCGCGGGAGCTGCTCCTCAAATGTTTGCCGTCTGGTTTCTTTAAGCTGCGTTTTCTGCAGAGCCTTCGGTTTGCCAAAGAAGAAACAATATTGGCTCAGACGTGATCTTATCGAGCAGAACTCGGAGGCTTTGCTGTAGACGGTCAAGTGCAAACACAACAGCAGGCACGGTCGTAATTGTGTTTTTTTAATTTCAAACTCGCTGCAAACATGAATCCAAGCCAGTTTGGAAGACGTGCTCATTACTTTCCAAAAGTATTCTTTGAATTATTTTTAATAACCACATAGACGTCGGGTTGTTCGGTGACAGGTCAGCAGGAAGGAACTGGACGTGTGAGGTGCTGCGCCACCTTTTCACAGGGAACAAAAGTCACCTGATGTGCCTTTGTTGCAAAGGAACTGTATTGTGCCTGCAGGGTGGTATGATAATCTCTTAAAATTTTTATTCTTTTAAAGTGTGGATCAACACGGCCCATTATGAGCGTCGGTGGTTATGTGTTCCGGCTGAAAGCATTCATCTGCATACAATATGCTGTGTGTAATGAAATGCAAAATCGCCCTTGATTATTTTGCCACTTAAGACCTGCAGACTGGCTGCAGAGCAACATCACACACTCCAGAGAGAATCAATCCCACATTATAGTGAATGAAAAGAAACTGACTTACAGTCTGAGAGCCAACCAGAAATAATCTCACGGTTAATTTCATGCTATTAGAAAAAAAACATTTCATAGATATGTTTCTTGCCGGTGCTGGTGCACGCACGCACGCGGGGAAGCTGCTGACTGGTATTGATTGGACAGTTGTGCCGCAAACCATCTCTGTGAGAAACGGCTCCAGCAGGCACTGTGTCAGTCAGCATTACAGCCGAGGATGCTGCCATCCCTGCTCCAACTCCCTCCGCCCTCGCCTGTCACTGTCAATGATGGACAGTTAGCTTTCACAGCTACACACACACACACACACACACACACACACACACACACACACACACACACACACACACACACACACACACACACACACACACACCCTCTCTCTATTTCATTATGAGCCGAATTTCTGCTTTGTGAAAGATACAGACTGCACATTGACTCATTTGGATTGGAGGTACTCTGAGTTGTGACTACATTGTGGGTGTGAAGAAAAAAAAAATACACACAAGACACTTATTTATCTCCGGGCTAATTTCATTCCAATTAAGAAACCTGCAGCACATGCATGTTTGAGTCAGTTTGCATTGCAGTCACAGTGTGAATGAAGCCACAGAGATCCAAGCCTTTTCCGTCTCTTGATATTCAGCGAGTTATGATGCGGGACATTTTAATCAGTTTGTGATAATTAACATGGATACAAACCACATCATCTTGCTGATTCAGTCCAAATAGAAAAAGCATCAACTCTCATCTGTATTATAATCGATTAAATGATTAATTACACGAGAGCAAGTTGAACCCTCCGACCATTTTGAATATGACATACTTGCTGAACAAAATCCTGTCAGTCATACACAACCTGATTGATAATTGGAACGATGAGCATCTCTCTCTCTCTCTCTCTCTCTCTCTCCAAACTATGGTCCTCATGTTGCATTCCTGCATCTGCTTGCTGTGTTTGGCTAATCCTTGACTTGATTCCATTCAAATCTAATTCAAGCAGTGGAAATCTGATTCAGAAGACAATGTGCTCCCTGATGGAACGGAGCCCGTAGCAAAGCATCGAGCACTGCCAGTTCCACAAAGTAAAATACAAAAGAGCAAAAAAAAAAAAAAAAAATACCATGTTCAAACCTGAGAAAAGGGAACATTCTGGAAACCAGACTCTTGCGGACCAGAATTTAATATGTTATGATTTGCCTAGTTTTTCTTTTGTTGCCCATGAAACTAGGTTTTTTGGGGCTTTTATTTCACATGAATGCATCAAAAATAAACTATGCTGAGGCCCATTATTCCATCCATCTATCCATCTACTCTCCCAGTTTGTCCAATTGGGGTTGTGAGGGACTGAAGTTGATTCCAGTCAACTATGAGCAAAGTCTATTCTATGGCCAAAATAAAAAGAAACGGTCACACATACTCAAATTTACACCTCCAGAAAATGTTGCTTAAACTTGCAATGTATTTTTTGGGAGTCTGAAAAGTCCAACTGACCGGCAAGTCTGGACTGGAACTCTGCTATTTCCACTGTGAAGCTGTTTATCCTTTTTTTTGGGATGCCGCATATTAACTACAGTATTTACTGTATATTCGTACTTTGCGTCGTCATGTTGAGTTGTAGTTTGGTAATTTGTCGCATTGCATTTGGCCCGTCAGCATTCTCTGTTTGAACTCAATCAGATTACAGCAATGCGGAATCATCAGCAACCCAATGCAGCATTTTGCTACTACGATTATTGAGCCTACGGCTGAGCATTAAGACGGTAGATTAGTATCAGTCTGTGTTTACGCCGACATGGCAAAGTGAGAGAGGTTTCCAGAAGTCTCTCTGACAAAATTAAAATGTGGCTAATTCTGTGAATCTTCGTTTTATTAATGGTCCATGCACCACATTGCAAATTTTCACAGTTTATTTTCGGATTTGCGAAAATCTTGAGTGCAGCTGCTCATTTAGTTGTTTGTATTATTTTCCAATGCGATCAATGTTTTCAATCAGAAACACCAGATTGTATTAAGGGGTTAGTCTTCAGGCTTCATGCAGACATTTATTAGATTGTCATATTTTGGAGCAGGAAAACATCCAAACTATGCAGATTAATGTCCCTTTGGGACACGCTTTAGACATTCTAGTTGTATTGTGAAAGTCATCCTATAAAATAAACAAGTGAAAGTCTAAAGTTAAAAGTATTGCATGAGAGTGCATGCACAGATGTTCTGCAGAAGGCACCTCGCATCAACAATATCAGTTATTCTCCATTAGGGAAGAAGTCGAGTGTAAAAAAGAATAGTAATGATGTGACATTACTTGAGTCAGGTGCAAATCCATCCAACTTCATTAGTATTTGCACTTGGATAAATTTCAGCTTTTGAATTGTCATTTATGACTAAATCTGGTTCTATACAGCAGGAATTTGCTTTATGTGCCCTTCAGAATTGAAATGATGACTCACTTGTGGGGTTGTAATGTAGTCGAGAAACCTTTTAGCTTCATCCTCCAGAGAATGGCTCTCACCGGCCCAGGGCTCCAGATCTATATGCCACCGTGGAGTCTAAAGCGTGGCAGACAAAAGAAACACACACACATTCGTAATCAGTGATGATGAAAAGGGTCGTGGAAATTTCCAATGACTTAACATCAAAGTAGGCCACTCTCAAGACACCAAATACAAGGACAGCAATAAAAGGCGGTGTTATTCTTCCAGGTATTAGAACCCACTTGTGTATAGCTACTTGATAGAATTGGGTCGCAGTGTACTCTGTGGAGGATTTTTCCAACACGCGTTCGCGACAAATAAGCTGCTTCATTTCAATTGTTTCTCCAGTAAAAAGGATGCCGCAGTGTATTTATATGAATGTGTGTTGCAAAGGGAAGACTGTAAAACATCAGCTTGTAAGAGGTGGAGTTGTATGGAACAACAGAGACCTCTGACTTTATCATCATCTGGCTGGAGAAACTCAGCGACGCTGTGAACACATTCCTGAAACTTGGCAGCCTGCTTCATTTCTACTGGAATGTGTCTGCGTATGATTACGGAGTGAGGCCATGAGGTGGAGTGCTTACAGTCGAGCAGAGATGAAGCTGTAAGGATCAACAAAGCCATTTGTTGGGTCAAACGAAATAGTGAAGCATTCATTAACAGCTCTTGACATTAACTTTTTACTCCCTGCAACGCTTCGCTCCTCACCAGTGGTGTCAGAGCACTGCTGGTCTGATAGGTTTTTTTTGTTTTCAATTCTTTCCACTGTTATGCATGACCATTCTTAGCGTGGCGGACAGAATCATGTTTTGGGTTTGGGTTTTTTTTCCGAGGCTGTGGGCACATCTGGCCATAACTCTGCCAAAGGACATTATCTGTTTAGGAAAACAATTTTATCCAGGAATTTGATTTCACGTTTCAGTAAAATGAGTTTTTCTACTTAAAGTCAATGTTGGTACACTAGATAAACACATTTCTTAGAGCAACTTCACAAGAGTAATTGATTTCATAAATGAACATCTGCAACTATTATGTTGTTTTTTTTACTGAGATAACTATGGCTCCGTAGTGGTGTCAACGTTGCTCTTGTTTCAGAATGAAAATAATCTCAGTTATATCCCAGGATTGAAAACACTTATATTGTCTATTATCTTTAATGTACGATTACACCAGTCAGTCATAAGATTATGACCAAGCAATTCCCCACCTGCTGCCAAAACTGCATTGACCCGTTCAAGCATGAACTCCTCTGCGTTTCTGTCAGAACCACCAAAAACAAGTCTGTCAGTGGTCATACTGTTCTGGCTGATCCCTGCACAACACACATCTAAATCCACGTTTACAGAAGCTCAGACTTGTTTGTATACTGTACAGTGTGTGTCTCCACAGAGTTTACACGGGCGTGTACATAAAGTCACAGCTCCCTCCGAACAGTTTGACAGCATGTGTAGTGATTTTGTCCTCCAGTGAAGCTCGTCCAGGATCCGCTCGCACAGAAAATCAGTGGTTCCTTTAATGGCAGCAGAGCTTGATCCACGTAACGCCATTCAGTGTCTGGCATTCAGCCTTCAATCGATTTGCGGCATGTCAAAACATCTAAATGCTTGCCCTTCATCGCCTCCTCCTCGCCTCTCTCTGCATTGTCTCCCTTCTGTTTCCATCTTTTCTTTTCTTTTCTTTTTAACATCCTTCATTTTTCCTTTGATGGTGCATTCATATTTTAATCTGTTGGTCTGAAGCATGTTGGTTGAAAGCACATTCAGAACACTTAATGTTTGAGCAACCTAATTATCAAAATTTAAAAATACATAAGGTGATGTATTTCAGGTGTATTTATCTCTATTATCTTGAATTTGATTGAGCTCTTTTGCATGCCACTTAAACAAACCAAACCTACTTCTTTCGTGAAACATTTGAAGAGTTGTAATGAAATATATGGGTGAATTAATAGTACAGCAAACCATACACGTAGATTTTTGTATTGAATTTACAAACCACTACGAAGAAATTGCACTGTACTCAAATGATTACATTGCTCATTTGATGAGTAATTGCCATCCCTCGGTCATGACGTTAAAAATTCCGTAACAGATGCACATTAGGTTATTTAATCTAACTCATAGTGACAGCGCCATCAGTATGCAGAATGACATCCTTCTTCTGACTATCTGATCGTAACCTGTTGCTCATTCGTTCCTCTGTGTATTATATATAGTTCAATTCCTCCATAAAATTTGGATTCAGACCACAGAGCAGAAATGTCTCTGGCAGAGCCCACAATCTGACAGAATAGAAAACTATAGTACCAGTTCCAATCAACACTGCTGAAAAAAAAAACCCACACCATTTCAGAGCCAGAAAGAAGGAACGCAAGTCTGTGAGTCCATTTGCACGTAGACAAATAACGACTACCTTCCTGCACTGCAGAGATGCTGAAAGCTCCCCGAGCTCTCTGTCTCCGAGCTACCCTTTTCATCTTCTTAGCAAGTTGTCCCTGCACAGCTCAGCTGTCAGGCCCCATACATCACTCTGCTGCAGGTAGGGACTGAGCTGCTGATCTGAGAACTGATATTTGGGACAATGGATTCCCTGGAAAACTGCAGCACTGTGAGCCAGGCCTGAATATCAATGTAAAACACTTTTAGATTTCCGAAGCATAAAAGAGTTGTAGCTTCAAGACTTGAAGGAAACTCACATTTTCAGTCTAAATTCTTTGTACGGAAGAATTATCAATGGGCAACAAATGTTTACCCAACAACATGAAGTTGCTCTTTGAAAAGATTCCAAGAAACTTTTTGTGATATTTTCCTTATGTTTTTTTTTTTTCTCCCTTTAGCCTTTATGGATTTATCAATTGTTTTCAAAACAAACAAAACATATGTAATCAAAGTTAACTTAACAAGACAAAGATTGAAGGAGATAAAAGAAAAATTAAGAACGAAAGAAAGAAAAGTACGAGAAAAAGGCGGGGTGATATCCTGTCTGGAGCTTCATTCTATTTCATCTGTTCTTTCTCACAGTTTTCATCTTCTGCATTGATTAATCTATCAATAATAAAAAAAAAAAAAAGTCATTTTCTTCCACTGTGTGTAGTACGTATAGTTGTCCAAAACATCTTTATCTTCTGGCATTTCCAAAATCTGTGTATGAGCCCTGTATTAATGATCCCACATTCTCCCCAATGTGACTGATTTATGTTTGAGGATTTATTTTTGGTCTTGGGTGTGATTAAGAAAAAAAAAAAAAAAAAAATCGGATCAGATTTTCCCAGGAGAACTCCCTCCATGTCCACAAATTGGTGGATGTTGGGTTCACTTTCCACATATTTTGCTAATCTTTGTCTGGAAGTTCAGTATGGAGTTCCAATTCCCATTTTTCTTTTATACAATCAGTCGAGATTTTGTTTATTGTCAATTTTTGGGACAGTTTAGATATTAATCTGATTTTATTGCCTTACTTTTTGTGTCTTTTGTTAAGTGCAAGATGGCGTAAATGTGTGTGGATGCACGCATTTGGTTCCACATGCCTTCGAGCACGTGAATCATCAGCGAGCTGTGATGAGATTAGTGTTAAGCCCCATGTTCAGTCAAGCAATAACAAGTCATCAGCACCTTGGGGACAAAAGTGGTAAGCGGTGTTAATAACAACCACACAGAGCATCACTCAGAAGTGTCGAGCCTCAACTCTTCAGACCTTAATCCCATGACATTAGATATAATTACGTCCTCAGCAGGAGCACTTAAGGTTTAAGGCTTTACATAAATGGCAGGATGGAGTGTGTCAATTATTAATTAATCACTAAACAAAAGGAATACATTCTACCTATCCTGTCTCATGAAAAGTAGCTCGAGATTCGAAGGTGAATGCTGAAGGAAAATATAGCGGGAACGGCAGAGATAAATGTGGAAAGAGCTGAATTATTCATTCAAATACGTCTTTTAAGTGAAGCTCATTAAAATGAAACCGTTTCAGTTCTGTTTATGCTGCCAAAAATGTGGAAATATCTGTTTGAGGGGTCGGTGATGAATTCAGTTTGCAAGATCAACTCCAAGAGAAGAAATTAGTGTTGGTTTGAGATGCAGAACATTGCAACACGTTTGAAGATGGGAGAACAATAAAGAGTATAGACACAGTAGTTTGAGCATGAGGAATTAATAATATTTTGAGTCGTAGAGCTTTATTAATGATGATCTCAAAGTCAAAGTTACCTCAAAGGGGGTGGTACTGTTTAAATGTGGGCAATGTGAGCTTCTAATAGGATGGAAGCAGCACAAGAGAGGTCAAGAGTCATCCAAAGTCTGTGACTAACAGAAATCAGAGTATTCATGGATTGTATGTCAATGGATGGGAAAAAAAACCCTGCTTGGAGCCTGCAGAGCAAAATCTACTAGACAGATTAAGTTAAATTGAACTTTGCAGTCACAACTACCAATGATGAAGCATCAGTTGCAGGTTTCTGTTTTTGTTTTACACATTCATATATAGGCATTCATGTTTTATCAGCTATTTTCTCTTTCCTCTTTATTTGCCCACTGATGTGACAATTTCATTGAACAAAGAAACAGCTTTTTCCTCATTGTATGTTAGAAAGAAAACTTGTAATCTTGAATGCAGTTAAATGCAGGGCTCAATATAACAGAAAATATATGGGTCGATGCAAATCCAAAGCACACCGAAATTATCACCATGGATTCATTGTTATGAAGTGGTAAAGAGCCCTCATGTTCACCAAGTTTGAATTCTGTAAAAGCATTTTTAATGATTTTCATGTCAAGAATCGGCACAAGCCAGTGCTGAGCCTGATTCCCGGCCTGGATTGCATGTTGGAATGAAGTAGGGTGTGTTATTGGAGCCGTGTCTTTCAGCCTGGGTGTGAGAGAGGTGTAAGAAGCCAGGCCGAGCATGAATAATCCCTTGGAGAGTGAAGATGGATGGGTGAACAAGAGATGATGGGATAAAACAAGAGAAGACTGTCTGCCAGAACAATGAGGGCAAATGAAAAGAAGGGCAAAGCGTGAAGTGGAGAGGGTGAGGTGAGAATTGGTGAACACACAGATGGAGAAGGAAATACACTTACAGAAATATGGAAGGGGCACTTCCATATTTGCTATATCAATTTAAACCAAGAAGAATCGAGTTGACACAACAGCTGATGACAGCGTGGTCAGCAGTGCTGAAAATTACAGTCGCAGGTTACTTCTGTAAAAGTAGTTCCGAAATTACAATTAGAAAGAACTAATAATCAGAAGAATAATCAGGTTTCAGAGACCAGTTGCTAATGGCTGGTTCACTTATGCAGTTCTGCTAAAATCACATAAAGAAGATGCTCTATAATTGGGATGTTGGCTGTTCTTGAAAGAACATTAAAAAAAAAATGTAATTAGAACGTATTTACAATGAGAAGAAAAAAACACTATCCGGTAAAGCAGAGTTTTCAAAAAATGTCAGATAACAACATGTTAATTCGCCACAGACACCTAGGAAACATCCTAAAGTTAATATTATTCATGCTGCCGTCAATAGGACTGTATTTGTTTCCCTTTTTGAAAACATTGTCTTGTGCCATTCATGAAGCTGGAAACTCAAAAGGTCAATTTTGGGAAAGTCCTACTTCCCGGCGTTGGCGTGACAACAAAAAGAAGCAAACAAGTCGTCAGCTGATCGTCAGAAAACATTAACAACATTGTCATCATCCATGAAATCTGGATGAAAGGATCTTTGTAAGGCAAGTGTTCAGGACAGACTTCACTTTATACTGTTTATTGCTAGTTTGACAGATACAGTAAACGTTCACAATGCCCAGTAATTCATGAATAAAACAAACATTAGCACCGAGTTACACAGGAGCCAGCTTCAGATACTATTTAGGTCAAAGCTTTCTGTGCAGAGTTTGCATTTTCTCTCTGTGCATGCAAGAGTTTTCTTTGGGAAGGATTTCCTCCCTCACTGAAAATAACATACATTTGAGGCTAAGTGGTGACTTTCTTTGCCTGTTGGTGTGAATGTGACTGCGTGCGTTCGCCCTAGCCTGCAGCCATGCCAACTTGCTATTGCCAAGCACAGTGGAGTTATGGTAACACGTTACTGTACAGCTTTCCACGCTGGTACATGTTGGCGTGTGTAAGAGTAAACACCACAGTCAGTGGTTGCGTTAACACTTTATCATTGGTGCATTGGTTTGAAGATCATAAGGTGGAAGAAGAAGAAGAAGAGCTGCCAAGTCATTCCCGGAGGTGGCGGAGTGTAAAGCCTGCTGCTCATCTTTAGAATTATTATTATTTTTTTAGTTGCAGTTCCTCTCACCAAAGCTGAAACTCTTCAGGAACATATACCAACAAGCTGTGAAGCTGAGAGGTCAAAGCTTTTAGTTCAACAGCATGAGGCATGTTTTTTTTTTTTTTTGACACCATGGACTCTTGAATTTATAAAATGCTCTCTGACAGGCTATATTTTCCTAACCGCTTGGGAGAAAGAAAAAAAACCCAAAACAAAACAGCAGCTCTGGTGTCGAATGAAGGTCAAGACATGCAACGGACAACTGAGCAGAGAAAAGTTGTGGTTGAATGAAACAGCTGGTGGCTGATTCATATTAACCTCCCTCTGTTTTTCTAGTAGGTGGTAAATCCAGGTGCATGAGAGATTTGTGCGCCGGGAGCCTTGTGCCAGTACGACTCAGGGAAAGATGCTGTGGTTTTACTGCTTACAGCTGGTCTGTAATACTCAATTTATCACAGGCTGGAGCATCATTACTTTAAGAAAAGAGCAGAATCATATTAAGAGGAAAAAACAAAGCCTTGTTTAAGTTATTTTGTCAGTGAAATATTTTAATTAAGCTGCCAATAAAATTATAACATTTATCACAAATTTAACTTGATATTGAAAGCATTGTTCGGCAGTACAATAAAAGGCTTCCTGATAATACCTCTGCACTGCCATGAGGAACAGAAATGAAGACCGTTCAAATAAAATAGAATAGAATAGGATATGCTTTAAAAATCCTAAAGACAAATTCTTTATAGATTAAAAAATGAAATTATGAATATGTACAAAGTTTACTGTAACTAATATGAGCATAGAAGAAAGGAACGTACAGAAATACATGAAATATAATACAATTTCATCTTCATAAATAAAGAAAAATACAAAGAATTTAGATAGCGGAACAAACACTTTATCTTAAGAATTGATCGGCTTCCAATACAGTGTGACTGTACGGTAGATGGAGGATAATCTCTAGGAATCAGCCCTATAAGCCCTATCGTCCTGAATAATCTGGGATATGGGAGACAGGCAGGCGAACCAGATGCAGCTGTCTCTAATTTCCTGCAATGTCATCTCTATTCCCCTGGCGCGCCTGGCTCAAAAGCCAATCCCAGCTCAGTGCCAGAGTACAGTGAGAGACAGAACGGCTATAACAGAATTAAAGTGTGGTATTACACTGATCTTTTTTAATAAAGGCGGTAATCTCCGAAGAGTTCAGCCTCAGTCTGAGAGGCGGAGAGAGCCTGCGGAGGAGAGGAGAGGAGAGAAGAGAAACACAAGGAATGGTGCTGGAAGTGAAGTGTCTGTATGTGTGAAGGAGAGGGCGATAAGAAATTTGGAGGCTGTGGCACAGATGGTGTGGACAGAGGATGAAGCGATTGTCCTTTTCGTCTTGTTTTTCATTCAAAAAAGAAGTCAAGCAAACCCACTTCTGTGAGGCGTTTGCTATGAACCAACTGATTAATTTTGTTGGTGTGAGAGAATAAAGAATTGAAAACAATTGATATAATCCCAGAAATGGAATCACTTCTCTTAGATTTATTTATTTATTTATTTTTGCATTGTGTTGCATTGCATCACACTCTTTCACTCTATTCTGCAGACCGACTAGCAATATCAGTATCTTCCAAGTGATGCAAATTAAAACTAATAGAATAGCCTTTCGTGTCCAATACTGTAAAACTAATTAAGTCCGGTGCAGTGTGCTGCTACTATGTAAATGCCACAAACTTCTTTTGATGGAGTCAAAATCTTTCAAGACACGATTGTGCATTTAGAACTGTGAGGATTTAAGTTCTTAATCAGTAGTATTGACTGAGGACTGGCTGGCAGAACAAGAGTCGAACAAGCGTCTGTTCACCACAGTGACACAAAAAGACGAGTCAGATGTTCTTTTTCCTCTGCCAAGCAAGGTCAAAAGCAACTCATGGGATTGTTGCCCATTTCAAAGTCTGCAGCAAGATTGTTTGATGCCACATTTAATATCACGGTAATAGTTACATAGACACACAGATGCACATCTCACCTTGCCACTATAAAGATTATTTGTTCATAAAGGTGCAGTGGGAAACGTAGTTGTTACCGGGGCTGTAAATATAACAACTTCTGCTCACAGCTGTGTGCGGTTTGGAGTTGAAATCACATCCTGTTTATCATTCGGTTTGACAGATTCCTATCACTTATTTGTGGCATCTGCTCTCTCCCTCTTGCCCATATGCGGTACATATCCGTCCACATGCGCAATTAGAGCCACGGCGCTCTGTGGAGAACTTTGACTTGCACATGCCATCAAACTATATCTCTGTAGAAGTGGCCGTTGCCTTGGAAACACTGCACCTTTTCACACAGATCATGGTAGCTTCACTCATGCATGAATTCATAGGAGTATTGAGGCTTGGCTGTTCAGGGATTCATGACTGCATTGACTAAAGTGTTTGTTTGAGAGATGCAACTGTGGCGATACATAACTGACGTGGCTGAAAGTACTCTGTCCCCTCATCTGTTCAAATTAACCTCCCCTAAGCCAACATCCTACCGCTCAGACACGGTGTTATTGCAAGCAATACCAGTCTGTATGAGTGTGCTTGTTTGGATGTGGCTCTCTTTACCAGTGAGCGACTGTCTCCTCAGACAATGTCTTTCATATGAGATCTGTGCTTGTCGAGCCTGGAAGAGCAGAGGGAGCCTGCTGAGCACTCGATGACATTCCCTTCCTGAGTTGGAGCTGGAAAGACGAACCGCGAGACAGGAAGGTGGAGGTCATTAAGTAATGTCTGCTCTCTTGGCTCATTATTTTGTCCCATTCTCATGATCACTTCCTGCTCTTGTTTTTGTTTCCTTGTTAATTTGTTTATTCGCATCTCTGAACGATCACTAGACATTCAAACAGAAACTACATATATTTCTACCTGTGCCTCACGAATCTCCACTTTGGACTGTTTTCCTCCATATTTTGTATTCTCATTAGTTTGCCAGCTATCATGTCAATGCAGTGGGCATAGAGAAAACAACGGGGGATCTGAATCAACCTATAAGCTCTTGAAATGATTGTTTTTCAGATTTACTATCTCTGTCTGTTGCTCTTGGATTTAAATGGCCTGTGTTGTCTTTCTAACAGTGTGCAGGCGAATGGCCAGAATAGGTTTCTGCTAAACAAACAAAGCTAATGCATTTTGGTGACATGCATCAGCTTGAAGACGGTCATTCCTCATGTGCTTGCTGCTCCTGGACGGACACCATTGGAAGGTGAGAGATGGGAGAGGGGGTTGGGGGGGGGGCATCCAATTTCAGAGGTCAATGCACTCATTCATATCAGCTGGGAGGGAGAGGCTGAGAACTTTGTGGAATGTTCCAGACAAGGCGTCCACGTCTGAAGGGAGTATTGTGCGATCAAGATGCTGAAGTTGTCAGTTTGACACTGACTTTCCCCCCCTCCCGGCTCCAGTGGGCGTCTTTGTGCGACCGCAGCCAGCACACACAACAGGCCCAGTGTGACGTTACGTGCACTGGGTGGTTTCTGTTTTACCACCGGGCAGCATGTGGTTTTGATCGTCTTGTCCGAGACACGGCTCGTATGAAAGCGAAGCATTTAAAAGTAGAGATCAAAAGCCTCCAACGTGTCGGCTGAGGAGTTTGAAAAGAGGCAGCTTGAGGATGATGCTCAACTCCTCACCGCTTTTCAGAAAACTGTGCAAGCACTCTGTTCGTGGACGTTGAGCGGTCACATCTCTACACACTTTGCCGAGAAGGAGCGATCGATCATGTGAAGCGCCTCTTTGTGTTCCCCTCCCCCATAACTTGCCACGCGCAGTCCAAGCCGGCCTGTTTTATTTTGGTCTGACTTGGACACTAATCTCACATTGTGAAACGCCGATGTGCTTGTCTGGAGCTGTTTATTTCTCCAGGGTTGTTGACGTGTGTAGAATGCGAATCGCAACGTCACCACAGAGATTCCGTCCAAATGCCCATCAAATCAAAAGACTTGCATGTCTAAACATGTTTATTTTCACTATTTATTTTGCCTGCTGTTATTGCACCATACATTGTTACAAGCTGCTTTGGAAGAGGCATGTGATCCTTTTGGATAAGCTGATTATTCTGCATTTTTTCCTACCCAAAAATTCATAATGAAAAGATTTTGTGCTTTATGTGGCGATTATATACAATGGAACCTGTGTTTGCAAGAAGTTTTGCCACTCCAGTAATTTTAATGCTGCGTCCTTTTTGTGCAATCCACAGTTTGGGGATATTCTTTCACTCTATTTCTCCTTTGATAAACTAAACAAAGTCTCCTGATTGTAGTTATGTATTACTGAGTGAAGCTTGTTGGATAATTGCCTGTTATGTCCACATTTAATTAAATCCACTTCATAGTAAAATCTACAAAAACTGAATAATTTCTGAGGTGCTTCTCAGCTAAGATCAGAAGATCTATTGGAACTATCATGGGGAATCATCTGAAGAGCGCACATTTGATCACCCTCATGTAAAATTCACTGTGTTGCAGACATTGTGGTCCCTGTAGGAGATTGTACAAGAAGTTTTGAGATCATATGATTGGCGATATGTTTGAAAAGAAAACAATTGAACATAATCACAGTTGAGATGTATGATGTGAGAGCAGACCTAAGAACATTCTACGATTTTAAGTTGACTTATTTGTTTACCATAATCTTGTGTAAAAGTTTGCATTATTCTGGAATGGTTTTTGGTTATGAGGGCATGTTATCAGTAATACTCAGCTTTATGTATTCATTATATTTAATATACTGACTTAAGATAAGCTTCACTGACAGAACAGAAACTGCTGACATACTGTCTCTTAGCAGAAGTGAATATCTGCTTGATCAAAGTTAGGTTTACGATGGCTGCAGCCAATCCCACTATGAATGGGCTAAAACAGAACACGATCTGGACAGGTTATTCAGTCAAATCAATGGATGAACACAGACTGCGTTTACGTGGTCAATTTTTTTTAATGAGAGGTCAGAATACTTTATAAACTGATCAAGTGCAGGTTTTGGCACCCAAAAAAAACCTAAAACCATCTCTTTGAATCAGTGGGTGAATCTCATAATGCTTTGTATTGTTTTGCAGTGTATGATCCAACATTTTCCAGGAAGCTCTCTGGGAATGTTGAAGACGGATTTGTTAGTTGGATTAATCAAGCTTGTTGCTCACATGTGTTTCTTTTGTAACCACAATCCAAATAATCCTTATCCTTGTTCGGAATATGATATTGATAAAAAAAAAAAAGAAAAGAAACGATTATGACATGTGTAAGTGCAGCGTTTTCTTCTCAATCAAGCAATTGTCCTTTGCTACAGCTGCTAATTTCAGAATAACATGCATCAAGTGTCACACGGCTAGATGACAGATATGTTTTAATTGTGAGGCACATTCTGATCCCTCCTTTGATCTCATCCTAATTTTAATCACGTCGGCTCCATGTATTAAGACCGCAGTGTTTATGCGCAGTGATTTTAATGAGATCATCATTCAATCACACGCAGGCAACCACACACACTCCCAATGACTCCTACGGGCAATTTCAAGTCATGTATGAATTGTAGATAAATGCATTCTGTTCAAAGGCTTTGCATACTGAGTTGACTCTTATAGAGTGGATAATAATCTATTTTATATAAGTGCATAACTGCTGATGGTGAACATGAATACTTCGGCCTCTCAGGCTGGCATGGAGGAAAGTGCAGGTGACGTGTCAGCTTCCTGCCTGCTGAGTCCTTGTGACTCCTGTTTCTCACACGTCCCAGCTGGCGGTTCAAAATGCCCGAGCGCTGAATCCAGTCACACCTCCGAGATTACAGAAGTCAGCCCCTCTCGTTGTTTTCTGAGAGTCGCACCCCTCTCTCTGTCGAGGATTTCAGTTCTTCTAGACCCGGCAGAGGTCAGGAGGTTTCTGCGTTAGAAATTCCAACGAGGCTCAGGAGAGAGGTTGCCACAGACAGTATGAAATGGCCTTTTCTGTTCTCACGCTACGGCAAGTCTCGAATAACCAACACTCAGGGTCGTGAATTTAAACAAAACTAATTCATACTGCCAAGTCAATCAGTTTGTGTATCATCTAATTAGAAGCAGTAATTGGAAGTACAGTTGAAAGTGCTCTGACTGATTGATGTCTTTCTGTGGAATAAATGTAATAATCAATAGCGTTTATTTTAATGAATATAAATGACAATACATGAGGGTCAGCTCAGGAGGACATAACAAAGTGCATTTTGTTTTCCGTACTGAATTCCTTTAATTTTTCTTCTGTCAACAAATAAATAGAAATATCTATGGAGCAATCTGTCTTTGCTGTCACAACAAACAAGGTAATAAACAGCTGGATTGATGCAGACAAACATCGGTGCTTTAAATGAGATACTTCATTCACCAGACGGATGTTGTTTTGGGGTTGTTTTTTTTTATTATTATTACCGTGTCTTACAGCATGAGATCTGGACATCATTTTCAATGGGTGTTTATGCTGTTTCTTCCAACAATTCCAAGAAAGTAAAAGATGCAGGGACATAGATTACATTTGGCAGCATCGTTTGTTTATATAACTAGATTTTTTCACTCTTATCTTTTATCTATTGGGTGACATAGTAGTTCATCTTATAAAATCTTCTGGAAATATAAGAGCATCCACAGCTTTATGTTGCCTTTTGGTTGTGATCTTTTGTATCTGCGACCTGGCTGTCGGCTTTGAGGATCAGTGTGTGTAACGCGAATGGCAGCCAGGCTCTCTGGGAGAAAAGCCTGAAAGATACAAGCACAGAGGTCTTGTTGGAAAAGAAATGAAAAAGAGAAAAGTTTCCTTCCCCCAAACTCAACAATATCTAACTGTAAAATGGGGATGCCATGAGTGGAGAGAGAGTATGAACAATATAAACAGTGACATTATAGGGAACCATGAGAAAACCTCCACAGGCCCATGGAAAACATGCAAACTCTACTTAGAAAGGCCCGGACCCAGACTCAAACCCATGGTTCTTTCTCGTAAGGCAACAATGATGATCACTATCCCTATCTTTAGTGTTTGCTTCACTTTTGATAATAGGATCACAGAATTCAAATGAACTTGTGGTGCTAATTGGCGATTTCTTCTATCATGTATTTTTACGGAAACAGAGTTATCTTCGTCTCAAGAGATTGAACAGCATTGGCGTGATTAGGTGATGCATTGTGCGTCTGACTCTGCGTCACTGTGACTTAAGGCAATAGTCTGTTTATTACCATGTTAAAATCAGGAGCCTGAGTCATCAGAGCACAGTGCATCTGCTTTTCTCCAGTGTTACTTTACCCGTCTCTGTCTCTGTTTTCCTCTCCTTCCATTCCAGCTGCTGTTGTCTCGACCAACACATTTTATGAGTCTATAATTTACCAACGCATCCCTCTCCTGTTTTGCGAGAAGGGAAGAAAGCCTGCGCAGGGTGTAAAAGATTAAAGAGGTGTGTGAGTGTATTTATGTGGATGTCTGACAGCTGAGAGATTAGATTTCCTTTGGATTGTTTTTTTTTACTAAAACACACCCGCAGGCTGCCTCCCCCCCCAATACACACACACATACATTCACACAGTTTATTAATGGCAAAGATATTTGTCAGTAACAGTTTGTCCTGTCACCTCTTTTCAGTACAGCCTTTTGAATGAGTTTTGAAGAGAACTTTGCCTTTCGGAAATCTTTCTGACTTCATTTTGTACAGGAAATGCCTCCAGGCTAAAGATGCAGCGCTTTGGTCATTTCCCAACTAGACAGCAAAGATAACAGAGCAGCTGGTGCTGTTGTCTGTAAAGCTGGGGCACCTTGGAGTCCTTGGTTTGCTGTCATTTCTACCTTTTAATTGTATCAAACTTCATATGTGTACAACTACACACTGTAAACTGGGGTGAACCCAATCAAGTGTCTCAAGCTTTAGTGGATACTGATTACACCTAAGTTGTAGTGGCGGTGTCGTGGTTAACGGTGCCAGTTTTCAGTTACATTCAGTGGCTTAATTATTAGTAATTTTATCATGAATTCCTGATAAATGGACAGTAAAGAGAAAACATTTCCAAAAACATAAGCTATTAAATTGACGTCAATGGCTGGTTGAATGAATTTCAGATGCATTATCTCATATTAAATGGAGGATGCATCACTGCTTCATCTTAACCTGAAGAAACATCACAATCTCCAGTGGATAGTAGTTGATTTTCACTGTTGATATCTTTTTTTTCCTTCTAAACATGTGAATTCCATCTGAAATCCAAATGTTCCTGAGGTGCATACACAAAGAAAGCACCAATATCAGTGTCAGAATAAACTAAGATGATGGGACATTGTCCTGCAGGAATTGGGACATATGGCTTTCCACCAGGCATGTCGAATGGATTAGAGATGTCATGGATTTTTTGTCTTTTTTAACATCTGGAAGAGATGTACTTTAGCTGGATCAACCACAAAAAAAAACAAAAAACAAAAACACGACTGTCGCTTTTGACAGTAATGTTGAGAATACGACTGTGCACCCTTCCATATGTCAGCTAACAGTATGGACAAACATGTCATGTCATCATTGTTGTGTTTCCTGTTTGTTTGTTGGTTTTTGTCTTGTATCACAATTTACAACTTTTAATGCTAACTGTTGTATGATATTGATATGTTAGACAATTACAATTGCAGTTATTTCAAAAGTAAATGAGTACAAAATGATTTTGAACTGATTTACTGAAAATGCATCGAATTAAGTCAGAAAAACAAAACCCATCTTGTTCATTAAACTTAAATTGTGTGTGATTGTAATACACGTCACAATTTGAATAAAGGGAGGCAACATTATAGCTGGAACATATAGCAATCTACACATGTCGTCATAAAAGTTGTAGTATTTCATAACAATAATGAACTAGAAACATGAAGCTTCAGGTTTTCGGCATGATGCTTGAAAGTTTTCAGTTACATTCAGTGGCTTAATTATCAGCAATTTTATCATGAATTCCTGATAAATGGACAGTAAAGAGAAAACATTTCCAAAAACATAAGCTTTTAAATTGACGTCAATGTTGTGAAAGTGCTGGACAAATAATAGTTATTTCATACTGCGAAGCTCCTGACTTTGACAACTGTTATTTTCAAAGAGAAGAAAAATGGCTGAAAGGTAAGCTCAACTTTCGGTTTGCTATTTAGTGGTAACAGATTGAGAATCTGAACATAATACGTCCACTTGTTCTTTATCTACTTCCACCGTCTGTTATTCCTTACCTTCTTTGACAGAATTTATATCAGTGTCTTACTGCTGCGATAGTTGCAGAGTTTTTGTCTGTGATGATGGTGTAATTTTATTAATGTCGGATCAAAGACTGAGTTGTTTAGTCATGCTCATTTTATCAGCAAACATAAAGGACTGTAAAAGGTGAATAAAGAAAGATATTCTGGGAACTGACGATGAAGCACCATATGCAGAAATAGAATCACTGTAGAGTTGTGAATGCTATAAAACACTTTTTTTTTTTTTTAATTCAGCCCCATTAATAGATAATGGTGAAAAACTGCAAAGTGCAAACTGTTTCAGTTCATATTCTGCCTTAACATAAATCTGAAATCAATCTGTTCATTGTTTGAATAGTTCTGCAGTTTGAACAATTATTTAATAAGAGGGTGAAGAATAATGTGGTTTAAAATTCAAACAATATATTGGCGAAAAGGTGTATATATGCCCTCATTTCTTTAATAATGCACTCAAAGTACTCGTCAGTCCTCTACATTCTTTGGAATACACCAGCTTGCTTATGCTATTGGCTTTGAGGCTCTTTAGCTTGAGCAATATCTTTCCAGAGACATCCCATGTTGTTCCTGAAGGTCACTTGAATAATCCTTGATATATTCCCCCCAATACAGGATTGCTGCTTTTCAGCTCAATATCTCATCAGCAACACTGAAACACGGGACAGGAGAAGGAAGCAAGGGGCTGGTGACGGAGATACCAGACTGCGAGGTTGTAAAGGAGAGAAGATAACGTGAGAAGAAGCGGTGGGTCAGCGTGAAGACAGACAGGTGGGGGGGGGGGGGGGGGGGGGGGGGGGGCGATGGGAGCCTGAAGAACGGGGACGAGGGAACATGACGGAGCAAAAGAGCAACGCTGATCTTCTCCATGAGAGCCTGAAGGGAGAGAAGTGAGGGAGAGTGCAGGCATAGAGGAAGAGGGAGTTAAATGGTGGAAGCATATGACACAGAAATTTCATCAAGGCACCTTTGGGGCATCTTAGGAGACAAATTTTGCGTTAAGAATCAAGGAGTGAGCATATGGCAGTATGTAATATTGATGGCGCACAAGTGCCCATTTCACGGTGTGATATAACAGCCCTGCAGTGATTTCCGTGGCATTTAACAGTCTGCAATGTTGCTCCTGTGTCTCTCGCTGCTCTGGGGTCATCAAAAATTTACAGACAAACACGACGAGCATTTAAAAGCCTTAAGTAATAAAAATTAAGAAATACCGCCGAGAGGAGGACAGACACAGGAGATATGGTTGCTTAGGGTGTTTGAAATACAGCTTTGTGTCGCTTCATGATGGTAAGGCTGAGGGAATAAAAAGGAGCTCAAACAACAAAATGTTAAACTTTTGTTGTTTCAAAGGGAGGGCACCAGAGGGATGTTAACATGAAGTGCTAACACATCCTTCAGAGGTCACGGGGTCAATCTCTTGGAGTGCGTGCATGTGTGTTTGCACGTGTGAATAGCTGTGTTTGCTTCAGCTGACTGTATAGAATTCCAGCTGATACAAGAGTTTAAATTGTCGCTTGTGTCAAACCCACTTCTATTTAAACTGCAGGTATATATTAAAAAATAAATGCGAGCGATCTTTGTAGTGCTAGAGTGACAACCCCACCCCGCCTCCCTTTCTTTTTTTTAACTTCAAAGCATTTGGGAGGCTCTCATTGAACATGCATTGATTTTGCTGCCTGTTCTTCCTTCATCACCCTCCAGGGATTACAGAGCTTTAAGCCAGTGACTTGCAGAGATGGAGTGAAAGCTTCTTATTGAGCCACTCTTTCTCCTGTCGCACTGATTTAGGATCAGATAACTATACAGGCATCTTAATGGCAGCAATTTAGATCTCGAAGGTTGGCAGAATATTTAACATACCTTTCTGTGCGGGTGGTGCTGTGGACAGCATGGCCGTGCAGGGTCTTCTTTATCTTCACTGCTCTTCTTCACGTGACTCTCCTTCTTCAGTGTGCGAACATAAGAGACTCTCCTTTTGACGCTTCTGTCCTGCTCTACAGAGTCTGCAGAGACTTGTTTCATCCTGCTATGTTGACCCAACTTCTGATTGGTTTGGGAGGGAGCGCCCAAGGCCTGAGGTGTGGGCACTCCCTGCCAACCTGAATCCAGGTAAAGATGAATGCAAATGCACACAGCGGTGAGCAGGACGCCCAGACGCAGGAGCAAACCCAGGGTCAGTCGCTCTCCACACATGTCCATCGGTCCCATCTGCCCTTGTCTCACCTTAGTCCATCACCTCAACTTGAAGTTCTATTTTCCTGCTTCTTTTTCTAACCCATTCTGATCATCAAAGTCTCTTCTCTTCTCTTCTCTTCTCTTCTCTTCTCTTCTCTTCTCTTCTCTTCTCTTCTCTTCTCTTCTCTTCTCTTCTCTTGAGCCAGCCTCAGCTCATAACGTCCGCGTACATTTATATCATAAACCTGTGTGTCCGCTTGCACGTTGATGTTGAGGAGGCCGTGCAAGTGTAGCTTGTGCAGGACAATGTGTCCCACTCACTTTCAGAACTCCTCCTCGCATTTGTAAGTCCCCCTTCTTCCCAACAACACACGCCCCTTCAATTTCCTTTCGTTTCCTTTCTAATGGGCTCACATCATCACACACACACACACACACACACACACACACACACACACACACACACACACACACACACACACACACACACACACACACACACACACACACACACACACACACACACACAGCTGGATCTCGGGTTACAGATATGGGCAGGGCTTGCTACTTTACTACAGGTCCATGCAGCTCTGGCTCTCTCTCTCTCTCTCTCTCTCTCTCTCTCTCTCTCTGCCTCTTTCTCTGGGTTTGTTTTAGATGTGAAATGCATGCAAATGGGAAGTTGACGAAACTGAAATGTGTGTGAGTGCATGTAATTGGGGGAAGAACAAAATATTATAGGCTGTGCCAGTGCTGTGTTCATTCCTCAATTAATTTTCCCGACATTACAACTAATCAGTTATGTCATGTTTTGTGAATGTTTTTTTTTTTTCCAATGAAAAGAAAGATATTTATTAGAGCACTAAGCAGATTATTTTTGGAGGGAGACTTTCACTTGCATTGGAAATTGGATTTGCTTAACTTTGCAGAACATCCATACATCGTTAATTCCAAGAAAATGCAAAAATAATGACAGGGCTCATTTCATTCTGCAGTGACAAACTGTAGTCTTTCTCCATCGGCTTGAAAATAGTTCTCTGCTGCCCCCTTTGGAAGAAAAAGAGAAAATTGCTACTGGAGTGATTCCATTGAAGGGGTTACAAAAGTGTACACTGTAGTAGTGCGTGTGTGTGTGTGTGTGTGTGTGTGTGTGTGTGTGTGTGTGTGTGTGTGTGTGTGTGTGTCTGGCCTGAGATGTGGTGGGTAAATGGGTTGGGATGGGAACACAGATGAGATGATGGGGCGGGCCATCGTTGACCCTGGTGGAGACAGGATGGAGTGGACTACAACCACTGTGTGAGCCACAGCAGAGAACGCACCAATGTTTACAGAAACAGGGCATGGCCGGACCACCATCATCATATTCATATTGGGAGAAAGGAGATATATTTACCCGCTGGAACCTTGGATGCCAGTCGAACATTATCTTTGAGAACAAAGAAACATGTGGTCAACCACTGGAAAAATTCGCCATTGGTCACGTGCGTACTATGGAATTGAATCCTGGCGGCGCCACTGACTCAATTACTTTAGGAGTTGCTAATGAGTAAAGGACAGTTTACTTCCATTAGAACTTCAATTTTTCAGAAATTACTTCCAGTGATTTATTACTTTCAGTTATTACGTACGATAATTTAACGCTAATAACCAACCATAAATCCCAACAATTGTAAAAGCAGAATTTGCTGAAATAAAATGCCAATGTAACAAATAAAGTGTCTTCTGAGTTATACTGGGATCGTATGGTGTCTATTTTGTTGACTAGCTCGACTTCATTTCCTGCATTTTGTGTCACTGTCAGGAAAGAAAAAGCATGTGCAGCATCATACTCTGCTGCCACCCTGTGGTTCGTCACGAAGACTGGCCACCAACTCCTTGTGAAGCAGAGTACAATGTGACCTGACTGAGACTGTAAATGCCCAACTGGAATGGCCACAGACATAAACTGTGTGCATCCAGCTGTATTTATTTCAGCTTTATCCAACTTCCCAGGATGGCTACAGCCAATCCTGTCAGATTGTTGGTGAGTACAGCCTGTACAGGTCAGCAGTCCATCGCAGGGTAAACACGGAGAGGCAGGCAGTCACACACACTCAACAATCACATTCGTGGACAATTGAGGGTCAATGATTACCCTCAAAGGCATCTTTTTGGACTATGGGAAGAAACCCACCATGTATGCATACGGTGGACATTCGAATTACACAGAAAGATATTTTCAAGTCTAACGTGGACTGAATTTGGATATTTTCTCACTTGAAATATGAACCCTAACTATTTACTCCACTCTGCAACTCCATGCATATTTTTTGGCGACACAGAATATGTGTGTTGTATTCTTTTTCAGAATTTATACAAGGCCTTTTGTATCAATTCATTGATTAATTTTGTCTATTAGTTTTTTTTTGTTTATTTTAAATAATTTCATTTCATTTTATTTTATTTTTGTAATAATGATCGACTTTTAAAAAAAATAATTTTGCAACAGTTGGGGTTAAGTTGCACTCCATACTTTATATGTTATTCATATTTCAAATTTGGGAAGAATAATTTCCTCTCCAGTCTTCAGTCAAACAAAATCCACTGAGAAAATATCCTGCAGACTTGATCATCAATATTCACTCTTGCACATGAAGAAGCACAAAGGTTAGAGGTAAACCCTAAAGGTCAACCAAATCCTGATGTCACTGTCCAAAAACCTGGACACAAATTTTAACATAGTTGCCGTGACTGCTATATAACATCTATTATGTAATTGTACAAAGCAAATTTAGGAAAGAATATGTAAATAAGACTTTTTTTTTAAACAACAACAACAAAACAACTTTTTAAAAATGAAAGAAAAGAAGACAAAACCAGTGAAAATGATCAGGAAGAGACGTCACCTGCAGGAAGGAGTTCAGTTCTCGCTATCACCTAAACAAACATCAGCTCCTATCAGATCCACCATAAGCAGGTTTCACCACAAGCAAAACTAGACAAAACTGGAGTAATGTAGGTTCATTTGCTCGTGGCTTTTTCCTTTTTGTGTGTGTGCTGGGGAAGTCTTGCACAGTGAGAAACAACCAGTTGGTGAAGGTTACAGTGTGTTTGCTTTTAGATGGGACCAAAAATCCTCCTCCTCACACATGCACACTTTTTTTTTTCCGCCACTCTCACTGTAATATGAAAAAAATTATAAAAGCTTTCCCTTTCACAACTTCAACAAATATTATTGATAGACTTCCTTGTATCGTTGTATCCTGGCTGATTTCAGCCAACAATATCTGCTGTGAGAGTAAAACCCATTCTCGTAAAATCAGTGTGTAATTTTGAATGAAAAATAGAAAAGATGCCAGAGATTGCTACTGAATTGATTTGCTTGGGTTAAGCAAAGCTGATTCTTCTTAATAATGCAACAATTATTTGTTAATGTTTAAATATAAAAAGTGATGATTTTGCAGGATTTTTCTCCACATGAGGTGAAAGTATCACACTGGCGATGAGTTATTGCTATTTTCCGATACATCTGACCTGTTTTAATCATCGCCCTGTCTGCTCATGTCCCTTCTGAGGAGGTGAAGCAGGTAGTGTCACAGAGTGACAATAACAGTTTGTACCCATAATCCTGCTGAATCCAGCTTAGGCAAGGTGCTGTAGGTCAAATGAGCCACAAATGCAGTGGTGATCAATCATTAATCAGAAACAAAGACACAGAACAGTTGCCTTTGACTTCTGGAGGTTCTGGGCCTGCAATTCTGTTGGGCATCATGTACATGAGGCAGAAATGTGGTAAACGTGGCGGCACTTTAAGGACCAGTGGTGCACCTGGTGATCAACAAGTATTCTTGTCTCATGATGAGAATAAAACTAGTTCTGATCTGGGTTGGGCTTGCAGTTGAACATGCATTTGTAGGATGAGCAGCAGAGTGGCAGCATGTGAGCTGTGCCTAATAACATTTTGCAACAGAAGTCCACGAGGAAATACATTCCAAAACTCAAACATTATAATTTATGTTCCTAGTAAAAAGAAATGTCATTTACTTTTGATGATTAACGATGTATATTTATTACATTCAGAAAGTAAGTATTCCATTGTGATTACATACTATTGTCAAATTGTTTTCATATTTTATTTACTTATTCAAATGGTAACAGTTATAATCCTAAAATGACTGGTTCTTGCTTTCTAAATCTCACCACACACTTGACAAAGAATGAGCAGTTAATTAAAACAAGCGTCTCGTGATGACAAGAGAAATAGAGAAGATGACAATGTGGCTCTCCCATGTATTGAAAACAGCTACAGTATGACCTTAGAATTATTATGAATTCTCCAACTCATTATCACTAGGCTTAAGTCGTAAATGCCCAACATATTCCCAGCAGCTGCGTTTTTCTCTGGCTTTCAGAATGGCTTATCCTGAAAGGAGTATCAGTGTAGAAGAAATATGGCTCCATGATGTCAGAGACAGTGATATATACTGCTGGATGGTCTGCAAGACTATTTACAACTGAGTAAACAGTCCCGCTTTGACATGGACACTGCCTGTATCCTTAAATCGGGGTTGCCTGGTAAAGTTACATTAGTCTGTTTATTTCTGTGAAGTTGGAAACGCAATCAAGTGTAAAGGTGATCAAAGGTGAACCTATGTTTACCCAGTTTAAGCAGACAAGGTTATTTTGTGTGGCCATGTGGAAATTAGACTTTGATTACATTATTAATCTGGATTTGTCAATCTTATCTAATTTCAGGGTTCAGTTGAGGATATATGTTGTTCAGGCTGGTGTTGAGTTTAGGGGAAATCTGTACTGACACCACAGGGATTTCAAGATTTCTGTTTTTCATTTTATTATTTTGAACATTCACAAAAACAAATAAGCAGTTCATACCAATCAACCAAAACATAGCTCAGCAAACGATGGGTAAATAAATAACAGCAGAACAATACAATCCGGTTGCATGTCCGAAAAGGAGTGAGGAGAAGACTAACATATTATATCCCACTCCTTCGTCATTAATACGTTTTTTGTGTTGTTGTTTTTTAGCTTGCACTTATTCATTAATCAATTATATTTAAACGTGTTAGAAATATTATATTAAGACTAATTATCTGCTGAAAACATAAATTAATGACATACATTTTGTTAAAGTAATGTCATATATTATACATCATCATAAATACAATAAAGTATAATCATGATTATAGAAGGACATTATTCAGAATTTGACAAAAATAAATACTGATATATTTATTCTATCAGAGAAGACAAAATAACTCTACACTCTGATTGGCTACTTCCAAAGTGGAGTAGACAAGATAGATAGAAGTTGGGAGTTGGTGAAGACCAAAAATAGAGTTTTATATAAAAGTCAATTGAAAACATAGCGTGTGCGTCTGTGCGTGCGTTGCGCGCGCCTTGGCCACTCCATGCTCTCCATGCGCATTCCATAACGTAACGTAACGATCCCGAAAATATCTCAATTTGGCGTTGTGGCGTTCTTCTCCTTTCCTAACGCCGTTTATGCTTCACTCCAGGGGTTCGGAGTGGACCCCGGCGGACGACGACTTTGACGTCACGCGTCCTCTGCGCACACGCTGATGCGGGAAGCATGGGTGGCTCTTCATCGTACCGCGGCGCGCGCCTCCTTACTGGAGAGTCGCTCCTGGGACTCAGAGCTTCTGAGGCGCTGCGCGTGATCTGCTGCTCTCCGCTCCGCCAGGTACAGACGCTCCGGGACCCTCAGTGAGGAAAAAACCCCTCCATCGCAGCACCATGACAGTCGAGAGGATCTTCGACGAGCTCGGACATTTCAAAAGGTACCAACAGCGTCTGCACTCATACTTCTCTCCCCCCTCATAATAACTCTGCTGACGTTTTTATTTTTTTATCCCACCCAATTACTAGTTGGTATATGTATTTATATTCATAATCAACTACCTGTTGGGTATCTGTATATATTTGCCCTGTTGCAAATATGTTTATTTAAAAAGAGTAACAAGACTAAACACAAGCAGGCTTGGTCAGTTAACTGTGGACATGTTTTTCCCCTCTCCTTCAAAACACATGTGTTTTAGTTTTATCTCAGAGGAACTGTATGTGCTGCTTTTTTAATTCAAAACTTGCTCAGGCTCATAGAGCTGATTGCATAAAAAAAAAAGCATAATTGCATAATTGCAATTGTATTTAAATACATGCATTCCTGCTTTTTTCTTTTTTTTTACAGTGGTTGTTTCTTTTACATTCCACTCAAATATTTTATCTTTTTTTCATGTTTTTTGGAAAGTGTGTCACTTTGTTTTCCCCATGTTTCACTTCGATGTTTGGTGAAGAATTAGCAATTACTTTGCGTTCTTTTTATGTCACTCAATTTATGTTGATAATGTTAAGGAACATTGTTTGGCTGTAGTGTGGGCATTACACATTTTGTATTTCAGACATATTTTATAGATTATTCTACAAGTTCTGCTTTATTCATTCTGCTGTAAGAAATCAAGTTTTTGTGGTTGAGGAACTATTTGTGTATAAATTCCAGAAGCATGTATGTCATAGTTGTAAAGCAAAGATGATTTGTTTTAATCAAAGTTGCTTTGAGTTTTGCAAGAATGATTTCTCCTGGTGGTGACTTTTCCAGCTGCTATTTCACACCTTTTTTTTTTTTTTTTAACATGGTCTGACTTTCTTCTCTGTAGATTTCAGGCCTGTCTGTATTTTGCAGCAGCCTTTCAGGCCATAGCGTGTGGCATCCACTACCTTGCCTCCGTGTTCCTGGTGGAGACTCCAAACTTTGTGTGCAGTGTACCTGGCAACATCACCCATGTCCTGTACAAAAACATGACAGGATCAAGTCTGGAAGACCTGCTGCCGGTCTTCCAAAGTGGACCCATGGTGGTGAGGACAGCTGGCGGGGAGCAGTGGGAGCTCAGCCGGTGCCATAGTGCCCTGCGCATCGATCCGGTGGACTTCACCTATGACTTTTACGGCAACAAAACAATGAAAGCATGCAGCGGGAACTTTATTTTCGACCACAGCGAAGTTCAACAAAACATCGTGACGGACTGGGACTTGGTGTGTGACAGAGAGTGGCTGGCCAAGCTGTGTCAGCCCACCTTCATGCTTGGCGTGCTGATCGGAGCGGTGGTGTTCGGCGACATTGCTGACAGGTAAGCCGAGATTTGCCGGAGAAGCACGTGGGTGTTTTTGAGCAGAGGTTGAGTGAAATTTATGAAAACAAATGCTGCCATGCAACCAGAGCTGGCTCGCCATTTGCCGACGTAGGCAATTGGTAAGTGTGCCGGGGCCACCAGGGGGCGCCACAGTGTCGGGAACATGTAATTGTTTTTATATGACATCGCTTTACCTTGGATCAAATGTAGACATGTATTATCAGGAGACATTTGTTCCAGTTTTTGTTTGGGTTTTGGAAATGGGATAAAGTAAGCCCCGTTGTTTATCCTTCCGGGATACCTCGGATCGCTGTTGTATGTGCCCCAGGCCAAATGTTTGCCTATCTTTGCATCTTAACTGACTTAAATGTTCCTGTAAACAACAAAAGTTTCGCCATCTCAACTGGTTTTCCGTGAAGTCTTATGCAGAGATTGTCAGTTCATCCGGGCAGTTGGTACTTGAATGCGATTGCTTCGCTTGAGTTCGGGGGCGGTACTTGAAGAGACATACATGCACTTGTGCCTCCAAACTAATGCGATACTGTTCTCTCTAATCGTTAGCTGTTGGTGTGTGAACATTATGATTGCCGGTGTCATAGAGCTCACAAGAATGAGTGGCTATGGAGTAAACTACTGTGAGTGTCACTGATCTCACTTTTTTTATATTTGATCTCACCAACATACTAGATTAGGATTAAGGATATTTTAGTTTTTATTACAGAAGCTGGTGTCAAGTTTCATGTTTTTGTTTGTTTGTGTACTTATCCAGTAATGATCGAATGCATACCTGAGGTCGTGATAACAACAAAGTCTTGCTTTCTATGACTCAATATTATTAACATGTTTTACTATGTGTGTGTTTGGAAGTGCAAATCGTGGAAACGGCCATCATTTAACACCCTTCAGTGAACATAAATAGAAGTAGAACCAAAGGACTTCTAGTAACCACAGTCCTATGCAAAACATGACACCTATACTGTCCATAACATTAAGTACACAGTTTTAAATGTTCTTCAAAAAAGAAAAGATGTATCGGGGACAGTTCTATGACATCAACCCAATGCGTGTGAACATGGCCAACTTGACGTGCTTTAGTTCAAACTGGGCATGAAAGGTGAAAGTGCAGATTCTCCGGTATTTTCATGCATAGCATCTTAATAAATTGTTCGGAAAAGAAATATTCTCAGTGTTCTCTGAGTAGCAGATGTCAGAGGTCAGCGGATAATGGGTAAATATGTTCCAGATCACAGAAAGGCAACAGCAACAGAAATAACCACTCATTACAACCACGACCATCTCGGTGCACACAACGTATTGAGCATTAAAGCAGATGGGTGGCCACAGCAGAAGACCACTCCTAGAGACTCCCCTGCCAACTAAGAATAGAAAACCGAGGCTCCAGTTCATTTGGAGTTGGCCACAACTGAGCAATATTAGATTGGGAAAACACAACCTGTCCTAATATGCTCGACTTTTGCTTAAATGTTCAGAATATCACATTAACAGCAAGTACTGTTTAGGTTTCTACTCCTGAGATAATAGTGTCATCAACTCAACTTTAATCAATGTTGGCAATATCTTCTTAGCGCTTTCACTCCAATCCCGTCTCTTCTGGCATGATTTGGCAGGCTTTTTCTTTTAACCATAACTTTTAGAGTTTATGGTATCGAGATCATCAAACACAACCAGGAGGCAGAGAATTATAGCTGTAGTCCATATAGTAGTCATTACTGCCCCAGTGTAATCTTCCAATCACAGAGATGATTTACCAGCATGTGAATCATTTGTAACAGAAGCTTTTCAGCATCATCAAAAAACTGTAACATTGGACACCTTGCAGATTTTGAACGTTGGGAATTATCTTGCAAAAAGGGGCAGAAATACAAATTCTTGGCACAGTTTTGACAATTCTACATCCACAAAATCAATAAATGGAGAAATACAACAATTAACTCAACTTTGGCCCGTCAAACAGTCTGAACGGTGTCTCTACCACCTTTCCATAACCACCGTCTTCTCAAAGTTATGTTCAGTAGGGAAACATCTCAAACTGGACTCTCGAACTTCACAACGAGTTCATTGTGCTAAAAGTGTGTCCTCAGTCACCAGATCGCCATCCAGTAGGCCATGCCTGGAATGTGGACCAATGAGAGATTCACTCTGAGGACGTGCAGCCAACAAATCTACAGCAACTGTGTGATACTGGCATGTCATTATCAATCAGAATCTGAGGAATGTGTTCAGCACTTGTTGACATGAGTTTTCAAGGTGAAAGTTACTCCAGCCCAGCACGGGCAAAGTTTATTTAATGTTGATGGTGATTGTATATTCTGACTTCCTGTGAAACCTCGCGCTCCTCATGATAACGAAATAACTCGCCCTACATGTCTGAAATTAAACTTTCTTCTTCATCCTGTGTTTGACTGTACATCCCTGTGATCTATTACCTGATCTCTCTCTCTCTGTCTCTCTCTCTCTCTCTCTCTCCACCAGAGTCGGTCGTGTTAGGATTTTGATGTTCACCAGCCTTTCTCAGTTTGTGCTCGGGGTGCTTGTAGCGTTCTCTGGAAACTACTATTTGTTTGTGGTGCTCCGCTTTCTTCTTGCCATGGTGAGTTCAGAGTTTTCACTGCACTTTGCACATATGATAGATAGATAGATAGATTAATACTAGGGATGCTCGATATTGGCTTTTCTACCGATATCCGATATTCCGATATTGTCCAACTCTTGATTTCCGATACCGATATCACCGATACCGATATCACTGATACCGTTATATGCTGGCTTTTTACATCAAAACTGTTAGGTAACAACAACATAAAATATCTCCTACTGTGGAATTAACACATTATGCCTAATTTTATTGTGATGCCCCACTGGATGCATATGTGAATCAAACATGGCTTTCCAAATGTACACAGTGAGAAAAATAAGAGAACAACAACTTAAATTCTGGAAAAAAGTGCCATATTTATTTAGTGTTAGAGAGAAACCTCAACAACAAACTCAACAACACCACAGACAATATAAAAAAAAAGGAAGAGGCATATCTTCAGTCCATTAGTTGTAAACAGTCAATGAATGAATAACTTGCCATAACTTGTCAGATAATATACTCAAACTGGGCTCAGTCTCTTTTAAGAGTAACAAAATAGTGTAAATATAAACAAGAAAGGCACAGAAATGCTCACAAAATTAAAACAGCCCTCCTTTAAAGTGCAACAAAAACAAAGACTGAAGTTGACTCGTCCATATAACTGGTCTATTTCTTTTTCCCATGTCCTCATGTGTAAGAGGTAGATTTTTCTGTATGAATACAAGCATCTCAGCATTGTCGCAATGTATGTGATTTCTCTTCTCATCAATGATGTGGGCACCAGTGCTGAACAGTCGTTCACTGTCAACACTGGTGCAGGGTGCGGTCAGGTACTTGCGTGCAACACGAGCACCAGCAGGGAAGAGGGCCTGGTTGAGCCTCCAGTACTCCACGGACATTTCATTCACCGGGCTTCTCCTTCTTAGCCACGAGTCCAGCGTGTTGTTAAACGTCATCAAGCGCGCCCCCGTAAACGTCCCATGCTGCGTTCATGCAGACTCGGAAATTCCAATATCGGTTGTAAAAATCCGATACCGATATTTCCAAATGTTACATTTTTAAGTCAATATCGGCCGATAATATCGGCCCGCCGATATTATCGGACATCCCTAATTAATACTTTAATGATCTCAAAGAGAAATTCACAATTCATATGAACAAGATCAGGTTATGCCTTAAAGATGAAATTGGGCATGATGTTTCTGTGATCGAACAACAGTTCGAACAACAAAATGCAGAGTTGAAATGAAGCAGTGATTAAGACTGAAGCAGTAGTTAAGAATATGAGCGATGCACAGCAGTAGGGAAAGTCGGAAGAAACCGTGTTTGTTTTGACTACATGCTGTGTGTAAAAGTACCTTTACAAGCTAAAAGAAGGGAGTCATTACGGCTACAAATACCAAATGGCAGTTAAGTTGTGCTGAAAGAGTTCCTTCTCCTGCTTCATGGTTTCACTCCTCCCTTCCCCCTCTGCTCCGTCCTCTTTAGCTACAGCTGTTGTTTTTCACATGGAAGCGGACCCTCAGATAGCGCCGAATAAGCCACGCACTGGGACAGTTTCTCGTCGCCAAGAAAAGCTTTTGCACATTTATAAGCGAATAACGAAACTATGAACCATGAAGTGATTCGTTAGAAATATATATATATATTTTTTTTTAATGTAAAGAGCAGCAAGTTCTCAGTGAGACTGTTTCGGTCTGTTTCTTTAACACACAAGAACTGGAATTTGTACATGATAAGCACTGACAGTTCTTGCATGATCTGCAGCTTAGAAAGGTCAACGTTAACTTCAGAGAGCCTCAGCTATGCAACTGTTAGCTGATATAACTTTTCTACTTGTGCTCTTCCTGCAATTAGAACTCAACTTTAAACTGTCGTTGTTTGCTTTGGATACAGTTGACGCTGTTTACTTAAAGTTATAAGAGCTCAATTTGTGGCTTGTATTAGGAAAAAAAAAAAAAAAGCAGACTCTGAATATTAATAAACCAAGTCCTGAGCATTCTGTGGCAAAAATACTGACTCGTAAAAGAACTTAAAAATGAAGCATGACTTCAGTTTTACGGTCATAATACATGCATAATTAAGGGTTTATTCCCAACTTAGCTTTTTCTTAAGTATTCAGGATGTTTTTGTATTTTGTAATATTTCCAGCACAGTTATTAATTCCTGCAAAAGAAGGCTATGTGCTGTGGGTTTCCTCCATTTTTGAAAATAATAATAACATACATCCTTCTAACTATGGGCTTCTTTTCCTTCTTATTAAACGTTTTCCTGACAGGTGTCCAGCGGCTATCTGGTGGTGGCGTTTGTCTATGTGACAGAGTTCACCGGCAGCAAGGTGCGCACCTGGACCTCCATGCATGTGCATGCAGCCTTCGCTGTTGGCATCATGGTGGTGGCGCTGACCGGTTACCTGGTGCGCGTTTGGTGGATCTACCAAATCATCCTCTCCACCTGCACCTCTCCTTTCCTGTTTTTCTGCTGGAAGTTCCCCGAGACGCCCTTCTACTTGCTCGCAAAGGGCCGTTTCAGGGACACCCAGACCCTGCTGGACACCATAGCACGCTTCAATGGACTCGAATGCACACTCAAGGCAGAGCAGCTCCTGGAGTCTCAGAAGAGCGACAAAGACGCGGCTTTGATAGAGCGGGAGGACCAGCCAACCAAGCCGGAAAAGAAGCTGTCCATCCTAGATCTGTTTGGCAGCTGGAGGATGGCGGCTCGTACGTGCACCGTGTGGTCCATCTGGTTTATCGGCAGCCTGGGCTACTACGTCTTTTCTTTGGGCTCCGTCAATCTTGGAGGAAATCAGTACATGAACCTCTTTCTTGTTGGTAAGCGATTTGTTCACAAGTATTCATTTACCTGGGGGAAAAAAAACACGGGGCGCACACTCTTTTAGACTGAAACTATATGCATGGTTGAGCTTTCTGTGTCGTTTGATCACATGTAAAAACATGGTGAGTTTGCCTTTGTGCTTCAATGTGTGTGTGATGCAGGTAGAAACTTTTTGCAAATATGCATTTCCATTCATTAGGCTTTATCCATGCCGGTCTAAATTTAACCCTAACTAATGCAGTTATCTAGGGTCATACATTAATATTATGAGAAGGCTGTAAGATCATTTATCAAGTGAGTTTTTGTTTTTGGTAGCAGCAGATTTCTATCTTCTTCAGACTGAATTACTTGTTGTCTTAAAGATTTTTCCCAAAACAAATGAGCTGCTCGTGTGATGCTGTCGCGATGGCCCCAAATCTCCCCATTCGTGTCATAGGACCTACAATTCTTGTTGTAACTCATCATTTTCAAGGTTTACTTTCCCCTCAAAATCCATGTTCAACGAGATTTAGTTCATTCAACAAGTATTTAATGTGTTCATGTGTTTACAAGTAGCATATACATGTATTCCTGGATTGCAGCTTCTAGTAAACATGCGACATAACACTTTTGCTGAGCTTGAACAGCACTTCAGGTTATTTAAGTCCGTCAGATAGAGTGTCACGGTGTCGGTCCTTCGACAGTCGACGGCCACTGACCGAGCGTGTCTGTGATTGACTGTTTCCAGGTGCAGTGGAGTTGCCCTCCTACCTGGTTGGCTGCTTTGCAATGGACCGGATCGGGAGGAAGATGACTTGCGCTCCAGCTCTCCTCCTGGCTGGGGTGGCTTGCATACTCATCATTGTGGTACCTGTACGTAAACTGATTCATTACAAGTGGCCTACAAACCCACTTTTCCAATTTTGTTAATATTTGTTGTATATTCAGCTGCGCAACCATTTTGGTCGTCATCTCAGGATAATATGCTTTACCTTTTCATACCTTGATTTGTAACTGCATTCAAAGTGCTTCACATGTGACATTTTAGGCCCCATCATTTCGAGCACCAGCGGCGAGCCAGACACAAGAATAAGCTGCAAGTCATTTTTACAATGCCTTCACAGTCTGTTTGCCTTGGGTTTATTGTTCTGACTGTGCTCTGGGTCTGGACCTCTAACATGTGTGTTCAGTGCCCTGACCCAAGTTAGTGCTACTTGCTGATAAACAGCTGGTGGTTCATGTTCAAGCAAACAGGACCTTTGACCTCGGGGGCCATTGAGAGCGCAGCACTCAGCAAATGTGAGGAGGGAAATAGTCATGTGGACAAAATTGATATTGCAAAGAGGACAAGTAGTAAATCTTTCTAAGGAGTAAAAACTGATGAAACATAATGAGAATCCAATTTGAAACCTGCATGAAAAAGACATAATTCACTTTAAGGACAAAAATTGCAATTACAAAGCATTTTTACTGCTCGTGGTTTCTTATAGTTTGACTTTACTAACAATGAACTCCCTCTTACTACACCATCCAGTCAACATACAGTAGACGTAAACACACTGAGATATTTCACTTAAGGAGTACTGAACCTAATTTAGAGAGAGACAGAGAGAGGGGGGGGGGGTGATGTTTGAGTAAATCAACAAAAATAACGATTCCAGATTCTTTGTGCTGCTCACCTTTGAACCTAACAG
This sequence comes from Blennius ocellaris, assembly GCF_963422515.1. Classification (NCBI taxonomy): domain Eukaryota; kingdom Metazoa; phylum Chordata; class Actinopteri; order Blenniiformes; family Blenniidae; genus Blennius; species Blennius ocellaris. The sequence continues at coordinate 14,598,251 of NC_137667.1, read as the reverse complement.
TACAAACATTTACTAAACTACTACTTGGATGACATGCACAAACACATTAACGTTCAGCAAATACCCAGTAGGTCTTTACCTAATTTTCAGGATGTATAATCGTAACAGCAACATTTGAGATTGTTCAACCAATGATGAACTTTTATTACCTTATTTGGCCTCACATGTTATGTTTTCCTTTTCGTTATCTTTGCTGTCCTTTGTTTTGGTGAATTGTTGCTGACTATGTCCTTTGTGTCTTAGTAACCAGCTGAGCTACAGTTCTCTTGCCAAGTACTTGTGCAGCCGACAATACGTACATGTACAATCAGTCATACACTGTCAAATAGTCACATCTTAACATTTGGTATGTGGCGGCAAGGCTGGAGCGTTCACATTTGTTCATGTACTCACTAAGAAACACAAACATATGCGAGGTCACTTGTACAGGTAAAGAGTATTTGGACTTACATGCCGTTTAGACATGTTTACATTTTGCTATTTGTTCAGTGCTGTTACGGCTTACTCGGTTGTACAAAGAAAAGTAGTGACTGGAAACAGTTGAGTATTTTTAGTTTTAGGTTTTTTGTGTGTGATGGAATCAGCTGTAAAAACGCTTAAAAGTAAGAGCTTCACACAACACGCCTCTCTACATTGACAAGCCGTGTACACACAAAAAAAAAAGTAAGATTTGAAAACATGACATTGACTTAGTTGCATTGCATCTTGGTATTATTTTTCAGGAAATAGAAGCCCTGGCTATTGCCCTCAACATGATCGGAAAGTTTGCCATTGCGATTGCCTTCGGTCTCATCTACCTGTACACCTGTGAGCTTTATCCAACAATAATCAGGTACGGAGAAACACACTCACAAAGCTTGCCTCGTACCCTGCAGATGCACTCATTGAGTAGATCTCAAATTTGTTCCTTTATAACTTTACTATGATAAACATGGGTTGATGTTTGTAATACAAAAGAAAAAGAAGGAATTAATGGTCTTCTTCACTATAATTTTGTCAGATTGTAGATTGTAAAGCAAAAAAACCTTTTAAGTCATAGCATAAATGCAAACCTTTTATAACTCAATACTTGATACATTTCTGTATGCATACATTTAGAATTTAATGACTGCTACTCAGATATTTGATTTAGATTGGTCCTGACTGTGCGTCGTCCCTTTCAGTTTGAAATGATGGAGTCCGATCAGCCTTTCTGTTCTCCCTGCAGATCCCTAGCAGTAGGTACTGGCAGCATGATGTGCCGTGTCGGCAGTGTGGTTGCACCTTTCTGCGTTTACCTAGCTGATGTCTGGACGTACCTACCTCAGGTACCTTAAACCTTAAGATGTCTCTTTACACTCCATACATTCACTCTACTTTGCACCATGTTCTCATGAGTCATATTCATGAAAGGCTCATGGCAATATGACTGTTTCCTTTTCTCTATTACAACCTCTGTGTAGGTCATTGTGGGAATCCTGGCTTTTATCATCGGAGTGCTGACGTTGTTGTTGCCGGAGACTTTAGGCCAGCCTCTGACCAACACCTTGGAAGAGGCTGAAGATCTGGGACGTGAGCCCAGGACCAAGCAACCACTCCCGAGAAATCGATATGGGGAGGATGGGTTGGAGATGAAACCATAAGAATTTATTTTAATTTTACGCATGTAAACAATACAGTGTGATATTAGTATCTCCAAAAAGTGCCTTAAAAAACAAACAAACCCAGCAACAACATTTATAACCAGTCAGCTTTTAACTGCTATTTCTCAGGGCACCGTTATCACTGTGAAACAGCATTTTTTCTTTTTTTAAGCTTATTTTGACATCAATTTCAATTCCATCTTGTTTAAGATGCCATTGAGCTTTGCTCTGACTGTTCAGTCTGTGCGTGCCTTTTTCTGGACTGTAGTGAAATGAATGGGTGTCATAGTTTTCCATATGCGTCTCCAGCATGTGGAAACCATACCCTGCTGAGTCGGACTGCATTGCTGTGTTCAAGAGTCACAATATGATCTCCAGATGTTTGGACCAAATACAGGAATGTACCACAACAGTGTGGAGATGTGTAGCTGCCTTACAATACCGGAGTATACTACTCTGCATTATTTTCAACCTGATGGAGGCAAAAGCTTAAATTTTGTTTTCCAAAACGTGACGTGATTGAAGCTGTTTCTGCTGTCACTGTTGTGCTTTAGTCAAAAAGAATATTTTTCTATAAATGGTTGCTTTTTTTATTGGTTGTTTTTATTCTATGTTGAAACAACACATAGGAAAGCTGACAATGACTTTGTTGATCTCCTTTTCTCAATACAGTTGTAACTTTTTGAAGCTGGTGTAGTTTTACAGTCTTATGTTGGTCGTCTTACAGTGTTTCCTAAACATGGCAAGAAATCTTAATTAAATCTTTTTTTTTTTTTTTTTTTTTTGATAAAACACCTTCCTCAGAGTCCTCTCTTTCCTTCTCTCTCTGTGATTCAAACCTGGGACTGGAAAATTGGGGGAGTTTCTTCTTGTCCCTCGGCCCACCAATACGGACAACTTCCTGTTTGCAGGGTAAAGTGTCCCACCTCTGCAGCCCCAGCTTCAATTGCACCATCCAGCACATAAAACCCCCTCTGTGTTCCATGACCTGTGTGTGTGTGTCTCTGTGTGTGTCTGTGTGTGTGCGTGTGCGTGTGTGTGTGTGTGTGTTCAAAGTGTGACTTGAACCAGGAGTCTGCCAGCGAATGTGAGTTTCCAGTTAAGTCATGATGCTGATGCAGTAAATAGTGCATAGTTATGAGAGGACTCTACGTAGCTGAGAGCGTCAGGAATCAATGCATGGACTTGCTTGAGCCCTCTTGTACATTTGCATGGCTAAATATAATCTTTATTTAGAAAGTGACCCACTACTTCAGGGGGAGGGGGGGGGGGGGGGGGGGGGGAGTAGCGGGTTAGGGCTCAGTGTCAGGGCAGAAATTAGAAGTAGGTGAGAGTGAGTTGGAGGTTTTAAATCTAGATGTACGTTTATACTGTAAAACCAAGGACCTGAAGATAATTAAATAAGTTTTAAAACAGGCCAAATCATGTCTATCTAGTTTATCATGTCTAAATAGTAACAGTTTAGATTTTGGCAAATGCCAAATAAGTTGCAGTGTACCGAACCCCAACAATCTATTTCATTAAACTTCAACCAAGTCTTTAATTAGGTATTGTATGACAAGGTACATCCATCTGCAGACAATTATTACTGAAATCGAGAACAACGGCTGTTTTTCCTATGTACTGTACTTACACATACACAAACACAACAACATTTTTTCAAGTGAGGCAGAGACTTTTTCTGCAATAGTTAGAGAGGACATTTATTGACTGTAAAATGCATTAGTTGTTGATAACCAGTTTTTCAGCTGTTGATGTGAACTCATTCGAGACACCCTTCATTCAAATGCCAAAAAAAAGAAAAAAAAAATTTCAAAGCCACTAAAATTACAAATGATCAAGTTATTAAACAATGTTTTCCTTCCTGAGAGATTTATCTGGAATGCAAATGAATACAAAATAATAAATTAAACTGGCAAAAAAAAAGAAAAAAAGAAACACAGTACATAAACTATAACAATGAAAAATGTACATACAAATGAGATTAGGATGGAATGTAATATGCAGATGATGAATCACATATTAGCTTATAAAATATTTTCTGGATGATTCTTACAAGAGTGATGAAAACACGCACTCTGAGAAGCTGCTGGAATATTTTCGCATTAGCTAAGATTGGTAAGACTTCACACACTTCCATGATAACATATTGATCGATGAAACCTTCTCGCACTTCCTAATAACCAAGGCGAAATTACGAGGACATTAGTTTCCAGTGCTGACCAAATCCCTCATTTTGCCAAATAGTTCAGGCCACTTTGAATAAAGTGCTGTGTATTTTTGTACAGTTTTGTAATGGATCGCAGCAGAAACATTGATTTTTGGCACGCTCAACTTTGGATCACAAATTTGGCTCCATAAATGCTTTTTATGCTTCTCATACACTGTTTAAGCATGACCTGTACCGAATATCACACTTGCACTAAAATACACTGCTGGTTTGGTCAAACTCAACCATTCATGCACACAAAGTTGGAATTCTTTGAATTCATAATTGAGTGCTAACAGTTTAACCCTCATTTATACCTATTAATAGTTTACAAATTAAACAAAATGTTATAAACGGACTCCGCCGAACTTTACTCTGATGTCTTGTCACACAGTTACCAGAACTCTTCATGAGGTTTTGCTCTTACAAGCATCCTGGATAGCTAATATACATACAAGGCTTATGGCACATTTTAAAGTCATGAATATCATGTCCCAATCCAGCTTCTAGAGCATGAACCATTTAATAAAATACCAACCGTTTACTTGGACATTGATCCTGCAGCAATCACCCCAACAACCAATATTTAGTATATTTTCCAACATATTCAACCGTTCCCATTTTATGCTAATCTCTCCTGGAGATTAAAGCAACAACAGGTTGTATTCGCAAACCCCGAAACAAGCTCAAAGACAATTTGAATCAAACAGTCCGAGCTTGAAATTATTTCACGCCGTCCTCGATAAAATAGTTTAAATAGCACACGTTTTCCCTCCCAGAAACCCTCCAGTCCTCAGTGCTGAGCCTGCCGCAATAGGAGCCAATCTCAGATGGAAAACAGAACCCGCATAACGCAAGTGTCAGGATCTGACAGTCCCGAAAACACACCTCACAGTTATTGAGATTGCTGGAGGACAGGGAAAGCTCCCCTTGGCCCCCAGGCGGCTTCCAGTCCTCTTCAGCCAGTTCCAGCCCAACAAGCCTGTGTTACGGCCACGCCCACTGTTCCTCAAAGCTCTGTTACGATTGGACCAGCCAGCTGTTGGCGTTCTCCAGGTCTGCGTCCAGCTCCTCGTCCTCTTCCAGGGGCTCCTGCGTTCGACGGGCCAGCTCTTGAAGGAAGGCAGGGGGATAAGCAGGGGGTTTGGAGATCGACTTGAGGCCGATTTTTTTCTTCACGAGGTGGAACTGCTTGCGGACAAAGTCGTAGAACTCATACTCGTAGCGCATGTGGTGGTAAAGCACCTGCAGGGCCTCAAGAGTGGGAGTGTGTTTGCGCACTGTGCCCGTCATGTTCCCCATTTTCATGAAGTCTGCAGGAAGAAAACATGTCAGACACAGAGACGAATTCCAATATTTTTATCTCTCAACGAATTGTCGTCTTGTAAAGCTTTGCAATTTTATTTAAAACAAAATGACGGTATCTTATGAATTTGACATGGACTCATGATGACTTTTCTGGCACTTTTGTGATAAGAGTCACTGTCATGTTCTCAGGTTGCAAAAACATGCATAATACAACAGCCAAAACATCCACTAGATATCCATTTTCCAAAGTGCACCTACGAGGACTCTTGAAGATGTCGAGTACTCCAGTAAAGTAATGAGGTAGGAGCCTCTCCAACAGGACCAGGACATCCTCCAGCTCCTCCAGTATGCCGACGAGGAGGTAGTTCTCCAGCACGTTCTGTTTGGCCTTCTCCAACGCCCATACTCCTGGCTCTCTGTGGGGGAAGGAAGGGACATGATCAGTTAGAAATGATGGAAACATGTGCGTTATGAAGAAATGTTATCAACGACTTATCATGAATCCTAATAAAGATCCGCCGATACCTGCACTGTGGATGCTGCCCGCAGAAGTAGGGAATGATGTAGAAAGCTCGAGGGTTGGAGCACTCTGGGTAATTCTCTAGAATGCACACGTTGATGTCCTGAAAGCAGACAAACACAAATAAGTCTATTTACTTCTCATTTTGCTCTGTGTGCACAAATCTCAGTTAAATCAGCAAAAGTAATGACTTCCTTACGCCGCTAGAGGGAGCTCTTCACTTGCATTGTGGTCAATTCATGCTGACTCTCATCAACTGAGAAGCCAAAGTGCTTTGTAGAACAACATCCTGTGCACAGAGATAAGCTCTGCCCCTTCACCTAAACAGCACCCAAAAGAAAATAATATCCTGTAGTTTCGTGTCAGTTTGTGTTGAGCTTGCAAAAAAGAAAGACTGCAAACTGAGGGACTTTTATTATAAAGATGTCCAAACAAGATGAAAAGAGTTTTGTGAACTTTAAGAACAGCCCCTGATTCAACATGGGAGCCATTAAGTAATTGAAGGAAATAAAAGTGGGGACAGATTAAAAACACACATGCAGGAATGAAGGTGATTGGCCACTTCCCAGTGGAACCAGCAGTCAAATCCATGTCAGGTGACGTAAGCCTTAACGGATGGAAACAAGGCCTGAGCAACAAAACATTCGAGCACACGAGGAATGACTCAAACACACACGCACACACGAGGTAAAAAAGTGTTAAAAGATCTGTTGTACTGCAGGACAAAAACATCTAAAAGTGGAAGCAAATCAAAAGGGTAACGATTACGCCAAAGCTTGCCCTTTAGATTTATGCCTCGATAGATTTGTAATGGCTGACTTAAAACAGAGCAATTTGTCAAAGCCAGCGCTGAGGCCAGCGTGGTGCCGCATGGAGATTATTTTGACTCAGACCTTCTGAGAGGACACGGGGTGCTGAGGGGTGAACCGTGAGGGGCCTACAGGAGAAGAACACCGGGAACCCGGGGTCAGCGTTTCAAAAACACACTCAGACGTGCACGGAGGCATAAACCAGAAGATTGTGGGCTTTTTAAACCCCTGTACTTGATTGTATGCGTGTAGAATCATTACATGTAGATGTGCAATGAGCGAGTGCTTCAGCTACTTCGTCCAAGATAATGTCAACTTTCAATATCTGCCACTTTTAGTCATGCTGGTCTGTGATTGGATCAACAATCAAGTCCTGCTGTAAAGACTAACGTGCACACAAAGATGCATTTCTCTGCCGTTTGTCAGCTGTTGTATTTTCTTCACATCACAGCTAATCTAAGAGGCTTACGACATGACAAATCCAGTCAACATTAAAAGTGTTAACAGCCACATCGATAGTTTTTTTTCTTCCTCTTTACATCATTTATCCTGTTAAGATTTATTCGGCCTTCACATAGAGGGGTGATGATGTGAAGATCTCTGCCTCCTGAATCAATTCACAGTAAAGAAAAACAAATGATTTATCCTCATCTAAAACCATGAACTCAAAAAGCCTTTAGGATTACATTGCTATCTGAAACCCTTAAAAATCGTATTTACATAGAAATAAATAAATAGAATTTCAGGGCTGGGGGCAAAGAAACTCGGCAGATTTTACATGTGTTGCGTCGATACAAATCAATAAAATCACACTTTTAAAGACTGAATGATGAATCTAGCCTCTAAATGAAGTGATAATAATGACGACAGTATTATCAAAGGCCCACTACAATTAGTCTTCACATGAGAGAAAGACCAGTAAGTCATTTTTCAGCGGTGTCTACCGTCGCAGCATTGGTGTGAAAGCCCGCATGAATAAACTGGAACGACACATTATTCATTCTTTTAAGTCACAGCTGAATACTGTAGTACAATTGTGTGTCTGATTCGCCAAGCAGCTGCAGGGTCTGTTTGAAGTTCATGACTGAACGCTGGGAACAGGAGTTATTGGTGATCAGTGAAGCAAAGCAATAGAAAGCCTCTTCAGAGAAACCAAAACCAAAGAGGAAAACTGGAACAAAAACTCAGCTTTGTATTTTCTGTCAGTGTGAATACATGTATTGTTGGGTTTTTTAATAGTTAAAATTTTATAAGTCATCCTGTCTGGAATGATTGAAACAATGGGTGCGTTAGTGTCTCCATGGCAATTAACTAGGAGTGAGTTTCTTTGCCCTGAACAGATGTAATAAAAAAAAAACAAACAAAAAAAACAATAGTAGTGGTTCACGCTGTGTGGGGAGACCACGTGCTGCGATTTCAGAGGAAATTCGAGTTATCGGTGCAACTTAAACTTTAATGCAACACGGTCACAGAACATTTCCCAATTGCCCCGTTTACACGCGCAGCGAAGCCAGAAAAGCTCCCAAGGAGACCGTTAGCAACCAAATTAGAAACAGAAAGGGAGAAATCAGCGAGAGCCAGAAACAGAAAAAAAAAAATGTGGACAGGAAGTGACACGTGTGACGGCAGTTCACTGACACACATATCCCATTGCCAGGAAGTCCCTCCTCTGCGTTGCTTCGACACAAGACCCTCATGTCTCCACATTAAGGGCCCTTCTGGGACTCAAGCCACGACTCTTTATATACAACTGCACACAATCAAATGTGCACACATACACAATCACACACACACACATGGGTAGACAATATACGCTTTCTTTGGAAGGGCCCATTAGCATTTCGAAGAGAGCTTCTGTATGCACACTCTGACGTATTGTTCCTATTCTCGCTGTGGATTAGCCCAACCCAGCGCTCACAGCAACTGTAGCAAAATGGACACTAATCTCCACAATGGTCTCCCGTTTCAATGAATGGGTTGCAGACTGAATTAAATCAGGAGTAACCGATGATGTAAACCTTTCCCATGGGACATCTGGCCTTAGTTTTTGCCGAGGAGCATGGGAGCGCTCCGCTCAGGTCAAATAGCATTGAAATCCACAGCAACTCTTTTGTTTTGCCACCTGGTGGCGGCAGAAACAAACCACAAACGCACTTTAATTAGCCCGTTGAAAATAGTGGGAAATGCTTGTTTTTCAGCAGTAATACTAAACTACTACTGAAACATTGGGTATGTAACTATAATAATCACTCCGTTTTTAGAACTGTTTGTGGTTTCTTTCAACTCTCCAGCAAAATATATGTCTCTTTGATCAACTATAATTAATAGTTAAATGCAGATTCTCTGGCAGTGGAGGGGGAAAACGGATTTAGTTATTTTACTGTTTTAGGGATCAGTACTGTAATTAAGTGTTTACCTTTATGAAAAGTCTTTCCATTTGAGTGTATTTTAACTAAACTGTCAATCTTTTTTGTCCTTCAAAACAAATCTGTTTAGGGTTTTCAGTTTATCAGATATATTAATGTCACATGATGAAAAAAGGTGAAGATGGCATATTAAAACAGATTTAGACCAGCAAGACATTGTCCTTTGACAAGACATGACAGACACAATAACTAAAAGAAGAAGAAATTGTAGATTTTTTCTCTTTTGACAGAAAGGAGGCTGTCACAACCCGCAGATGTCTCCTGTTGTGTTGTTGTTTTTGGGCGTGTGTGATCGTAGGCGGAGCAGACGGAGCAGGACGCACACCTGAAGCGGATGAGGAAGCCAGTATTTAAGGACCGGGATTCCAGGCAGTCATCGCAAGATCGTTACGTGTACTCTGCGGTACCTAGACTCTGACCCTCGTGCTCATTGTTTTTTGAGGTTGTTTGCTTCGTGTGTGGAAGCTGCCGAGTATTCTGACTTCTGTGTGTTCTCCCGTACAGTCCCGGTGTGCGCCGCTCCGTCCTGCTCGGAAGATCCCGTCTCCGTGACGTCCGCCTCTGCTTCTCCGATCCCTCGCTACGGACTGCCGCCCCGTTGGAGCGACTCAAAATAAACTTTACTTTCAATTTACATCCCGGACTAGTTGGCGTTTGAATCCTGTTCACCACCATTCCTGACAGAGGCATTTATTTGTCTCATCAATCTTTCACCAGGCATGCTAAGGCATGACTGACATGTGCTGTCATTATGTTTGATTACTGTGGGAATCTCATCTAATCCGACCAGTATTTTTCAATAGTGAGAACTACTGTGTTTTTTCTTTCCAGCTTTAGCAATATACACTCGATTACTTCACAGATATTTCACAAGTTTACACACGTCCGAACATTGTCATATACACACTAACACAAGGTTGATTCACTCTTTTTTTACTTGAGGCAACTAAATTCACAGCATACAAGTGAGCTGGACCAGCGTGAGTTGGTGTTTTGTATCCTCCATTATTGCAGAGAAAGACATGATTCATAATTCCTTGTGACAGCTATGTGCATGTGCATACACTCAAGTGTGTATATATCAGGGGTTTAAGTGACCAGTGCGTGCCTTTGTACATTGTAGTGTACGCGTATGTAAAAAAAAAAAGGGGAGTGGTAACTGACGGAAAATCCAAGTGGACCACAGGAATGTCTCGGCAGCAACACGTGCATCGGGTTCCCTCGGCCCCGGCGAGCAAATTGACAGTGTTCTTTCATTGACACCTCCCGTACGCAGCCAGCTCGGGGCAGGCAGGGTTAACGCACGGCAGGCAGGGGATTTATCCACCGCTAGTCTGAACTCCCGTACTGTTGAAATGGCAGCGTCGGGAAAGCCAAACTTATGAGGACATTTCCCTCTAATCTCCCTCCCACATCCACCAATGAAGCCAACACAAGCTTGATTTTTAAACCCGGGTTCAGTCAGGCAACATGAACTCTCAATTAAGAAATAATGTCTCAAGCCGAATGCTCATCTTGCTTGATCAGTCCGGTCGGCATTAACGCTCACTCTGTTGGACTCAAACTCGTTTCACATTTGACCTCTGACCTCGGTGTAGAAAGCAAACACAAGCCGAAGCTCAAAATCCTTTTCACTTGAGATGTATTCACTGTCTTTCGTTTGACTTTACCAAGACTTGATTCCAAAACCTCTCGTCGTTTCACTTTCCATAACGGCACCTTTTTAAAGATTTTCTGACTTAAAGAGATCTCGTATCGTCAGACTGAAATGATGTGTTTGCTGTAACAAAAACAAAGACAGGTATTGTTCTTTTTTTTGGGGGGGGGGATTTCATTTAGTGTGAGGCATTTTTTCCCTCTCGATGAGGTGTAGTTGCAAGTGTAATCCTAACTAAGAAAAAAAATAAACTACTGAATATAACACAGGTCTTCCTTCTGCTTCTTTCTTTCCATTTCAGTGACACTAAGCACATTTTGCAGCATGCACACTTTTCAGCAGCTGTTTACAAATGCACATTGTTCGTGCAGTCACTGTTTATCCTCTAATACGAGTTAGCATATCACTGCAAGCTGTTTTTGCTGATTATGTAAGCTGCATTGCTGATGTCTCTCTCGTGTACACAAGAAATAAATGCAAGAACATGAGTTCAAAAAAGATAAGAGAAGGCAGATAAAATAAAAAGAACATCTGAGGAAAACATGTATTTACTAAAAATATGCTGTGTGCCCCTTCTGTGTTGAAAAGAAAAGGGAAAAAAAGGCTACATGTGCATCAAAATCGTAATTGGCAAAACTCGAAGATCGCACAAGAGTGAACATCACTGACAGCTGAAATTAACCCTTACATATTATTATTAACTCCTTGCATTCTAGAAAGAATTAGATTCATTGTTTTTCTGAAAGGAGGTTTTGGTCCCCAAAAGTATAGGTCATGAACACATGCATGCACACACACACACACATACGGGTCACAGGTAAAAGCAACACGGCCTCCCCCCGCCTCCCCATAACTGTAGCGAGGGGCCCCCGTGGTCTGCATACTTTAATAACTCAACTCACATGGTCTGAAACTCCAGGGAAAGCAGTGCGATACTTAATTACACCCAGTCAGACTCAAGCCAGAATGACATTCACTCCTCTTGCTTGCCCCTCACTTCAGTACTCAGCTCACAGACACCAAAAGAATCGACTTTTCAGGATTTGATTATTATTATAAAGTGTCAGTCGGGATCACTGTTTTCACCCGAGTCCTTATTTTTTAGTTTCTAATAATTTGAATGTTGTTTATCTTATATTGAGGGGGAATTCCAGTCCCACATCATGCTCAGGACTGCTAACTACACCATTTATGACCAACTCAAACTATATTTAAGTTTCTCCACCTCTCTGGGAAATATACACAGACATAAAAAAAAAAAAAAAGGTCGTTTGAAAATGGTATGCTGTGTAAAATGTGAGATGAGCCGCTTTCGGTATAGTGCTCCAGGGATAAATATCTCTGCAAGGCAGCTGTAGGATACCAAGTTTCTGATGTGGTGACTCAGGTCTCTAATTGGAATCATAATCAGATTTAAATATTGGGTTAAGATCAGGCTCCTACGGCCATACAATTTCCAATCCTCCCTCCGAGCAACATCACATGTGGAACATCTTCAAAGAAAGCAGAGTGGCTTCAATATTTTGCTTATATTATTGAGTTAAAGAATTTGAAGATCGTTTCAAGACATTAACAAACAGAAATACACAGTTCTTTAAAAAAACAACAAAAAACAAATCTGGCTCACAAATGTCAGTGGGATTATTTTCACTTTAGGATATAATGTCGTGGAGCAAAAAGCATCATTACTGCTGCTGTGCTCAACAAACATTCCTGAGTCTATATGCCTCTGTAATTACAGTCTCCATGATGGCGACACCAGAATAAGACATCAGTACACAACACTTCATTTCATGCCTCAGCTAAGCATCAGGTTAGAAACCCGGCTGGCCTGGAACCAGAATCCTGCACTTGCAAATGATTCAGTCATAAAATAAGCTGCGTATTTATGACAAACACTGAAAGTTTAGTCGCATTTCACACCGTAAGCATCTGTGGGATCAATTCAGCCAAGGCCAATAAAGACTAAATAGACTTGTGTGCCCTTGGGGGTTGAGATGGAGGACAGATAGCAGAAGAAGGCTCAAACATAAAGTGTCATTTTGTGGCCACTGGTATTCTTGGGATCACAACAACATTGTAACCGAATGCGGTGTCTCGGCACAAGCCACAAGTCACAGCTGCAGTTTACAAGTGTGTGGTTAGAAGTGCTGAAATTCTGCTGATGCTGGGGGGGGGTGAGTAACTAAGCATAAAGTACACAAAAAGAAAGGAAATTTGTTCCTCACAAATGTGGCGACATTTAAATGGGAAATAAACAGGCGTGCCTACAGCTTGAGCTTTTGGCTTTAAGGCTAAGATGACAATCTTAAGTGAGTTAAGATAGGATTTTAGGTCAGTAAATTTCACGTAAATTAAAAAAATTTTTGTTGCTGCATATTTTCAGTGCAGAGCAGACAATCTTTCAAAGTGCAGTTTGACACAAATGGAATAATGGTTTAAAATCCTCAACCCAACCCAACATGTTACTACCGGTTTTCACTTCCCAGTCAGTTAACCATGGATGAATACAAACATGTGTTAGTTAGCCTTAAATTACAATCTTTAACTCTCGGGAAGTTGATTCATCAACTGTAGCGGGTTAATTGTTCCAGCAGTTTACAGTTTGAAGCAGTTTGGCAGAAGATCCGGACACACAGCTTTAAGTAGGAAATAAAGAAAGAGCGAAGGTTGGCTGTTTCAAGAAAAAAAAAAGCAAACTCTAGAAGTTCTCACCAGGTATCGCTCGTCATCTTTCATCGATGGAGTTCGGATGAGGTGGTTCTGCTCGCCCCGCCAGTCTCCGAAGCGACGGAAAAAATAGTTGGAGACGAACCGGTTGATGGGGTCTCTGATGATGTTAATGTACACAGGTTGCTCTACCCTGAACCTGACAAGCAAACAAACAAACAAACAAACAAACCAAAAAAGAAAAATCACTTCAGACCTGAATATTTAAGACTAAAGCAGTCGTGTTGTTGGTCGCTGCATCGCCTTACCGGGTGAAGTTGAGATAGTGAACATGTCGTGTGTAGAGGTACGGCTGAGGGATACTTGTGATGTTCTTCATGAGATCCACCTAAAAAACAACACACACACATATCCAATTGATGAGCCTAAAAAAATCTTCTGAAGGTAATTCAAGGTTAGATAAATTAACCAAAGCTATGCAAATGTAATACATCGGAAGGAAACTCATATAACCCCAATCTTGAACACAGTAGAAATAATGTAATTACTGTATTAGATAGCAACAATACAAGACCTCATGACACCAAAGTTAAAACTATGTTCCTCCTGTACTTTTAACAATGTCTCATTGCTTTAAACACAGACAAGACAGCAATTATTTCGAAAAAGTCTGAATCACCAGGTGTGACACTTGATCTGGTGAAATAACCCAGAATAATTAGCACTTGGTTCATAAATTCACATATTGGAGTTGAATTCATTGCAACTGTTTTGTTCACCTCACAACACCCATTACCACAGATCTAGTCTCCCTACAGGCATGTTATTCTCAAGAAAGCTAAACTTTCTGAAGCTGTTCTTCCAAGTTTCTTCATCCCACGGGCCAACAGTAGCCAAAATAAACTCAGAGCAATATCAGAGTAAAGTCAGATTCACTACGGATCTTTTGCATGAGCTCTTTGACTGAAGGCCATGCAACTGAATCCTCGTTCTCAGACATTTCTCACATAAATGGATCCAGATTGGAGTAATTGACGATGTGAGATTCAGACACATCCAACTCACAGATGTAAAAAATAGACCCACAATCTAAATAAAAAAAAAACGAAAACATAATAAATCTAGATAATAAAAAGTCAAGTTCTTGTTAATCTTTTTGTGACTTTCCAACTTGGAGAGACTCAAAATGTCTCTCAGTGTTTTGTTTATCTCTTAATGCTTCACAGAATCTTCACTGAGTTCAGATTCTTAGGTATCCCCAAGCATTCGGGTAGTTCTTTTAAAAAAATTATTATTTGGAAAGCACTTCATTGGTTTAAGTTATAATGTAGGACTTAGACAAAGACACAACCCTTTACAACAGTGATTTCCAACTGGTGGCCGGCAACGCCAAAAGAAGGCCGCGGCTCTTTATAAGGCGAAAATTATTGTTGCGGTTTGATTATTCACATTTCTTAACAGTAGGTGGCGATAATCCCTTGCAATGTGGATTGACAAGTGCTATTTTACACTGTAGAAAAAGATTGACAAAGTTGGTTTACATTATTCACACTCAATGAGCCACAATCATATTATATATGAATTATTTCATGAGGAGGACAATGGAGTAAAGAAACGTCTGCATTTTCTAGCATGTCAAAGAATGAAGCCATCAAAACTGAAGTATCATGAGGATATTGGCTTTTCAAATTTGTACAAAGATTAAATATATTTCTATATATAAATCCAACTCAGTTAATTGAGCATTAAATGGATCACTTCTGTGTATACATCCCATCGTGTGTGTTGGTACACTGTAATATTGTATTAAACTATCTGGTGTAGTTCAAATCATTTTAATTCATTGACATGGAAATATTTACTAATATTTTTTCCTGATCTGTGTTGCTGCTTGGGGCAACAGTGACTCCTGACGTCAGACCAGTTGAGGATCACGGCCTTACCAGACCTGAAGTTGCTGCCAATCTTAACTGAAACAAAATAAACGTGCGTTCTGACCCTGCAGCATATCAGTCGTCAGTTTTAGGAACGATATAGGGATGTATTGTCGGAGTCTGGAGCGAGAAAAAGGCTGGCGCACAAGGCTAACAGCAGGTGACAGGCACGAATCCTGCAGGGGCAAAGTTACACTGGAAACATAAGCAAACACACGGAGAAGGAAAACGTCTGAACACCACATGTGGGGAATTAAATCTCCCTCTGTTGTCCAATATGACACTCAAGGACAAATCAGAGCCAAATAAACACGGTAGAGAAGTCATACACATAGGAAGATGAAGAGGAGGGTTTATAAAGTTGAAAACATCCGGCTCCAAAGATCTACTGTACATGCTGCAATTTGTATTCTGTGATTTCTCGTTGACTGGCCAGTCTTTTCTTTCTGTACGTTTCTCATCTGTTATGCACCTGAGAGCTCTTTTAAAGAGCTGAAGACTTGGTAACTAGGTGCCTCTAAATTTGGTGCGTCATTTAATTTAATCTTTCAGTATTACTTTCCAAAGTCAACCATTAGCTCACACTAGTATTCATCACACACAAGCACACAAATGACATTAATGAACTTTGCCCACCTACACTGTATAATATTTTCAATAGGCTATCCTGACAAAGACTCTCCTCTGTTTAAACATTTTTAATTAAATTATACATATATATAATCAATTAAGGGTGTTTTTTTTTTTTTAAAGAATAATGCAAAGCAATTCCTGAAAAAGCTCTGTGCTATGTGTATTTTCCCATGGCTACACTTTATGGTGCACTGGAACAGGGCTGGTGGTAGATTGATATCACGGCCGTACAGTCTGGTGGTGGTGGTGGTGGTGGTGGTGGTGGGGCTGTGACTTATGGTCACAGAACATTTCACAAAATGAGTTGTGGGGAAACTAGAAACTTCACTAAGCTTCTTTGACCATTTAGGAAAAGGGAACGAAAGCTTCTATTTCCATTTTTTTTTTGGCATGCAGGTGAGATTCAAGAAGCAGCTGGATGTGATGAGTGAATGAGCCACAATTGTATACATGAGGGACGTCAATCTGACCTGAATCCAAAGGAACCACTGAGCGAACCAATTATTTCAGATGAGACAGATGGAAGCAAGCTGAATGTGAAGGAGAATATATCAGATTTTTAGAGAAGGAGCCGTTTTTGACACACTAATAGACATTTACGGACTCATAAGGAGTAAATGATGGAAAATGAGTAAAAATTTCATAGAAACGGAGTGTCAATTTCATATTTGAAATATGATCATTTTCACCAATAAAAGACAGCTCCTTCAAGTACCGTACATTTTTATTGATGCTGGCAACATCTGTGTGAGTCTGTACAATTTAAATTACTTCTCTATATTAAAAAGCTCTCTGGCACTGAGGCAAAGATCAGCTGGAACCATTTCAATGTCCTGCTCTTATAAACTATGTATAGGCACCTGTTATGTCATAGCAACACTATTTGGATAGGAACAGTAATATGTATACTTGTTTATGTACACAGGGCAGTTAATCTGAGGCCCCAGTCAGATTCGGGCTTCACACCCGCCCTCTTTTCTATAAACTCAGTACATTTCCACTCGCGCTCCTTGGAGTTTCTGTTGACCTTTTCTGCTCTTGCATGTGAAATTGGAAGCTTTCACGAGCACTCCTGAGCATACAGTATTTAAGCACAATAGTTGTCTGTTTTATCATTTAAATTGTACGCTGAAAGAAAAAAAAAAAGAGCTTTTTTTAATGTTTATGCCTCTTGTTCTCTCCCCCACTGCCAGTTGATGTGCAGATGCTGAACGCATTTGGGACATTTGGCGAGTTTGTGTGTTTTCTGACCCACCCCCTTGGTCTGTCTGGCCAGACCCCCCCCCCCCCCCCCCCCCCCAGCCACCCACTTATTAACCAGGGGAGAAAGTGGAGGACAGTCTGAGATTCCAGGCATACCTGAAACCCCCAACACCTCCTCCTCCTCCTTCTCCTCCTGCTCCTCAAGCCCTGGTGGTGTCCTCACAAGTCTCATCAGGGGAAACAGACGAGAGTCCAAAGACCACACCAAGCTTTAACTGCTGCCCCGGGTTTAACTTCATTCAGCTTGTCACGACATTGCTCAGTAAAAGTGGATAAAAGCCTGAGCATTCTGCAAGCATATGGAGCTCCAAGTACAGCAGTGAACAATAGTCCTACAAAAACAGGTATTTCAAAAAGTAAAATAACCGTGCTCAGTGTAGCGGTCTGAAGCATCCAACTAAATCCGACGTTTTTCCACAAACTAATTAAAGTCTGTGTGCGAGACGAAATACAAACGTCTATGAAGCTGCTGCGATGTTACAAAGCAATGACTACCCCCCCCCAAGTCTCCACTTCTTGAAGATCCACAATAGCCATGAAATCAGAGCATCTGCTGCATAATTTATTTGGCAAAACAAAATCCCAGATTGATGTAAACAAATGCACAGAAAAGAAGCATAGTTCCTGTTGATGGGAGTCGTTGTTAATGAAGTCATTTTTCTTTTTTCTTCATCCAGGAATTGTTTATATCCCCCCCCCCCCCCCCCCGGAGTTGAAAGGCACAGATGGGTCACTATTCTGTCTGCCTGAAGCTTGCAGAGACTTTGCTGAGCTCCAGATCAACAAGGCACCTTCACTCTGTGGCAACCCACGCAGGAGGCATGGACCCTGGGCACAGCTACTGACGCACGAGTGGAAGAGCCGGCAGGAAAACACTGCAGGCCCGAGCCAGAACTGCAAGTGATGAGACCAGCATCTCCGCATGCACACACACACACACACACACACACACACACACACACACACACACACACACACACACACACACACACACACACACACACACACACACACACACACACACACACACACACACACACACACACACACACACACACACACACGCACACACACACACAGGCTCCCTCCCTCTCTTTGAGCACACACTGGAATGCACACACTCGTTCTGAGAAGCAACGCTTCAAGCATTCACAGAGAATTAATGAGACTAATTGTGTTCAACCACCATGTGTGTGTGTGTGTGTGTGTGTGTGTGTGTGTGTGTGTGTGTGTGTGTGTGTGTGTGTGTGTGTGTGTGTGTGTGTGTGCAGCCAGCCTGAGTTTTCATGAATGGGTAAACAGGGAACTGTTTCAATATTAGCATTAACATTTACATCAAATCGCTCGGTTTAGCGTCGTCTGAAGAGAAGTCAGCCGCACTTTGCAATAACTTATTCTGTCAGCGTCGTTGCGTAAGAGTGTAAGAGTGTAACACACAGACACATGACTGAGTAACTTTGTCACCCCGATGGCTCAAGAAGCGCCACACTGCTGGTAAATGTCACTGACCACATTTCATGTCCAGGCCACTCATACATGACTCATGCATGCTGCGTACTTTTTCAGGACAAGATTGCAGTAATCAGTGTCACTCAACTCAACATCTTCACTTTGAAAGTTTTCTTATATATAGATATATATATAGATCTGTGGATAATGTCTGTGATCAATGACACCTCTGGATACAGGCTGTATAAATATAGTTACCGAAACAATATAAGTTGTGGGTAGAAGTGGACGTTAGTGACTTTTTAAACTTTTAAATACATTCTACATGATGGTGTAGTTGTAGATAGTAATTATCTTAATTAGTGCATATTTTTGCGATTTCTGAAAGCCAGTTCATGTAATAATCACACATATTTCACAATTTGTATTGTAAAATATTCTCTCATTGAGATAAATTTGACACATCTACATAAATGTTCCCGATTTTGTGTACACACACACACACACACACACACACACACAGGCTCCCTAAAATATTCTCTCATTGAGATAAATTTGACACATCTACATAAATGTTCCTGATTTTGTGTACAGTGTCTGATCAGATTTCGTGTTTTAAATTGTTAAATATATCAGGCTGGGAGAAAAGTGCACCGATTTCAGCATTAGAAAGAAACATGAAGTAATGTGGAACTAAATATAGTCTTAAAATGATCACTGTTTTTTTACAGTTAGCACATGTTAGGAAGAGTTATAAACTCTCAAAGCTTATTTAGGAATTAAAATGATGTGAAGACAAATCTGGAATTGTGTGTCTTTCCCTTTGTGTTTTCAAGAGAGTGACATTTAAACTTCTTACTTTGTAGTAGTATTTTTGCAGTGTGATCCCCGCTGGCACTGAGCAGCACTTGTTTCTAAAACTGGCTTCAAAGCACTGTGTGTGGTTTTTTTGTTATTTTATTTCAAATGAAGGCACTTTCCCCCCATTTAAAGGGCAACACTTATGTCCTCAAGATATTCCAGGAAATAATAAAAACAGACTCTGGCCCTTTAAACAGAAGCTTCCAATGCTGCTGCTGCTACTGACATTGACCACAAGACAATTCAATCATCTATGATCATTAAGTTGTAAACTCAGAAGGGACAATGGTGATTTCTGTGAGGATCTGCAGCTGATTCAAACTTAGCTGGACTGCATTATATTTATATGCAAATAACTTATGAAGCATAAAGCGTGGTAAAGCACGATCACGTGATTCTCGCGTCAACGCCGATGATAGTATGTGAAGATCGCGGCCGCTATTTTCTTCCCGATTCGAGTTCCCCATTCTGGTCAGTGACGCTGCGTCTTAGCTGGAAAACATGCATTTTGATTGGATAGCGTTGCGTGATTCCTGGGGAATCTGTCGAATTACGTAGTCAGGGAAACTCCTTGTCGTCCGCCATTTTTACATTTTTTCACTTCCGGTGTGGGTACCAGATCTGTCCGGGGCGGGGTTTGCACTCGCGCTTGCTGATGACGTTGCACATTATGATTGGCTGCGATGACGTTTCGCATTATTACTGGCTGCAAGTTTCTTCTTGTTTAACTTCAGGAGAGACGGAAGGTGTGTGGTTTCACTTCAGGAGAGTGTAGAAACTGAAGGTGTCTGGTGAACCTTCGTCTGATTATCATGAAGTGTACGTGTTTTTTTTAACTCTCTTCCTTCTGCTTTTCCTTTCCAAGTACTTTCCAAGTGTTTTTTGAGCATCAAGCATTTTTCCTCAACATAACCTATTTGATTATGCATGTTTACTTGTTGGATTTTTTTTTTTTTCTGTGAATTATCCGTCTAGCTATCAGTCCATCCAGCCATCCCGTATTGTAGTTTGTCCTTGTGGAGTTGCCGTAGTTCATATTGTGTGTGACGTTTTCGGCAGGCGCAGGCACAAGCGCCGCCCCGGACAGGTCTGGTACATACACCGTCAACATTCAGATCATCACCGGAACGTATTAAAAACTCAGTTGAATTCAACACATAAAAAACAACTTCAACTAAGACGGCGTATTTTTGATTGATTTGACTTTCTAATCCCGAAGTTTCATAACTTTTTATGGTTAATAAAAAAAAGGGACAGGGACAGGATTTGATTTGTAAATATAATAAGAATACACGACACACATTTACCATGTTATTAAAAAATGTATGTATGGATAAATAATGACTAATACAATAAACAGAGTCTTTAAAAACATAAAGTAAAACAACTGCTGAACTGTAACAATCAAACAAATGACATTACCTGCTCATATTTTGTGAGGCGTGTTTTGTTGTGGATGTCAGAAGAGACCAGGGTGAACTGGTGTTTCTCAGACAGCAACCTCAGTAAGATGACCACCGTCCGGCTGCCGCACTTCCCCACACGGTTATAAACTACCTGGCTGGGGAACGGGAGCACCTGGGAATGCACACCAACACACACAGACACACAGAAAGCAGGAGAAAAGAGATAAATATATTAAAGCCAAGCGGGTTTAGATTGTTATTGACTATTTCACAAATATTTAGCAGTATGAAGATATTGATTTGTTCATGGGTGTTTCAAAAACATGTTTCTGAAAAGAAATAAAGACAAATCACACGTATAATCAAGAGTAAATTCTCATTTCACCCTTCCTTCTTGACCTCTGTTTATCACTTCTCGGGACTCGGTTGACCCCGTGAAAAATAGCAACAACAAACGAGAGGCCTTATATAGACCCACGTTGCTCGTGTTCTCATTTCCTCGCTGAGCTTAATGAGTCAGACTTTGTTGCCGTTTCAGCAAAGTGATACTGACGCAACCTTTTACCAATTTATTACGCACACGCAAGCTGCAGCGGGCTCCTCATGACTCACCAATTAAACGAGAAGCTCAGCCGTGATTCAGACGAGGTGAATCTGAGCGTTTCTCTTGAAAAACAGAAGTGTTACTTTTTCTTTGGAGGGAGGCGGCAGTTGAAGTTGACGTGCATATCGAAAATGAGAATCGCCTCAGCATGTGGGCGGCAAGAATGCACTAATTTGACAATTATCCCCGAGGGCCCGTGAGGTTTCCACAAGTGGCCCCAGTAGAATGAAGGCTATCCAAGCATATTTAGCAGCAGTGAGCAGGAGTGAGAGAAAATAAGGGGAAAGTTAAAGGATTAATGAAAGGATGGGAGAGACGAGGCCATCTGGCAGATTTCCTTTAAAAAAAGATAATAGTTCAACCACGAAAAGGACACATACAGATCAGATCGTCTCTGCCGTCGCTTAAAAAAAGCTTTCATGAAAATCATGACGATCAGATAGGAGACAAATTTCTGTTGACATTCCCAGTCTGGAAAGGGGAGTATGATTTTCCCACAGGGTTTTGTGGATGTTTGAAAGAGTTCCTGGAAAGAAAGAAAAAAAAGTCTGACTGGCTTAATTACAAAGTTCATAGGCTCAGAGCAACAAGTTAAGTGACAGACTATTTACTGGCTCACTGGCTGTTACTGGATCAGTACAGTAACACACAACTAGTTGTTTCATGTTTCATTTTCTCCGGAGACATTAATCATCTTCAGGGGGTATCAGAGCCGATGTCAGTTTGCACATCACGGTGCTCACCCTTGCCACACATACACGCTGATTTTGTCCCGTCTCTGCCAAAAGCAGCAGTCCCACCCAAGCTTAGACACGGTAAAAACAGCAAGGGCCTCTCTGAATGTTTGCCAAAACTCAGTGGAAAGACAGAGAAAGTAACAGCAGGATGGTTATTGAAGTAGTCAAAGGGGGAGAAAGATATAATTGAAAAAAGGGGGACGTGGAGCAACTTCTTATAGAAATCTATCAGTCAGACGACTCCCACTTCCTGTTTGTCTTTCCAAGAATAGGCGTATTTTCTCAGAGTTCATTCAAGAAAAGCCAGTTTGAAATGCAACATGAAAAGAACGTACGTGGAAGAATTGGCTCACAGACAAAAGAAATTAAAAAGGAAAAACCATCCTTGAGGTGAAGCCTGTTCTCATTCAAACCTACACAAGTTGTTGACAGGCGTGTTGCAGCTTGTGTCACTCAGCATTATCTGATCCACCTTTAAGTCTGAGCATTTGTTTTTTTTTCAATTAACATGAAAACACCTGATGCATGACTAATGTAATGTTTAATAGCATCAACGCCGCTACTTTTTGAGGAAAAGCTTCAAGCAGGAGGAGACGTGACGAGGTGGTTGATTTGGACGGCAGTCCAACATTCCTCAGTGTTTGCCAAGTCGCGGCCGACTTCTCCGCTTAAGACAATAACGAGGCGGATGAAATGCATGCAGTGTTTTCGGACACTATTCCCTGCGGAAATCAAGACAAATGAGTGTGTCAGACTTGTAACAGCTTGCAGTTGAATAACGCAGGAACAACATCAGAGATGCCATCAAAAGTCCACGTCCCACCGGCATTAGCAGCACTGAAAGGGCAACTTCTTAGAGCCGCTATTGTTATTCTCGCTCCACAGAGCTGAGGTTTTGTGATGCACGCCGTGGGAAATGTCCAAAGAGTGTGCCTGTAAGGGATCCTGTCAGTCGTAGATCCATGGTGTTAAAAAAAAAAAAAAAAAAGTATTATATAACAAGGACTATTTTCCATCCTGTGTCTGATGCGGATGCTCCTAGTCAGACTGTCGTTGTATTCTCTACAGGTTTGACTCTCTGGCGAGCCGATATCAAGCAGACTGAGGAAATGAGCTGTCCTGCACCTTTCCTTTCTGTCATGCTCTCCTTCTTCCCCCCCCCCGTCACTTTGCTTTCCCTGCATCCGGCTGAAACATTTGCACTGTAACCTCTGGGGGCATCGTGACATTAGTTCAAAAAACACACATAAACGCTGGTCTGACCACCCATCTCTGTTGAGAATGAGCAGAGTTCTGCAACCTGCCTCCTTCAATCATCCAACAGTGGGGCTGAGAACATGTCTTGGTCCGCCACCAATCAAGATCACCATGGACACACACACACACACACACACACACCCCCATATCCATCCATCTTCTTGTAGCAGTTGTTGAGAACACACACACACACTTCCTGTGCTTTGCGAGTTGCACTTAGGCCCGATGAGGGTTCGCCGCTCTCTGTTGTCAAGTGCTCGCCCCGCTCCGAGTGCAGAGCAGCATGTTCAAGTTTCGTTCATGGCACAGCAGAGATTCCTCGCACTTCCTGGCATTAATGACCAACCCATCGACATCTCCTCCAACCCGGATACAGAGCCAGGAAATCTCTGAGCTGCAAGTAGCTGTGCCAGCAGAATTTCCATCCAAGCATATAATAAAAATTAAGAACGTTTATTTTCAAAATATCGTATTTCACGAGGCATGGTTTTGCAGATGTTAGTTCATGCAAAAGTTTCAGATGTGTCATCATATCTGTAAAATATTATCTCACATCATCAAACATTGTGCCACTATCATGTCACCTAAAGTAAAATTTTATATTATGTCTGTGTTATTTACAGTGGTGAGTGTTACAAATTACAGCTACAACTTTAAACTGTATTGTTTGGTTATTCTATGTTTATTAGTTTTTTTTAATGTATTTATACACAAGTATAATTTACTTACATCACTTTCACTTTGTTATCTGCCTTTAAATCAGTCGCAATGATCCATACAAGTTAGATTTATTTAAATTCAAAACTCAGAATTTTTGTGGCCAATAATTTAAAGCTTTAAATATAGAAAATGAAACTTTTAAATGAAGATTTATTTACCATACACAGATTTCTATACAGGGAAATCAAAGCAAATACCATTAAATTCAGTTAAAACCAATACATTTTGAGTGCTTTCTCGAATTTAAGATTAAAAAGATTTTTTATTTATTTTTTTTACATCGTGAGCATTGCAACCATAACTTTACTTGGGAGGTTTTCACTTCCCCTTTCAAATGTCGTATTCTAACATTTTCAGGCTTAACTTTGCAAATTTTAATAGTTGAGCGAGTTTATGCAGGAAAGTGACGTGGTACCTATTTTCTGTGTGTAAGATTTACCGCCCATCCCGTATCGTAAAACGTCGGAGAATGTGCCCTATGGAGGGGCAGATACACATTTTTGGCGGCATTCTTGTCATGTTTTTAACTATATGCAGACTCTAACTCTATTCTGAGAGCCGAGTGGTTTTTCTACACGGCCTCATTTGAAACAAGCTTTCAACTCAATTCCTAATGTCTCCCTACATTTACCAGAACCTCGGCCCTCTGTGCACACACGCTATAATACATCAGACCACAGGCGACGCTGCCGATCAATCACATGTGCGGCAAGATGTCAACAACAAATGATAATGAAAGATGCAGCTGATGGAGTTGACGTGGCATTAGTGTTGTGTGTCTACGCGGGAGGAGACGGCAGCTGATATGAAATCGATGGAAGTTGGGTGCGAATGTGTGATCGCTGTTCGGCGGGTCCGTACATCTGCAGGCTGCATGTAGTGAGCAAAGCCTGTAAAGCTTCGACTGCGGCTCCACATGGCAGCTGGCTTCTAATTTAAGTCACAGCGCCAGACTGACATGCACGAGACACGGCGTGATTGTACACCTCAGTCACAGGAGACATTTGAGAACGGTTAAATATTCGTGAGATGATTATTCATTAACCTGAGTCAACACTGAGGATAGAGTGGGTATAAAATGATAGTTGGCTACGTCACTGATTCACATCAGTAAAGCTTTAGTTCTTGAAATTGAGTCCTAAACTAGTCAGTGTATTGATCGCAACTACAATAATGTTTTATATTTCATATAATACAATATAATATTATTCAGTGTAATATCCAGGAACAATCTCAATGTTATCGTTAAATCTTCACCTAATATTGTCTCCTCTTTGCTATTTTTGAAAAGGTCTTCTTCAGACACCACCCATTGACTTGTGTTCACTGTAGTGGACGCTGCACCCTCCCGTTACTTATTTGAACAACTGAAAATACTCTTTATGTATTTTGAAGAGGTTATGCTATACTTTCATTGATATCTCATGGGTTATACTTCAATGTTGGGCATTGAATTAAAATTCCCATAAAATAAGAATTTCTGAGTTGCAGGAGATTATTCAAGCCAGTCATCTCATCATCTATGCAAATATCAATTTGAAATAATAATACAAGACATATTATTTCAGTTTCTTCACTAAAACGGGTTTCACCCACATATATTTAATTTTGCATTGTGCGTTGTATGAATTTAAACAGAAACTGTGATAACTATATAGCAAAATGATTCACATTTATAAATCTGACATTAGTAAATGTGAAGGAAAATTATCTATCACACTTTAATTACATAAAAAAAACAAAGCAAATTATATGAAAAACAATGCTCAGTTCCAATAAATCACACTTTTGTCCATATTTCTGAGTTTGTATAATATTGTTAATATGTAGAATTGGACAACATTCAAGGAAAACTTTTAAGTCATCTAAAAATGTACAAATGGTATTGTCTCCGTGGCATTAAATATAACATTTCCCAGTTGGAGGTTTAATAGAAGAAGTCAAATGCTGGATTTGTAACAATGCGTCCTCATTGACTCAGTCAGCCACAGTTTGTTTCATATAAATAACACTTAACTGGTTTGTGTTGAATGGCCAAAACAGTTTCAAACACACAAGTCACAAACAAAGCCCAGATGTACTTAAGGGAACTAAAACCAAACAGCTGTTTACATCACACAGACCCAAACAAACCTAATTTCCAAGCTTGATAAGGTCTCAGGTTCGTACTAAATGTTAAACACCGTCATAAAACGCTTCATCGGATTACGGATCAAACGGATGAGGGGCGAGGTGAAAGCGAGGTGATTGACTGAAGAAGCAGACAATGAACAAGGGGCAGACGGAGGAAGAAAGCATTTGGCACGGAGAAAAAGAGGGAGCACAGAGGAGAGATAGTCCTGCAGACATGCAGCTGGATGAATACAAGGCCCCTGTGTCTGCGCTGTATGAGAGCAAGAGGGAGCGCGTTCAAAGCATTACTGTAGCGCTGAAGCCAGGTCGAGCTGGTATTTAGAGTGAGTTTGCACGCAGCTACTCCACACAGACCTAACCCTTATCCTGCCTGGACTTAACTGGCTTGGATTGCAGGGTAACACATCAGAGACAGGGGTTAAAGGGAACAGATTAAAGGGCAAAAAAAAAAGGGAAAATTGGATAAAAAGGGAGGGGAAAGGTAAGTAGAGACACTGCATGATGGAGTGAAGGACTTACTCCTGGAGGCGGTTGTCTGTGGTCATCCAAATATGTGGATTTACCTGTGAACAACAAGTAAAGAATGTTAAGAACTCCACAGGTTTACACTGAAATCAGTTTCAATAAATCTAGATGTGCTGCAGACCAGTGAAGGGCTTCTGTATGACGACTCAGATTGTTTCATAAAGATGGAAAAGCCACTAAATCTGTAGTTTACAAGCTCTTAAATCACCCTAATCCATTGCATATAATTGATTCCAAACAATAATTCAATTGTAAAATATAATTTACGACCAAGAAAAGCTGAATCCGATTCAACTGCAAATAAACACTAAAGTTTTTACAGCAAAAAAGACCCACGCACGCACGAACCACGTGTTCCGCTGACAGTGATCAGGACAACACATTTCACGTCTTTTCAGGCGTGTTTGCCATGCTTTGCGATCCGTTGACAGGCGTCAGAACAAACCAGCCAGGCAGTAAAGCTTGAGACAGTGCATTAAACAGCGTGTGACGCTTTACGTCAAAACTCATGGTGGAGTCGCCCTCTCGCCCTCCACTCTCCATCGCAGCCACGTGACGAACACAAGCAGAGCTCCCCTGTATTCAGTGTGAAGATGCTGCTGCTTATATGAGGAACACTATATAGCTGGTTTGTGAGGGATTGTCACTACACTGATAGCCTATGTCCATCTGCCTCAGCACCAAATCCAGGCTCTGTGTTGAGTTTGTGTTTTTCTATGTGTTTGGGTGGAGGTTAGATGAAACTCTAAAGAGACAAACTACAACAGGAGAGAACAATCATTCTTTGTGGCTGTAATGTGATGTGATCCAGAACACGGTTGACAACATTTAAAAAAAAAAATAAAATAAAAATGCATAAACAGGTCCATTTCCAGTCAAAGTTTCCTATGTACTTGTGACTTCCTAAGTTATTATTCATACTTGAAAATACTGGTGATTTAGCTTGAAGTGATTAGCCTTTCATTGAGATCAAATCCGTTACTGTGTCGCTCAGTGTTGCCTTGCTTCCTTTATGCGCCGTGGCTCATCAGATCCTGGATCTATAAATACAGGCTCTGCCGCACTATGCTCGCCCTCAGGTGTGTTTTAGTCGTTTCATCTGTCTCTGTCTGCTTTTCACAGCTTTCCTCGAGGAATGCTGAGGGAGACGTGTGCACGCAGCCCTTCTCTGAGGCATTTCAGGTCAACGCAGGGCGAGGATGCAGAGAGGCAGACATCTCTGCTCTTTGCTCTGTCATCCATCACAGACAACCCACCTATCCCCCACCCCCGCCCTCGCCCCCGCGACCTCCATCGCCTCCCTGCCTCCTGCGTGTGCTTCTCATTAGCGTTTTGGATAGAGGATTGGAACTAATTTTTTTCCAGGGCACGAGGTTTGTAAAGCCTGACAGCTGCCCTCCGCCCCCGCCACCCACAGAGAGACCAAAATGAACCACTGAGCCACTGTACAGTGAACTGTACTCATTGACCCCTTTGTCCTCTGATCCCATGACACGTATCAGAGGGCAAGGATGAGCCTTGGGGGGGGAACCTTCATTAGCTAAATTTGAAATTTGTGAATTTCCAAACAAATCTTGGATGATTGTCAGTCTTCTGCACTGAGCGTGACTTATTACTAGTGAATAATTTGATAGATATGACGTCAGGCTGCATCCCACAACACCCACAGGATTAATCTTCTAAATACAGAACAACGAGGAACATACAAAGTATATCTGCAGGCGGCTTTAAGATTGGATTCAGTGTGGCACAAATCTTTACAATTTATTACAAATGCAAAGTCCCTAACACCCCAGTGCATTCTGGATGTCCTGGTACAGTGGACATAACTGAGTTTCCACAAACAATAATGTGGCAAACTTTCAAATGACCTTGAAGTCCGGGTAAACTCTGTGAGCTCCTCGGTAAACTGCTTTTCAATGTACATAAAGTTCTCGCAAAATAAACAAAGGGCCCCCAGTCTTGAAAACACATGTAAAGTCTGCTTTTTTCAAGACCATCAAAGACTGATGTTAAAGATACTCTGGTGAAGGTCTTCAATGATGTATCCAAACACAGACAATGTCAACATTTTGAACATATTTTCATGCAGAGTTCCCAGAGGCGTTGTCCTGGGCCCCCCTACTATTTCAAATCCAACTCAGATTGTGGACTTTAAAAACAATGGTTGCTTTACAAGTGGCACATAAGTTGAACCATTCTATCATCATGTGACGATGGGAAACTGCATCCTACAAGAACTGGGTAAACAACCAGCCAATCAGAAATACAGTTTACTGTCACCAGAGAGGTACAGCAGGTATTAAAGGGCCTGTGTCTCAACACATTTGAGGAAACTAATTTATCTTCGGTGAACTTGGTGACTGTAAGGCTATGTGTTTACTGGCCTTCCTAAATCAATTGCATGTGATATGATATGATATGATATGATATGATATAATATGATATGATATGATACAAACAATCAAAACAAATTGTCTATTCTATTTACTTTTTAAATAGTTTTTTTTTTATCTCACACAAAACTGTTAATTATTTCCTTCTTCTTCCTCCAGACGTTTGCGGTTTAATATTCCATCTAATGTTCATGTTTGTTGATGCAAAGCAGTTTGATTCAGACCAACCACATCATGGATTCAAAGGAATTGGGGACATACTTGTTTTTTTCAAGTTCTTTCATGCAACTTGAACAAGTTTACAAAGTTGTACTTTTTTGAGCTTTAGTTTTTTTTCTCCTTTGCTTTTATACTGACGGCCACCTCAGCTATGTCCTGAGTTCAATGATAATGAAATAAATGTCAAATAAAACTGATTAAATAACTACGAGACAATGCATTCTGCTGCTCTTTGATTCATCATCTGTCCGTGCACGTACGGGAGAATCTAGATCAATAAAACAAGGGTATAATGTATGTATCTTTAAAACAATTGTGCTCATCCCTTCAGCAATGCGTCATAGACATTATGTGAAACAGCACTACATTTCTTTTGCCAATTTGTGGTGGTCCAACACCATCTTGTTCTCTTCATTTTTTTCCCTCTTCCAAGTGACATCTACCTTAACAAAGGTAGATTGTAATGGACCA
Source organism: Blennius ocellaris (assembly GCF_963422515.1). Lineage (NCBI taxonomy): Eukaryota > Metazoa > Chordata > Actinopteri > Blenniiformes > Blenniidae > Blennius > Blennius ocellaris. Next base: position 14,568,422 of record NC_137667.1, on the reverse strand, counting down.
CGGGTCATGAATGGTCAAGTGGAAAAACTGATTAGTTGGACAGGGCAAAGGGGATTTTCTTAAGAAAGGACGAAGGTATTCACAAACTTGAATAGAAGCCAATCCTCATTTTTATCATCTGTAGTGTGTGTGTGTGTGTGTGTGTGCGTGTGTGTGTGTGTGTGTGTGTGTGTGTGTGTGTGTGTGTGTGTGTGTGTGTGTGTGTGTGTGTGTGTGTGTGTGTGTGTGTGTGTGTGTGTGTGTGTGTGCGTGTGTGTGTGTGTGATTGACAGAGAAACTAACTGTAGTGCGGGTATGCAGTGGTATGTAGCTAAATGGTTAATTGGATTACTGTGTCACAAGTTCCACGGACCCGCTTCCGTTAAAGAACGGTTGCAAAACGACTTCCAAGTTCAATCATTTAATCAATACTGTAACACAAGGGAAAACACAAGTCAAGCTGTTAGGTTGCAATCCTTGAACAGATCAATTGTATTGTTCTAAAGTAGCATGAAACAAAAGTGTGGCACAGAAAGCCAATGTAATCAGGATAAACATAGGATCTACTAAATACATTAACATAAGCTTCATATTTATTTTAGAACAATACATGCAAGTCGAAGTTAATAATGTGCATCTTGAAGCCAAGAAGTTATGAAGTGTGATTTGTGAGGCAGCAGGAAATTCTGAGGCCTTCTGTTGTCAGTAATTCTATTTTCATCATGAATCCAAAAACCATCAGGAACTAATTTGTATAATAAAAATCTGATGAGATACTCAGAAAAAAAACAAAAACATCTTACTATTTGTTGCATACGTTTTAGAGTAATGTGACTAAAGACCAAGGCTGCATGGATCTCGAGCCTTGTTAAGGAAGGTGATGAAGTTTTCCAACCATCTCACAACGCCACAGAGCGACTACTGCTACAAGCTACCAACCCAGCACAAAATCATGTTTTTCAGATTCACAGGGAGGCGAGATGTCCACAATGTCCTCACAATACATCCAAACCAAGCTTTTCCAATCTAATGAGAACAACTGCTCCATTCTTGGTTTGTATTCATTGATGATGATAGACGTGGCATTGTTATTTGTGTAGACTGAAATATGTTGTGGCAGTTGGAACCTGTGATTCAATAGAGAGCGACATAATTCGGTCAAACTTAATGTTGTGCCCAAGTTTATTAAATCAATGCTGCACAGTGTAGCAGGTAATAAACTTGTCTGTGGGAGCCTTAAAGCTACACAAGTCTGATTTATTTTCAAACAGTATTAAGGCGCAACAGTATTTTACTGGTTGTGGCAAGAAGGTGACGTCAGTGTTATTTTGGACACCGACTGAATGAACCGATGTCTCATGAATTACGCGGGTAAAGTGATGACAGTGCAGGAATGAGGCAAGAGGAAAAAGAAAGCTGATAAAAAAAGTAATCGTGCAAAGATTTAACAACATTAAAATATGGTTACTATTAAACCAATACGAATACAACTTACTTAGAGAAAGAGTTGTATTACACATGTATATATGTATTAAACAAATTTCAACTTAAAATACTTGTGATGGTACTTGTGAAAAGTGTGATAATTACAGAGTAATTACAATCATTTGCTAGGTTTGGTATATAAATTGTTAACATGGATCGATAAATCTTAAAGTTTTCATCCAACCAAACTCAGAATAACTTTTTCAGCCTCTGGAATTTTCCTTTTTGGTGTTGGCCTGGCCCGGGAATGCTACAGTAAGTTTGGGAATTTCATAAACATGTATTTAGCTCATGGACCATTTTGTTGGCTTTGTGAAACTGGCAACCAAACTAAGTAGAGCTTAGGAAAGCACACATCCCAGAATAGGCTGGAGGTGGGAGCGGAAAACCACACAGGAATGGCTGTTCAGAGTAAGGCCAAAGGCATAGGCATAGGGTTGGAGTTAGGGGGACATTGCTTTGCTGCTGCACGACAGAGCAGCTGCCCTGGAACGGTCTGCAAGTAGGTGAAACCGGATTACAGGTTCCTCATGTTGTGAGGACTAAACTTTCTCATCTATAACCACATCCTGATGTTTCTGTGTACCGCAGACAGAAATGGGACTGCGGAAGGTGCGTACCAGCTTCATGTTGCAGTAATACAGAGCAAAAGACACGACTTCAACAGAAATACATAGCAGAAGAAAAGAAATCCCACGACGTCAAACATTACATGACATCGACAAATCCAGTTAAATTCCAACACGTCACTAGTTAGAATGTTTACTGGAATGCCGCTGCTGTTGCATTTGCAAACAAAGCCAGTGTGAGTGACAATACATACAGTACACTGTATGCGTGGTGCGTGTGGTCACCCAACCCTTTGATTTGCCGTGTGGGAGTGGCCCTTCATTAACATTCGTCGCTCAACATCTCGCCATAATTACAGAAGGGAGTTCAACTCAGCATCGGCGTCTCCACCCACTGTGCCCTGCCCCACATCACACCACAGTCCCCCGAGAATCAACAATGGTAGGACAGATTTGCTGTATAAATAGAAGGGCAGTCCCGTTACTTTGCTATTGCAGGTGCCCAGACACCGAAACCTAGAAGAGAGACTAATTCTTTCCCTAAAACTTTGGTTGATGAAATGTAGAACGAGAGCCCGCATAATCATAGACACATTTATACTGATGTGCAGAGGATGGAGCAGTGAGGAGGCTGTCAGGATGTGATTTGTGAACGCCAGCGGGTGCCACAATGTATACCGAAATGTTGCTAAACTTATGACACAGCAAAGCAGCACTGCTTTTCTTTTTAGTGGCTGTGCAGATGAAGGCCAAGAAAGTCAAAAATAAAAGACACACTTCGTGGAACAAATGTAACGACAAAAAAACAAAAAAACCTTAATCAATACCAATCATTAAGGTGGAAAGACAAGAACCGCAAGTGACCATGAATGTAACAAATCACAGAAGTTACATTTCCCTTTAAGCCGAGAATCAGATGCTTTTTGTTGTTCTGGTTTTTTTTTTTTTTTTTATATATTAACACAAGATTTCTCCAGATTTTACAGTGGAGTTCTGGTTAGCAGTCGCATGGCATGGTCCAGGGGCCTTTTCGATGTCGCATTTGCATGTTCTCTTTGTGAATATCTTATTTCCAGGATCTCGGCATTTTTGCCACAGTCCAAACATATGCATTTGAGGTTAATCCGTGATTGTAAAGTACTAGAGAGAGTTCTTGACAGCCTATCTCTTGAGATTTGTACCTGTGATGAACCGGTGAACTGTGCAGGATGTATAGTACCCTGCCTTTACAGGCAGTTAGCTCAGATAAAGCACTATAGAACATGCAAATATGGACTGTATGTAATGTACTTATTATTGGTCTAAATGACAACTTTATCCTCAACATAAGTGAAAGACAGTGCCCACACTGACATATATGTGGTCTGCTCATAATACATGTCACCTTTTTCACATACAGTATACATTATGTGTACGTTGTGGAGGCGGAGAAAGATCTGCATACTGATCAGTTAGTATATATATACTGGACTTCATGTGAAATGGCAACTATTTACAGTCCAAGGGTTCACGTCCATCTAAGTACTAAGACATACATGCATTAAATATCCACATAAAAAGAAAGCTGATTGCACTCAGCGTCAGATGTCATTAAAATCTAAAGAAGAGAAGTAGCAGTCAAAGGGACTGAATGACAAATAAGAGAAGTGGCGCAAAGTCACTAAGGTAATACGGGCATTAAACTGAAGCACAGCCAAGCCTTTTCTTCTTAAAGTGTCATGACAACACCGCTGCGAGAGTCCTGAATTGAAAAATGACACCTTTCCGATAAAAATAACTTTTCACCACTTTCAAAACCAACATTTCATGGACCAAAGCAATGGCAGTTTTTACACCACTAGTTAGTTTAAGTAAGTACATTGTGTTACTTTTAGGGAGCCAGTGAATACAGTGATTTATCTGCAGGCCCGTTTCTAAACCTTTGAGTCCTCATTTCATCTCGCAGGTTGACACAGAGTTCTCAAACACTGCTTATACTTCAAGAGGCTTGAAATGGAGAATTGAACCATGAAGTAGAAAATTGGTCAAACAGTCGAAATCCTCATGATGCCGCAATCGAAGCCGTCTGAGTGAAGTCACTCAGCGCCAACTGCAGGAGTGATGTGATGAACAGTGTTCCTCCTTCAATATGACATCCCGTGGGTGATCACGTCAATATTCCTGCAACAATGAGCAACACTGAATAATACCAATTACAGGATGTGCTGCTCTTAGGGATTTCTGGTGAATCGTTTGCTCCATCAGCTAATTTTGTGCTAGCCACTTCCCCTTCAGCCAGCGCTTCTGCAATTCACACTTACCTTTTCCTGTCAGCAGATGTCTTGCTACACTGTCCTTATGGATAGAGGATCTACCCATGGAGGTTTTGAATGAATTGGGAATATTCCCAAACCCTCTAACAAAAAAGTCAAATGGAGGTTACAGGTTTTGCAGCACTTTTTTTTTTTTTTATGTCAGCAGCTCTGACTGTGAATTTATGGCACTACAATGACATCTGTCATATCCAGTTCTGTCAAGCAGTATGGCAAAAAGGCTTAACTGTTTTTTTTTGTAAACTATATGTTACCCTCAAGTTCCACAAAATACCTGACCATGTAATACAGATGTCATTTCCCCCCCCATTTCTTAGTTTAGTGCTTATGTTAAAAATATACGTTTCCAATGGCAATTGGATTCCAGGGTTAATTCACGACCCACAACTGTAATTGTTCTCATTTCCAGTTGTGAGCCACACAGATGTCACCAGAGTTGCTGTGGCCATTTTTCAACACGATGCATTTCCACATCTGGAGTTTGTTTTATGAGGCTGTTGTACAGCAGCAGGATGAGAGGCTGCTCGGCTGCGGTTTGCTTTTAATGTTTAAGCCGCTGCTGTTGTTGTGTTGTATGCAGGTGTTCTCGTATTTAAATCTTCAAAATGTTCACCCATTACACGGTATTTGGAAGATTTTGACTCCAACAATGACAATATTTTCCCACTTCATGCACTTTATCATTATTTGGTAGCCATTAAATGTAGAAACATGTGGTGGGGAAAAAAGCTTTGTTCTCTGTCTTTAACGGTTTTTCTATGGAGAATGGACTGCAGGGTCCAGTGTGCATTAATTTCCTACATTTTTTTCTATCCCTTTAGGAGTCAGACAGGTCACTTAGCATATTGGAAAGACTGAAAATGGAAACAAGTATTGGGTCCTATCGGAATGCTAAATCTATCCCAACAGCACTTCTGAGGCTAACTTATTAGATTTAGAGAGGCTAGAAAGCAGATTTTGTTACCTTTGGACAGGGCCAGACTAGCCATTTCCTGTTCTGTGTTTATGCTAAGCTAAGCTAATCAGTTGCTGGCTGGAGCTGAACATCTAGCATACTAACAGTGGTATTGATTTTCTTATATAACTCCTGGCAAGAAAGCAAATTGTCTAATTTCCTAAAATGTCAAGACACTCCCTCAACCACCAGCCTTCTCTTTCTACTAATGGTTTCTCATACTCTCAGTTGTGAGGAGAAAAACAGAGCTGAAATGCAAGGAGCACACAAACACTCACGCGCACACACTTGCAGAGCATCTGTGGCGCGCAACGTAAATCACCTGCTGCCCCATGCCCTGTGGGAGTCGAGGGGGGGGTGGATAAACTCCTGGATGGAAACGAGGAAAAAAGGGAAAAAAAGCCAAATGGGGGCAAAGGAGGAAAGACAAAAAGCAGCAGATGAAGGAGGGATCAGAACGAGCCAGTGAATTACTACAGCGAAGCGGAATTCCTCAGAGTTCATCATGTGACTCAAGAAACAGACTCTGGAAATGCAGCTGCGGTAGTCTACCAGCACATTGAGGAAATGAAAAGAAAGTCAGGGAGAAGGGGAAGACGATGAGAGTGAAACAGGAACAAATTGTTATCTAATCAGTTTGCGAGGCCTCTGCGGAGGTCAGCAGGAGATGAATTGCAATATCTGGCAACTGGAGCGGCCTCAACAGTCTGAAATGCCTTCGCCAGAGAGAAATGTAATGATTGCACCAGGAAGCACAGATCAAGTACACACAGTCATAAATTACAGCACTTTGGATCCACAGGATTGTCCTCAAAACTCTTCTCCAGCATGCCAAAGTTTTATGAGTGCAATGTCATGAAATGTAGGTGCTAACACGTGACATAAATGGTGATAAAGGGCTGCAGTGAGTAAGCAGCATACTGGCTATTGAGAGTGGTGGAATTTTATTACTTCCTGTCAGGAGGTGTTGGCTCAAAAGCAAATCCAGCTGTAAGAAAAAAAAAAATCCTCGTATTCTGAAGGATGGCAGGAGATACATGCATTCCTCTCTATATTGTTGTATGCTATGACAGCACCATGTGAGCTTCGGTGTGCATACGTGTCAACCTGTGTGTGTCTTGAACACTCGCAAGGCTCCAGATGTAAACCGTGAGTGTGTCTCTGCAAGCAGCAGTCCTCCTCACACTTTGCTCACCAGGCATGAGCGGGACGGTGCCGCAGCTCGGCCCTGCAGAACAAACACACTGCATAAAGAGAGTCTGTGTGGTGCTAAGTCTCACACTGGAGTGAGGGATGAAGAGAGAGGAGCGAGAGAGGTCGCAGGACAAAAATATAGGTTTGTGAAAGTGAGACGATAAAAGACAAAATGGAGAAACACACGGTGGAAAGATAAGATGATTCACCCCCAAAAAGTTGGGTTTTTCTATTGGATTTTCAGATAGCCTTGTCAAAACTAAGACCATGTCGTGAAATATTCCTGGGGGTGGTGGTTGGTGCAGCGGTGGAGAGGTATGACTGTAGGCCACTCAAGCGTGCAACTATTCACATGCACCCCAACAACAGACCTTCATATATCAGACTCTTAGATTTCTCTGTTTCACCCAGAAAGGTGTCCCGACAGACTCCAGATCTAAGCTGTATGTTTGACACAGACCGTTTCAAATCCGAAAATGCTTAGGTGATGTGTGAGATAAGTACAACTAATCAAATTCCCATCAGCCCATGTAATTAAAATTAGCTCTCATACAAAATACCAGATGTTAAAGTCCAACATCTTATTCATAAAAATTTTTTTTTTTAAATTGGGGATTTCCCAAATGTGGGCCATTGCCCTCTGGTGGTCCGCAGTGGTCCTGCAAGCCATTATTTACAATATTGAACATGATTTTAGTATACATTTGTTGTTTTCAACTGAATTAGTTTTGCATTTTTGTTTCAGAAAGGTTCTGCGTTTACACAGCAACATTTTATGAAAGATGTCCGTTTACATGCAAATGGCAGAAATTATGTCATTATCATGTTGGGCCATGAGTTGGCGCTGTTGGCTGTGTTTGCAATGAAACCACACACTCGTGTGCAGAGAACTATAAACACTAACATCATCCAGGTTAGGGTTAGGGTTAGGGTTAGGGTAAAGATTAAATCCTACAGAGCTGAAAGGGATGAAGCTAACCACTTTGATGGAGTTGGGTTGTGACTATAATGTTGACACCTCTCTTACAGTATGTCGATGGCAAGCAGGGAGACTAATTCTTGCAGATGTAAAATGTGTGCTGAAATCAGTCAGCTGCATTCAGAACATCCACGTATGTATGCACAGTGTTTTCAGACCTGCCACTTTATGTACGTTCTTTCACATATGTGGCCAAGAGTCCACCAAACCCAAAACCTCTCCCTAATTACACAGTAGATGGTGGCAGAGCCCTGACCTCCATGCGCATCTGTTACATAAATACTCATTTGACGGAAACTGCTGTCAGGCCCCATCGTGGTCTGCAGCAATGGTTTAAAACCACTGTTGGACCAGAACACTGCCACTCCCTGGCTTGTTTCGAGCTCAGGCCCTTCAGGATGTGTGTGTCATGCATGGATGACCGGCTGCATGTATGTTTGACATGCAAAGAACAGCATGAAAGCAGACAGATGTTTTTATGCGTGTGGTTTGACTTGGAATCTATTAGTATGTTAATGGATTACCGTATAGTTCCCCATAAGTGAGCACCGTCTAATAGAAGAGCACCCCCCTTTCTCTAAGATGTGGAGTGTGCAAAGAAAACACAACTCACTACTTGATCAAATATATTTTGCAGTGGGTGCTAAAATGCATGTATTTTTTTGGTTTTATACTAAACACCTCTCCACTAGGGCTGTCACCCTGTTGCCCTCCCATCTCCACGCCGTTGGAAACTCGGTAGTGGTTCTCGCGAGGTGCTGTCCACCGCTCAGTGTAAGGCGGGTCAGTGGAGGCGGTTGGGTTAGCGGTCAACTTATTCTTAACCGTCTGCCACAACAAATGTGGATATGCACATGTGCGTGGTTTGCAGAACTACTTCCGTGTCAACAAAGACACATGTAATTACCGTATTACTCGCGCAATGCAGATCTATTGGGCAATGTACGGTATGTTAATTATTTAACTTGTGCGTTATTAAAGAATTTACGCTCTTTAAAAAAAAATCTGAAGATCAAAAAAAAAAAAAAATTAATTCATGTGTATAACAATAAAATAATATAATTCAATGAGTTTGCTCATGATTGCTTTCATGTTAAAAGAGTGAAATTGAAAAGTGTGTTAGTAGTGGCAGTGTGAGTGTGCAAGAACACGTTCCCCAAACCAGAAGCAACAGGATGTGCGTCTGCAGTGAACCACCTTCAACCCCAATACATCACCGTATTGCCTAAACCACACAAGTGTGCGTGCACGAACACGCACACACACACACACACACACACACACACACACACACACACACACACACACACACACACACACACACACACACACACACACACACACACACACACACACACGACCCTAGGTGTCATTTTTTTCTCGTCTCATCAGGTGCTGAGAAAAGTGCATTAGCTACACGTGAATCACATGCTGGAGATTTTACTATATCTCTGTGAAGAAGAAAACTTTAACTTGGCGAATAATAGATGAGGTATCAGAATTCATGGCTCCTTATAAGCAAAATCATGTTCATTCTGGACACTACAGAGCATTTTGACTGAGCCATATTTTCAGCGTATGCAAACAAAATGCTCATTTATGTGCAGAGTAGTGGAGTGACAATGCCTGAATAGCAATGACGGGAAGTTGGTACTTTACACGTCCATGGTGGCAAGACAGAAAGTGAAAAGCAACAGCTGAGCAACAGACAGTTGGCAGGTTGTACTTCCCAGAACAGCAGTCTTTATTTATAGATGAAACCTTGAAAACATTCCATTGACAGCAAAAACCTGTTCTGTTTTTCTGATCAGTCTATTTTAATCTTGAATCACAAGAAGAACACAAACACCTGATTGTTGAACACACCCTGTATTGCTTACCTGAATTTACTGTACCTTTCACTTCCTCACCTAAAACAAATCCACGGGGGGACAAAAACAGGAATTGGAACAATTCATTTTTTAGAACCAGGTCCACAGAAAAGACAAATTATTTGTTCCTCGTTTCACATACGTAACAATCAGAAGTAGATAGACAAACCAAGGCTCTGGTGGGTTCACTGCTATATTAGAGCTAGAAATCAACTATAAAAATTAATTAATTAATCATAAATGTCATAAATGCAACTTAACATCTAAAACTATGTATAGAACTTTACAAGCTGTGTTCATCTACTATTTTATTCATGTTTTGCAGCTCCAGGTAAATTTGATTTAGTGAAAAGTCACAAAAATGGCTCTTTTGGTCATAAAAGTTACAAACACCTGCCACATAAAGTCTGACATAATGTGCTTCTATGACATAGAGCAGTTGTTCCTAACTTTTTTTTTTTTTTTTACTGGGAGCAACTCTCCTAGAAAGGCTAGACACCCTCTGTGATTTTTCATTTGAAAAACATTACATTGAAGCCAAATGACGGTGGAACGACTTTTAACAAAGATACAAAATCAGTAGCCTTTGAAACTGCCTTGTCATGGCCGTCTTTTACAAATGTGAATCTAATTTTGAAATCTGCAGCACACCTTTGAGATGTTTGACATCACCCCAAAGAAGTCCAGCACCCCGCATACAAAGACATCGAGCATCAACAGTAGACATATGGAATATTATTCAATCTGTCCTTGAGATGATAACATTCTTCGATTTATGATGACAGAATAAGAATATACATAGTTTCAACTTCAGCTACTTTTTAATGCCTGCATTCATGAACTTCTTGATCTCTGTATATTTTGCTATTATCAGCCCCCTCTTACGAGAATAAAGAAAATCTCAAAAAAATGATGCCAATTTTCAAAGGATAGAAGCAACTGCGGAAAATCACATCCCATGACTCATTTATGTCAAATGTTAGAGATGCGTACAGACAAACCTCTGGTCTAAAATCTGCATTACGATCGTCTGTATTTCTCTCAATCTCCTGAGCTCAAGGAGCAGTACCGCGAGTAACCATGGGGGCAGTGTTGAGAGAAGAAGAATGGCTTATGATACTTTGAGTTTCACCGCCTCATACACCACCACTAACACTGCCTCTGATTGTGCCTCCACCTCAACGTAAGTATAAAGAAGTGGAAGTGGAAGTATAAAGGCCGTAGGTGATTTGAAATGAACATATCTCTTTTTGTAGCTACGCTGAGCATAGATGAACTTTAAGTGCTTATGAGTGACCAAGATGTTGGTTTTATTAACAAAACCACTGCTGAGGAAGTGGTTTTCACCATGGCCCACCTCTTCTAGTACAGTAAGCTTCTGAGTACAATCTTGTCAGTTCTTTGCCACCCATGCTTGTTTTTTTTTTTCTTTTCTTAATCAAAAACTACTTAAACTGAACCAAACAGCACATTCTAAGGAGAGGCAACGAAGAAATATACACCTATTATGAGTCATTAAAAACCACATTTTCATCATAAAGTGGGTTTCCTTTAAAGCAGCTTACCAAGTATATCCCTTCTCTGTTTCTGTCATCAAGTGCAGAGTGAAGGCATTTGGAAAATCTTGAGGTGCTAAATATGCCTCTCATTGCTGCGGTAAGGCCGGGTTACATAGTGTATCACCTCATGGGGAGTACCGGGACACTGGAACCTTGTACTGTATCCTCTGTCCTAATAGGCACCTTGCTGATTCTGACATATCTTTCTCAGTCCCACACACACATTGCTACTGTACACACGCATGCAAGGGAGAGGCAAACAAACGCGGCGTCCACATGCCGATGCTGTTAATTCATACGTGGCGGTGGAGTGCCACAGCGTTAGGGTGAGAGGAACTCTCTCACCCTTGACTGGCCTCTTGGAAACATGGGCAATAATTCAAATTCAGACTAAATAGTAACTCACAAAGCCACATTCAGAAATAAGTTGCTTTCATTCATAAACACCTCCTGATTGTCCACTCTGTCTTTTCAGGATAGCTACAATCTCTTAATTGTGGCCCATTTGAACTTGAAAGCCAGAATTCATTCATCATCTGTGACTGGTATTCATTCATTTAGTTTCTGCACTTATCAAGGACAGCTTGTGAATCAGGGACAAGATATTCAGAGAGAATATGGCATAAACCAGAGTAGTCGGATGTAAAATACAATGGCAGAGTGAAATGTACTGAATACTTCCCACTTTTTAAATGCACTGCTTTGATTCAAACCAATTTCTTTTTCTCCTCAGTTCATCCCTAAGATTCTAGAAACGTCAGCACTGTACCACAAATTGGCAGCGTTTATGCATTTACCCATACAGTATTTGCAGACCGTGGCGGTCATTTTTGCCCGTTTGCTGCTGGTCACAGCTCACAGTCACAGACAGTCTGCACTGACCTGTAATCAATGTGTCAGAGGGAAAAATCTGTGGGAACAAAAGCTTCTTGCATTGCATGTAAAGTCAAGATGACCTGCTAAACTTCAAACCAAGCAAGAGAGTGGGGGAAGAAAGGAAATTTAAGTGACTTTTAAACTAGTACATGGGCTGATCTGAATATTATAGAAATTGCCGATTTACTGGACTGGGCATTTTTCTGGGCCAAAATGACTTGTTGATGTGTGATTTATGGATATCATATATATCATTGTGTATAACTGACACAGATGACACCTCTGACATTCATTCATTTACATACATAGTGCGCTTGTACTACTGACTACTGTACCTACTGATATACACTTTCTCCATCAATATGATTCCACTCAGCTCCCATAAAAAGCTTGCACTATTGTCTGTTCGGTGGAATACATTAGAGTGAGAGCTCCATTCTTTTCCCTTGTTGTAGGAATAAAATAATGCATGAAATTTCAGTTGGCATCAGAAGCTTTTGTCTATCACCAAGTAAGACAGGAAGATCTATGCCAGTGGTCAGAGAAGAATGGCCAGACTGGTTCGAAATGCAGAAAGGCCGCAGTAACTGAAACAACTTTTTTACAATATGAAAAAGGTATGCAGAGGACAATCTCCGATCACACAACATGTTGAACCTTGAACCCCGACGAGCTCCAGCGTGTTTTATCCAACGTGGAAACGGCGCCCCATCCTGCCTTGTATCAGTGGTTCAGACTGTAGGTGGTATTATTGTTTTTGGTATATTGTCTCTGGGCACACTTCGGACACAGACAAAACCAATTTTGTGTTTACGCTTTCTATGAGTGCTGGCTCCAGCTGAGCTCAGCCTTGAAGATGGGAGTCTCTCTTTAATTTTCGCAATGTGGGCTCGGCTACGCGAGGCGGCGGTCAGCGGTCTGCTTCAGCCCCTCAGAAACACTTCATTAGAACAGACCGGCTAATTATAGACAACACGAGTTTAGCTTCAGCACAACAGCCCGTTATGAAACATCGGAGAAAGACAGAGAGAAAAGTTATACGGGTCATCATTGGAGTGAAGGAAACTTTCAGATGAAAAATGGATAATGATGGCTTCTAATTTGGTGCTCGGAGACAGACTTTTTAAGTTTGGGAAAGCAAGGACATTTAGAAAGTACTAAGAAATGTTTAAAGTAAACAGCTTGCTGAAGGAAGTGAGCAATAGTGTTTGCTGATAAGCCTCAAAGCCCCTGAACTCAAGACTTATGATTTTATCGCTTCTTTTATCAAGTTCGAGCGATTTCATATCACCCCTAATGTTTATATGTGGCTTTTTCAGACATACTTTCAACTATTTTCTCCTTACGGTAAACTACAGAAACTTACATCAACAAACACTTCTTTCTTCTCTCTCAGGGACTAAACAGCAGATCTGTCAAGTATTTCCTATATTGGCATCATTAAATTATGAAGAGAAATGGCAGCTGATACACATGCTTACAAGATGGAAAATGTCCAAATATGGAACTGTAGGTGTGGTGATGCTTGTCTCTTGTCCACAAACTCACACAAAGGCATGCACACGATAAAAAAACAAAACATGGACATACAGGCACGCAAACGAGTGGGTATAAATAACAGGAGGACCCGGAGAGACAGTGCTTCAAGGAATCTTGTGGTTGATTATGCAGTGGAATTACATGTAATGATCAGGAACACAAACTTTCCAACTGGCAGTGTTGCACGGCCAATCCACCCCAGTGGCCCATTTGTTCATGTGTTTTGCGTCGCAAACGTCCGCGGCAGTGCACAAGACTACACACAGGCTGCATCTGTTCGCTCACATTTCGCTGTCCAGGCCAACATTTTGCATGGGAGGTTTTTGCTCACGCATCCAGGGAAAGAAAGAGAAGCAGGTGGCAGATGACAGCAGGTCACAACACAGAGAGGTAGGCAACAAGAAGATGTAGAAAGTGCCCAGGAACTGAGGGAAGTGCAAAAAGATGGAAGGAGGCAGAGAAAAGTGAGGGAGGGTAAACAGTTGGAAGAGAGAGTGGCCATTTTCGGGTGACAACCTGCAGTAAAGAATTAGAAAAGCTTTCAGCAGATTTCTGTGATGGATGGATTTATAGGACATGGAGGTCCAGCTGGCATAAAGTCAGCTCGGTTAAAAACAGACTGGTGAAGCAGAAAAGTTGTTGGTGAGCCAAGAGAGAGGCAAGTTGTTCTGGGCAGGTTGGTGGAAACACTACACAACCAGGATCTGGGCCAGTGAAGCAGGCCAGACAACTGATGTCTTTTCAAGAGAATGCGACACACTGTGTGTGAAAAAAACCGCGCTGAAAGTTTTTCCAAGGTCCTAACATGACTTTTGACCTTCAATTGCTTGTGACGTACGAAGATGATTTCACATTTCAAGCAATAATTATCTGATTCAAACACATTAGTCTGATAAAACCTCACCTCTCTCTTTGATCTGACAATACTAACCACACCTGCTGAACCTTGCAGGACACCAAGAACAACCTCAGTCTTTACTGGTCAGGGGAAAAAAACCTTCTAGGAAACTGGATGTTTGTAGGTTTTTGGGATTTAAAAAAAGCCTGTAGTTTGGACTGCATAGCCTTCAGCCATGATGTCTGTTTGAAACATCTGGAAAATGTGGTTTCTTGTGTGGAGCTAAACATCAGTGCAGGGTTAAGACTTCAATTCAGAACTGCGTCACTCCACTGAATATCAGGTCCTTGAAGAATCCATTGCATGGAGGGTAAACATGACAGAAAAGCTCTAGATGTATTCAAGAGTTTGTCAGCGTGACAGGTGATGGCAGGATGGGGATTTTAGCACCGACTCTCACTTTTCGTGGGGGAGGCGGCTGCTGCACTCTTGAACTCACACAGGAGATCTGTGTTGAGAGAAAACTATGTAAGCATTTAAGAGCGGGAGAAAGGGAAAGAATGAGAGGTAATAGTGGGTTTCAGACAAGAAGAGCTCATTCTGGTACAGAGGTGTGACTTTTGGGCAAGGCGGGGCTGACTTTATACAGGAAATAATCCCATTACAAGTAAATATTTAAGACTTTTCAGGCCACATCCTTTGTTTTGTGTTCAACAGCCTCCGCTCCATAGATGTCTGTGTGTGTAACTGGAGATTTGGTTGGAGACAAATGCACTGTGTGTGGAAGTGGTGCTTCGGAAACTGCGTTCTGGTTGTCAGCCAGGGTGCAAATAAGTGTCCATCATTGAAACAGTATGTCTTAAGTTAATTTGCTAATGTTCTTAAGCCAGTGGTACTTGCTGAGAACAGTGGAGTGAATCCATATCAGTAAAACAGAGGACAGACCTCGACACATTGTGAATACAGAACTATTAGTCGACATAAGCACAGAGGAAAATGTTTGATCCCCTTAATGTTGGAGCAACATTTCTCCAAAATAAAATAATTTTAGTCAACATTCAGATCACACTGTCACTTTATATTGGCTCCTCATTAAAACGTATCCTGTCACATAAACACTGATATACGTACTGTCGCTTCATAAATACTGAGATGAGTTGCTTCATGAAATTGCGATGCACTCAAAGATGGTTTTTACAAACAACTTCAGCAAGGAGAGAGCATCATAATGACTTGCTTCTCATTCAACTGAGCTGAACCCAAAAGGAGCACAACGCCATAAAACTTAAAAGTGCAAGGCAATCGGTTCCTCCGAAAGAGCACATCTTGCTTTTAACAACATGGGCTGGGCAATGCCGCTCTATCTCTCCCGCTGTATATTTAAGGCTGCTATTTTAAACCACTATATTCTTTTTCATGGTCATGAAATGAGGGGAGCAGGCTGAGTTGTGGTAAACTCACTCAGATTAAAGATAGGCACCGTTTCACGAACAAGGTATGTCACTGACCACCAGGCAACATGTTTCAGTTTAGCAAGTCCCGAAACAGCCACTTTCCTTGACATTGGGCCCTACACTTGCCACACAGGGTTCGGCTCGGCTCGGCTCGGCTCAGCTCAGCTCAGCTCGGGGGGGTGTCAGAATCCACTCGTTTGATGAAATTGGAAAATAATTGCCGGGCTTTCGAGACCACACAGACTTGCTGTTTGATGGCAGGAGTATATGTGGGACTTCAATGTGAGCAAGCACGTGTGGCGTACTGTGGCAATCAATCAAGGAAGGTAAGCTGACAAAAGTAAACAAAGAAATCGACTGAATTACCCAGAGTGATGAGCGATGAAGGTTGAAAGGCTGAATTGAGTTGCTGGATGTCTAATTCTGTCTATATAAATAATATGATACAACAATATGGAGCGACTCTTTTAAGATAAGTACCCACAAGCGTACAACTCTACCCATCACCTTGAGCACACTCGTTAAAGTCGCAAATAGTCATTATTTCTTAAATTCAATCAGTATTTAACCAGGTGAGTCATTACGAGCAAATTCTTATTGACAATGATGAATTGGCAAATGTAAAGTCACTTTGAACGAGAGAGGGAAGTGGCTAAAAGAGAATACAAGGTAAAGAGTATCAAGAAATTATTTCTACAAGTACAAGAAAATATAAAAGGTAAAATCAGACCTGACTACTGGGTGAAGGAGCCGTTATATGCACCAATGAAAACATTCATGACAGAAAACTTGAATTGTGACTTGGAAATGAAAATGGATATTGCTGATTGTAGGTACAGCGTTGACCAGCTACTGGTTGTGGCAGTTTTTGGTGTTTTGATATTCATTAGAATAAGATTAATTTTGTTACTAAGATAACAGGAGCCATATTCATATAAGTCCAACAAGCTCAATACAGACTAATAACAGACTCAAACAAACTGCTTAATAAAGTTATTTCGATCCATCGATCTACTCTCCACCTCTATCTGAGGATCAGAGGGCTCCAATCCCCGCTCACTTTTCTCACTATGGGCAAAGCAAAGCGGAAGCCTCCCACACACGTGACGGGGGATTCTGAAATCTCAACATAGCAACAAAAGAAGTACAGATCTGGTCTGACTCATGCTCATCTCACTGCCCTGATGGACATTAAACCAGAAAAAGAAGAGACTATCAGTTGGTCTATCTGTGGATGGAGTGACCTGCATCTGCAGGACCTCCACCATCTACCAAGCA
The DNA here is from genome assembly GCF_963422515.1 of Blennius ocellaris. NCBI lineage: Eukaryota > Metazoa > Chordata > Actinopteri > Blenniiformes > Blenniidae > Blennius > Blennius ocellaris. The sequence goes on along the minus strand of NC_137667.1, from coordinate 14,551,534 downwards.
GGAAGCTGAAGAGGAGAGAGAAGGAGACGAGGCCCGGCAGGATGTTGAGGAGGACTTAGTGCTTGTTTCTGTTTCCGTAAACTTGGCTTTAATCCCACAATTCCATTATTTGTGATTTCAATTTCAATGGACATTTTTCCCCCCCTCACTTTTTGATGAGTTGTTTTGGGAAAACAAATAACTTTTTGTTGTGGATTCATTTACCTGCAAAGTGAAAGGAGGGCAGTGAAGGTGTTTGCAAGCCATGAAAAAAACTACTATACAGCAACTATATAGTAAGTCCCTCAATATGTAAGAAACAAAACTTTAACTGATGCTTAAGCGTTTTAGAACAATATTTGCTTTCATTGACATAAAAAAATAAACAGCTGTATTTTTTAATATGTATGGCACACAAGCCAAGTAATAATATACTGCCCTAAAATGTATATTAGATGGGAGTTATAACAGTCATTACTCAGCAATCCTCCAACAGCAGTTTTAGCTTGTGCCTTGGTGATTTTTTTTTCTTTCCATCTGCTCTCTTTTCATGTGGGGGAAAACAAATGCACTAATGAAAGATAATTAGCTTGTACTGTTTTACTGTTTGCCCGTCTCAGTAGAGAGGCCAATAATAGCCTTTCAGGCATGCTGAAGCTAATTGGTAACGTGAATTGCTTCAATTATGTAATGACATGGTTACCATTAGCTGTTTTTCCAATTCCATTTCTCTTTGTAATAACCCCAAACAGAAGAAATGGGAAGAATAGCTGATTGTTCATCATTTTCACTAATGCAAATGACAAAATCAAAACATGTTAATTTAATTTTTGCTGTTGTTTTTTAACTCGAAGCAGTGAAATCCTCCCTGTCCCTCCCACTAGGTTAAAAAACAAAAACAACAAATGTCAGTTGTTGTTTTTTCTAACCCTTGAGCCTTATTAGAAAACATTAATATTGAGCATTAGTGTGGCTCACCTCGTCACAACATGGGCTGAGGAAATGACAAAACTTTTTTGCAACACAGTGGCGCAGTGGTTCTGGTGAATCTGTGTGTAACGGTATTTGTAATGCTTGGACATTCAGATGGAATACAATGTGAGAAGGACATGTTGGACATGCCTCACCTTCTAATGAGCGTTGTCAACTTGAAGTGTTCCATGGATGCCAAATATTTTTCTACTCGCACAACCAGAACATGACACCGTGTATACTAAATTATATCTTTGGATTTGACTTTTCACACAATGGCACTTTCACTTGTATTACCATCTGGCAACTCAGTGAGTATTGACGAGTTCTGGACTCATTTCTATTCAATATGACACTAAACTGGCTTGTAGTATGGGACTGTCACTGCAGTCACATGGACACTAAATCTGTCAGTTTAAATAGCTGAAATAGAGCAACAATTCAACAAAAGACTGTGTTTTTAATATCCTTTCGCAGGAAGTCGACACATCTGTGAATGAAGCCGTGAGCTTGTTTCAAAACTCACATTGCACATGGCCGACTCACCTAATAAAGGTTTTAACACATGTGTAGCTTAATAAACTAAAGCGCTGAAGCACATGGCTCAACGTTGGTCATGTTATGATGACTTCAGAAGCCATGTGACACATGTGCAGATCTGACTGGACAAAGAAAATCTAGTTTCTTTAGCTATTGATGGCAATCTGGCATGCATTGGCAGGCATGACTCACATCATAACATTTGAGTTAAACAGATTTGGGTCCTTCGAACTCTTTTGCCGTATTCAAAAATCCTCTTTTTCTACTTTTTTTTTCTATCCGTGCATTAACATGGGCTGGACATTCACAGCTGAAACATGTGGGGCACGCTGTATATGTTGAAATATGGAGAAAGAGCCAAACACAAGCTGTCTGTTTCTTCTGTGCGTGATCTCAGACACATCCCAAAAAAGGTTTTTCAGGCTCATAATCACATTAAAATTATCTTTCAATTCAGGTTTAGTCCCAAACAAGTATTGATTGGCAATACTAAACATCAATATGGTTTCCAGAGGTAAAGCTATTTGTTTTTTCACACATAAAATAATGTAATCAGGCAACCTCAGCCAAGTCTAAATAGTGTAAATATCTGCTCCACAGTCCAGTGGGATTTTACGCTGCCACACATTGTTCTGCCACGCAGACACGTCACTCTTGGACATGACGCTGCATCACTATTTATGAGTGTAGGAAACAAAAAGTCTTGAGAAAGTGTCAGAACAGTGTCAGTGATTGGATACAGCGAGGTGAGCAGACCGAGACATCTGGGTCTGAAGGTCTGCACGGCAGTTTAGTTACTGCGACTGCAGGTTGAGTGGCGGCTTCAAACAACAAACTCAAACCGAAGCGCAAACAGCACATCCCGTGTTTCCTCTATGTTGCACGTGGCAGAGAGTGGTACAAACACCTGGAGCACTATCACAACAAATCCAGCCAATTAATCCGTATTTTCTACGGAAGAGAATTAAGGCCACTCGTGAGAAATATAAAATGAATGGGAGGTTGATTTCTGTTTTTCATCATGCACTTCAAATAAAAAGTTGAAATGTCAAGACTAAAAGTTGAAACACAATGTCGAGAACACAGTGCATCCCGAATTCTTCTCCGTGCTCGTGTGGTTTATCCTACGGAATCACAGTTTTCTGGACATTCTCTTCAAATCTGAATACTGATAATGACACTGTGTTTGTGAGCGAAAAGAGAAAGAATGTCTTTGTTTCTAAAATCTGATTGTGAAGCATCGTTTCACCACTTCATCATACTCCCTGAAAGGCATTTTGTAGGAGCAGTCACATGTACTGGCTTTTGTGATCTCAAAACTTTGACTTACTTTTCATTGCTCTTAGGAAATGCTTATGCATTGTAAACGCATGTATATGTTAGATGTTGGCTATACTGTTTAAAATTGTACAGAATCTCAACTGCAGATCAGGTGTTTTGAAATATAAGACAAATAAAGCAGACTTCACACACCTGCCATTCAAACTTATGGCTACTTAGAGCTTCCTCAGTTACTCTGCAGTTTCCAAACTTTCTTTCTATCACATCTGCACAGGTCATTTTGTTACGCTGTCACAGGAATTATCTACACACAAAGAGGCCCAATCGTGCCTCCTTTATCCCAAATTTCACTCTGCTCTCCCTTCGAGCACAGGTTTCTGCAGAATGAAGACATTGAGCAGGCCACATCTCAAGCCTGTGTTTCCACTTTGGTCATCTCCTTTCCAACTCTGACGCCTTTTTAGAACATACCAGAATCCAGATCTGCCTTCCAAGAGTCATTTCAGGTCCCAAAAGAAATAAAGTTGCCTGAAATTTATCACAAATCGGCTACCTGACTACTGCTTTAGGAATGAAAAAGTTTTCCAAATCCTTTTGAATTCACATTACCAATTTCACCATTCAACTTTCTCTTTGAAATGAATCTCTCTCTCTCTCTCTCTCGCTCTCTCTCTCTCTCTCTCTCTCTCTCTCTCTCTGCAATTACTCATCCAGCTCTCAGGGGTGCGATTGTATCGCTGTTACATAAGAATCTACATTTCCTTAAAGTTACCCCAGTACAGGAGGGTCGGTGTTGGACCTCAAGGTTGCTGTACTGTTAAGATCACATCATAGGAGTGGTACCAGACTCCCACAGAGTTGTGTCTCCCTGTGCTAACAGCTATACATCTGCTCCATCATTACCATAATTGTCAAATTGTGTATGTGTGTGCAAGTCTGTTCAGGTTCGCTTTTCGGACGTGCTGCTTAGTAAAGGGATGATAGACATTATGCATGGTCTCACTGCTTGCTGCCACTATTGTTGAATGAAACTGTGTTGTGTTCTCAAAGTGAACGCTGCCTGAAAGCACTGAGAGTCACAAGAGTTTTGCTTACCGATACAACCAAAAATTAAATAAAGAAATAAGTGTTTTTAACTGCGCTGAGGAGGAAAAAAACCCATGTTGGCAATATTGTTCAGCGAAAGTGAGTGTGCATGCATTAGTGTGTGGAAGTGTGTGTCCACAGGAAATCAATCTGACCCATGGGATTAGCGGCTGACTTGGTGAGTGACTCTCATTCTGTTCCAGATGTTTATCACGTCATAAAGGCCTTAAGCCTTCTGTAAGAAATAGGTGGGAACACAACCTCCTTTCACCACGCACACATGGACACTTGTGCATGCATTCTTCACCGCTGCAGCCCAGTGACAGGCATGTTGAGAGGAAGTCACCTCTGTATCTGATGCTGTGTGGGCTATCAGAGAGTTTGTATCTACAAGAGAACACATGTGTATCCCAACAACCCTTCTGACCCTGATGCAGATGAACCGGAAAACAGACATTTAACCCCTGGTTATTGTGGCAGATTGAACCATGCAGGAGCTCCTCTGACCAGCCTGCAGGTGCTGTCCCACTTATCCCTGTCACCATCTAGCGTAGCAGGACTGAAATACAGCCTTGTCAAGAGACGTCTCAGAGACTGAGATAAATCCCTCAATTTGCAACAAGCAATTCCATTGATGGATAAGGAAGCATTTGACGTTAGAAGAAAAAGCAATTGTAAAGGCGCCACGTCAATCTGAGAATCAAAGTGAAATCCCAGCACAAACTCTGGATCGTCCGTGGCTTTCACGCGGCCAGTCGTGCGTAAAGAGCGCTGCGTGGCCGCCGCGCACCAGCTGGCCGAGCAAAAGACTTGTCAATCACCGTCCACATACTGTATCAACCTCAGCAGTTGCTAAGTTCTTGTTACCACAATAGTTCTCAATCATGTTCTGACATGTCCCTACTTATATTGCAACCGTGCGAATGAGGAATCGCATTCCTCTGCTTGTCGTCGAAAATGCAGATTGTATAAAACGTGGGGAAGCCTGCATGGAAGGGTTATAGAAAACATGAAGTCTGTGCGTTTGAATGTCAGTATCCATTGCTCCCTCACTGGGATGCTCATCCGTCTACTTGAATCTAATCTGGGTGAATAGTGAAGGACGACGATGACAGCTGAATGACCCAAGAGCGTTGTGGAGTGGTCCCTGTGGCTTCATTTAAGACACCTTTACCCTGATGGACAGGCGTAAATCAATGCGCCCTGCTTAAGAAATACGTCAGAAAGTGCAGCACAACTTTTATCCAGAGGTAATCTTTTTTTTCTTTTTTCTTTTTTAATCGGGGGGCGACGGCCAAGAGTGAGGAATAAAAAGTTCTTACCGAGATACTGTCTGATGCCCAGCAGGATTTCAGGAGGTCCTCCGTTCAGCTGGTAAAAAAGGGAGCCGAAACAGAAGAGGAACAGCGAAGCCATGCAGAAACCATACCCTCGCGGAGAGAATCTAAACGGTACAGCCCAGAGAAAGCAGTGCTGTTTGTTGTTTCGTTCTCTGAAGTGGTTGGAAGTCTGGCTGTTGCTGTGAAGGGGACTGCTGCTGAAATTCTTCATCATCTCCTCCTCACAAAACGCCGTAGAAAGTCACCCATCCGTCTGAGGAAATTGAAACTTGTCGCTGAGGGATCATTTGAGTCCTGACTGATAGCTTTTTTTTTTTTTTTTTTTTTTTTTGGGTAGACGCGCAAGCAGCCGAGATCTCCTCCTCCGCCGGAGCAATGGGCTTGTTTTTGCGCACAGCGTTTTGGCTTCGCTCGGTCCTCGCTGGTCGGATGACTGCTCCTTCCTTCTGTCCTTCCAGTCGAGTTAAGGGTCCATACTTCTTCTCCGAGCCTTATGAGGGGTGTCAAATTACAAAACGTGGAAAGAATGAAAACTTCCACCTCATACGGGAGTCGGCTCGGGATTGTTGCGCGTAAAAACAGCGTCATCTAGTGTTACTGGAGAGGCGCACTGCGCGAGGATCGGCGTGATTTCGCTGAACCAATTCTAGTGTATTGCATAATAGAGGTTGACAGCAAGTCGGTGGAAAGAATTTGGAGTCAGCTGTGAAATACATATATTCAAGTTTCAAGTTATATTCATGAATGAATGGTGACCTTATCAGCCGAAAGGCAGATATGATCATAACAACACTAGTCAGAGCTCTGATATGACTGAGAGATCATGTTTTCATATGACAATAATGATTGTCTTATGAAAACATTTAGCTGATCTGATTTTCCCCTCGTACTTACCATTCTAATACTTACTATACCTAATACTTGTACTCTTGTAAGTACAACTTAAAAGACACAAAGGCAGGAGCAAAAACAAGTAGAACTATAACAATCTGCACTTTTAAAATACTAAGCAACTACTGAGCATGATTTCTCTAAATTTTATATTGACATTTGTTTACAAAATAAATAGTCCTATTGTGATTCTTATACTTTACCGTTTCTCTTTAAAATGTGCTTTGAAATCCATTGTGTACGTTGTTTGCAGAATGTTTGTTGTAAAGTTCAATAAAAAGAAAATTACAAAAATAAATAATAAAACGTGCTTTGAAAGCAAATGTCATACAGTTAATGCGAGTTGTGTATCTCCTATTGACAATACAATTAAATATGAAAATAAACAAGGCTTTGAATAGATTTTAAGAAGACAATTTTGTAAGCAATGTAACAGTATTTGTACGACTGTCTGTGTTCCCATCTTGTGTGCATTGTTTGAAACGTTCTCTGCCCCTGCAGGGCAGCAGCAACAACCTTACACTGAGCCGTATATCCTTCCCCAGCAGTCCCGCAACCCACCATTAGACCTTACCTGCACTTAGGATGTCATTCAAAACAGTAACTACCTCAACAAGAGCCTTTCACTGGTGACGGTACTTTAGTCACGGGAGCAACTGTGGTCATGAAAAACAATTAGGTTTTTAAGAGAAAATGTAATAAAGCGTGACAGAGTATTTCTGTTGAGGGTCAGTTGGCTTGCCCTTTCTCTGGTAAATTAACTGTAAATAGCAAAGTGAATGCCGCACATTGCACGGTAGGCACACAAAGGTGAACGCATTCAACGTTTATGACCCAGCCAGTGAGCCAAATCTGCCTCGTAGAAGGGGATTACACAGTATGGATGTCATTAAAATCTCTGCAATTCTTCAGGTGGCGTCTGTTCAGAACTACCGACCGTGGGTCCACAATGTGTCTGAAAGTATAACCCCACTGGAGTATCTAATTTTAATTACATCATTGCACATCTATTAAAGCTTTCAGAATCTGTAATTATGGGTCATGGAACAGGCTATGTTTTTGTTCCCGGCTCACTTAAATTCAGCCCAACACTGCATGTGTTCATCTGTCAGTCTGAAATGATCATGGTAAATATAGGAGGGCAGTATACTGTATCTTACAAAAATCAGTGGTATGTTTGCATTACTTATACATGTTTGGACAAATCCCACACCGTTTAGGTGTTGGTAGGATTAACCAATTTCTTTCCAATGAAGTAGTTAAATAATGCAAAGGTTAAGTCGATATTTACTCGCTTTTCAGCTATAATGATATTCAGGATCCAGGCCTTAATGAATCATCAATCATCTATTCTGCTTCCTGCAGTTCTTGAGGGGCCTGGAGGTTTTCTCAACAGACATCTGAAATAACTGCCATAGGAGTACATTCTCTTTAAGGGTGTATGACATGCAGGTTACTTCAAAGCTTGCAGGAATATGTGCATATAAAAATGTGAGGATTTTCACAAAGATGCTGTACACAGACAAAAACCTATCAGGGGAAAATTGTCGAGGAGTAATGGCGAGGATTTTCTTTTTTTGGGAGTCATTTCAAAATGGACTTGAAATTATATATGTAGTTGCTTCCTTTTTTCCCTCCAAATGGTTCAGGCAACATACAAATGAGGTCACAGGTTTTGAAGGAAACACTTGTTCAGCTGCAAGTGTTTTACACGATGGTCAATTATCCAAAAGTGATATCACAAGTTCTGAAAGTAAAATGGCCACAGACTAAAATACCTTTATAAATTAAACAACTTTGTCAAAAACGTTCACTTCCTCCTCCCAGCAGAGTTGTCCAGCCATCGCACATTCATGCTCTAACCTGCTCTTCCTATTCCTGCGAGAGTTCCAGTGTTTTCCTGGACTTAAATGAAACAAAATATTTGTGAAAACAAAAATAAAAGATACATTCCTCTTGTGGTCCAAGCGGTCATTTCCTTTGCTGTGAATTCAAGTTTTCAGTTTTTATATATCATTATTGTCACAATGTTGGAGGTGTTGCTGTGTCACACACACACACACGACAAACGGAGGTGAAGAAACAGATTTTATTATACTTCAGAATGACAAATAGTTATGGACATTACTTTTGTTGTTTCAATACACAGGCAAATCTGTATGGACAATCATTAGGAAGATGAAAATCAAATAAAATATTTGTACACATATTTTACAATACAAACTAATTCCTTACTGGCTAGAGCAATATGCATTATGCAGGAAGGTATTGCTATTCATATAGTACAGCTAATTACAGGTGATATGAAAAAAACAAAACAAAAATAAGTTATTTAAATATCAATTACATATACAGAATGTGCAACTTCTGGGAAGCATTTCATATATGTAATTAACAATTTTTTTTTCTAAGACTGCAAAAACAATTTGGAAGTGAGTTACTGGAACAGATTAACTCATGAATGGTAACAAAAGTTGGCATAGGGAACTAAATACCAAAATGAAATACCAGCAATACCCATTGAAAACCTTTGCTATACCTGACAACAGCTGTCCAATTGTGGACCTGTGAACAAAATGTAGTCAATTTTACTCGTAAAACAGCTAGGTTTACCATCTAAAGTGCATTTACAGTGTCAGTATTTTCATTCTTTACAAAACACTTCTGGGGTTCTTTCACCGTTTGGAAAAAAAAAGAAGAAGAAAAAGGACCCCATCCTGGCTTCCCCAGAGCACCACTGTGATTGAAGAGGAACAAAGGCATCAGATATCTATCTATCAAGTGCCCACTGCAAATAACAGCCACTAAATTTAGCAATACCAGCTGCTGAAACTTCCAGATCTTCAACTCAAGTTCTGGTTATGAAGAAAGATTTTAACTATCAAAAAGAAGTGGAATAAAGAACATGTATATTTGCTTCACTTCATGCAGAGTGCGCAAATGAAACAACAACGGGTTTGTACTTATTTTCAGTTCAGTTCCTTTTATTTGGGGCTCAAAGTATTTTCTAGCAGGCTCACCCTACTGAGTGGTTCCCTGAAGCTTAATTCTAGTTTGTGCTGAATGTGGAGCTCAGCTCTGCACTTGATGTGGCACTTCTTTGTTTTCTGGCAATTGTGTGATATTAAGATGTCATCATCAAGCTGGAATTCAAACTCCTCAACTTTGTAACCACAGTGTAGACAGTCCAATAAATTCCTGATGAGACACTCCGGATGCCGGTAAGGATCTTCATTTTTCCTCCCTGTATCTAAAGCTCGGCCCAGGGGTGTTCAGCATGGGACGAATTCTGTGCTGTTCTCTTATTTTTGTAGGTAAATCAACGTGTCATGTCATGTGATCCTCATTCATGCATATTTCTGAAATGTTCTGTTTCAATGTGGTTATTTAAAAAAAAAAAACACCCCCCCCCCCCCACACTCCAAACAATCTCTCCCACATATTCAACATAAAAAGGCTTGCACCTTTGGCAAAAGTTCAGTTTCAGTCACGGTGTAGTCAAAACTACAAACATGCTCCATGTGTTGGATATATAATGGTAAGGCAACGCAAAATGTTCTTTGATACACCCGGGAATGTTTTGTTTGAGTGAAAGCTGATTGTGATTACAACAGTAAAACAAAGCTTTCTGTAAGAGTCGTAACACTAGAGCGAGGTGTGCATCTCGGATATGCAGCAACATTGAACGTGACAGTAAGATATGAGATATATAGGTGTGGTGTTTTAGCTTGGAAACAACAGAGCTGGCTGCAAAACGAAGCCACGACAATAAAAAGACAAACACAAACTTTTATCATAGAAATCTTTTTTTTTTCTTTCTTTTTTTAAATCAAGATGTGCATTATGCTATAATACAGAAACATGATACAAAACAAGCCCCTTCAAAGCCACCTGCTATTCATGGATTGGTTCATGGATTTGGTTAATTTAAAACAAAAAATCCAGATATTAAATGAGTTTGTTATTATGAACCTATTAGTGGGAGAAGAATATTAAATGAGAAGGAGATCACTTTGGCTGAGCTGCGTCCTTAAAAGACCCTCAGATTATGTTGCCTTGAGCCAAAAGATGAAATGAAGCACTTATGAAATCTGCAGGAAACAAACCATCTTCCTGTGTTAAAAAAAAAACAAAAAAACATCCATCCTACAAAAGAGTGTGCTATCTTCCTTAAAGGCAGATCCAAGTCTTTATTTTAAGACTTTAGGGGGCGTCTCCAGAATAGAAGCCATCCCACAGAGTGAGTCTACAGTCGTCTCAAAAAGGCATCCGATATCTTGGCTGTCAGGAGAAACTCCTCATTGCCGTAAACATTTGCAAAAAGACAAGAGAGTGATAAAGAGAGAAAATCAGCACTCACGTCGAGTCTTCTGACATGTGCGAGACGGGAAGTATCATAGTGCTGTGGTCACCTTCGTGGTCAAATCACTCCGGTGGCCACTTTCACCCCAAACGGCCGCATCACCGGCCGGGTTAAAAATGAGATGGCACGAACCAGTGGCTCGGTTCCTTTCAGACGTTTCCACCACAGATTAGGACTGCACGTCTCTGTGCGTGCCGACCAACCGCGCCTCGCTGATTAGGCGGCGGACGTGTCTTTCATCAGTCACCCCGGCTTCCCACACGTTGCTCTCTGTTAACAAGGCTACACGGCTCAGCGTGTCAACTCCTGCCGCTGCCAAAGACGCGGCGTACATGGGCAGGCCGATGGAGACGAGCCAGTCTGGGACGGTGCTGATGTTACCTGAAGGCAGAGGCTTCCGGCACATCTCTGTCAATCCTCCAGAGGGGATCTGAGAAACACAGAGGAATAAATAAACAAAGTATGGGTTCAGCATTCGGTGGCTGAAAATCACTGACTTTGCACGGCGGCAGAGGCAAAACTGTGTTTTAGAAAAGAATATAGCAGTAAAGAGCAAAAACAAACCTTAAACACCTGAACTCCTTTAGATAACTTTTTTGAGCTTAGTCGTTATGGCAATTACTCAAGCATAACTTTACAACACAACAATGACACTTCCCCTAAATACTGTATAAAGAAATTGAGATCTCCAGAGGCCCTTTTTCAAAACCTGCTGTTTGCCTCGAGGCATTTATCCGTCTCTTCAGTTTCAAACATTTCTGTAAACTAGTCTTTGTTCAGGGAAAATCTGTTGCCGGTGCCTTACGGCCATGCGGTGTTGTTTCCGGAGCTCTTTGACTCTGAGCTGGTCCATGGTGGAGGCCACATCTTTGACCGGCTGCTCCAAGTCTTCAGAGTAACGCTGCACCAGCGGCTGGGGGATGCCACATCGGCCATGCTGAACACAGGAAGTGAGCATTAAGAATGGAATGCACTTGAACCATATACCTTGAAATCAATGTCGGTGGAAAATAAACCGTCTAACATGATGCCGCAGCGAATCACGGCAGAAACATATGAAGGTTATTTTAATGCTATAAAGTGCACATGAATGATTTAAGGGGTCAAATACTCTGCACCACAGTTCATACTATGCTCAGTTAAAGGGACATTTCTAAAGTGATTCAGACAAACTCTCACCGTAGAAAGTTCAACTGCATCGAGATACAATTAGGAAATCGTTAGTGATTGAAAAAAGCTTCTTGTTATCGTCCTACAATTCTTTTTTTTATTCTCTCACTGTTGATGCATGATCGTTGGTGACTCTCTTTACTTGGATTATAAAAGACTTTCTATAGATTATTTTGGTCAGCAGCTAGTTAAGTTATTTTTAAAGTCAATCTCTTTGAAGGGGGAGATGCATTTCAACCTCCACTGTAGTAAAAAACAAACATTTTAGTTAGTGATGCATTGACCAGATGTTGGGTATCCTCCTCTCAGTTAATTGCACACTTACATTAAGACATGGAAATAGTTTCATCAATAATGATTAGGATACATGTTGAAATGATACAAATTATACTTTCTTTTTAAATTAATTTAATCGTTTCCTTTGCCTTTGTGTGAAATCTCAGATGTTAAAACCTGGTTTCCTTCAGCCAGACTGAACCAGAGGTCTGGATTAATATAGAATAAACACTATGTTTTTATCTACTCTATGAAGCTGAACTGCCCGGTGTTGTGGGCGCATTACAAAGTTTGAGACTGAAATTTACTGATAATGAACCATCGATACGTTTCAGATCACATAATAGTTTATACAGTCAGATAAACAGTTAAGTGAATAAGTACCGTTAACAACTGTGTTTAAGCTTACAGAGGTTCAAGGCGTGCCGACACCGTTCATGTCTCTGCCAAGCCACTTAAAACTAACGGGTATCCAGCAGAGCTGCACTGTGGTATGAAGTGCTACTTCCCACCTCATCCCCCGATGCCTCTGTTTGATTCTCTGTGTTATTTTCATGAAAGCGTTCGGGGGGTGGGGGCTCCATCATGTTTAACGGGCCCAGTCTGGGGTCTAGCAAGTCGCGGGTGGTTTAATAACCCCCGTCTGTAAGAATCAGCCCATAAACTTAACAGTCTGAACCGCATCATAGTGAGACTCAAGCCACAATATTTCCTCCTCTGCCCCGGGGCACCATATTTATTATTGCACATACACAGACACCCCCACACCCTCACTCACAAATAAATTCCCTGGCGCATAAAATGACTTCTGCACACACAAAGGAACACAGACTCTATTGGCGTCTATTTTTAAAGTAAATGACATCCAAAGCAAACTGCTGATGTTATTGGCTTTAACACCACAACTTGGATGTGAGCTACAGTGAAATTATGACTGAGTTAAGTTGAGCATGTTACAGTGTTGAAGTAAGAGAAACTGATGCCAGACAAGTATAGCCTCGAAGCTTCAAATATGCTAAATGTTTCTGTTATGTATTAAGTTGGACATGAATTTCCAGTTGTATTTTGGATTTTTATACCTTGAAGTTGGTATTTGTGATTTGGCACAATTACTTGTCAAAAAGTAAAATAAATAAATAAATATTCCATTGCTTGTATTTACTTCAAAAGTAAATAAAGATAGTTTTAATTTGTTATCAATGACAAGAGTTGGCCCATGTTGTCGTCTGAATTGGGAATGATGTCACTTGTTGCGTGATTTCGGCGAGGCTGCGCTCACCTTGTCAGAGTAGGGCTCCTCGGTGAGATCGATGCCCTCAGCCTGCAGCCGCTGTTCGAGGAGGGTGAGCAGGTCAGGACTCATCTTGGTGTGGGAAAGCTTTCTTGTAACAGCCATCTTCCCTCCGAGATCCGAGAGCCAAGGAGGCTGCGTGGCCGGTGGGGTGCCCGACTCCTCGCCAACGGATGAGGCTGAGGAGGTGGCGCATGGGCTGGCCGGGGTACTGGGGGTCTTGGGTGGCAGAGCAGGAGCACTGCGACTGGGACTGGGACTGGGGCTGCTGCTGCTGCTGCGGATGACGGGGCTACTGGGCTGAGAGCGGTTGAAGGAGTGGGTGGGCGAGGGTGTGGGGGAGGGCGAGGAGGGCAGTGAGAGAGGAGGGTGACGGAGGCCATTGGCCAGTCTTTCCCTTGACTTCTTGGCGGGGACTGGCGGGGGGATGGGAGGCTTTTTGGGGTGAGTCCGGATGACCTTCTCCCCACTCGCGCTCGACTCGGGAGGGCTTGGTGTGGGACTGGAGAGAGCCTCTGGGGGGCCGGTGGGTTGGCTCGTAGGACAAAGTGGGAGAAGAGGCAGCTGGGAGGGCAGGGGTGGTCTGTCAGCTCTTCCTCTAGGACTCACTGGTGGAGTCCCACTTTGAGCTGGAGGTCCACCATCTCTACAGACCCTAATGGGGCTGCTGTTGTCTTTTTTGGGCACTTCCATTGTGAGTTTCTGCTCCACACTCAGATCACCTTTCTGCTCAGAGTTCCAGTACAGATCTCCCAGAGAGTGGGAACGTTTCCATGGTCCTGTAGCCTGTGGGGGGCCATCGAGGTCCTCGCAGCTGCGACTGGCTGGGATGGGGGGTCGTCTTTGGGCTTTGCGCAGCCCTAGTAAGTTGAAGCCTTTGAGGGAAGGCTTCATGAAAAAGCTTTTAGGGAACTTTGTGCGCTGGTTTTTGCCATTCTGCTGCAAAGCTTCTGTGGAGACAGTCATCGGCAGTGTCGGGTAGTCCGGGGACTGGAGTCCTGCTGAGGAACGACTGGAACGGGAAGGTTTTCTGTTCTTACCTGCAAAATGAAAAATCCTTATTTAGCATTGACAATTTGACACCTTGGTTTAACACACACATTGAAAAATTGTATTATTATTTTTCTTAATTTAAAAATTTCCAACTTGAGGTAGTTAAGACTCTTCTTGTCTAGTGTGCTACTCAATCATCAGCTTAATAATGCATAAGAATAGCATCTTCGTTGCATTTTTTCTTTTTTTTGGCAAGACTAACAGCCCTGGAGGCTTGACTGTGTGAGAGACAAAGTTGGATCATTGTTCAATATAACAAAAACAAGCCCATGGAAACTGATCCAGTGTTTCCTCAGAGGTCTAGTCAAATACGTTTTGAGGTCGTTTTCCAAGTCAAAATTAACGTGGCATCAATGAATTAATATATAAACTCAATATGATGCACGTTTACATCACTGGAAAACTGTTCACAGCTCCAACTATTTAAAAAGGTTTGCTAGATCCAAGTGATTAGAAACACTGGAGTGCCAGAGGGACACGATAAGCTTCTTGACACACTATCTGATGTGTTGTAGTCATGGTAACATTCCCAAATAAAGGCTTCCCAAAGGAAGACTTCAGAAACTTTGGAACAAAAGCATGAAGCAACTTACCGGTTATCCTTTGGAACATATAGAGCAAAATGGATGGATGAAATGGAAGAGAGCCACACAGTGTGGCCTGCCAAAGATTTTAAATAGTGGAATGACAGAAAGAAGTTCAGTGAATAAAGTGTTACAAAATGTTTGAACTCCTCCCAGACGTGTCACAAATGTGACAAATTAGTTGAAAATGGTTATTTCAGAGAGAGAGACAAGCTCTTTTTTTTCTGTTTTGTAAAGCTCATCAAAGAGATTTAGAGCTATCGATGAGCAATACATAACATCATTTGAAATGTAAAATGTATGAATATACAAGTTGGATATGTGCGATCATTTGACAACTTCACCTTTACTCATGTGGTAATTATTTCTATTTAGGTGGCAGTAGTGATAATTAGACATGGCTTAATGAGTTGAATTATGGGCTGCAACTATTTATGAAACATAAATCAAGTAAAACATAAAATATATCCTAAATCTATAGAAACTGTTTTCAAATGAATTACACTATTAACCACTACCATAGCGCTACATTATGTCTCCTTTAAAAACCTAAAATGTTCACTGGAGTAGCAGTTTAATGAGGAAGAGGAACTGCCTCACGAGATTACTGGAATGCGACACAAGCATTCAAGAAAAGTGTAGCACATAATCAGGACTAAGGAGCAGCATCCCCCTCAAAGGATTTAAGTTAAGTATATTTGCAAAGGACTTTTTTTTTTTTAGTTCATCTTAACAAATTAGTGGCTCAAATGTTTTCCTCAGCCTGAAGATTAAAAATGATGCTGAAAAGTCAACAACAGAAGAGTCGCCTGTTAATAAGTTGACGCATTTGCATCAAAACAAGAGCAGAACTCAAACTGAAAGTGGAAATGTTTACTGAATGTTATGTTGGTGTGTTGTGAACACAGTTTAGTGGGGTGGGGGGAAAAGATAGACAGAAAAAAGGCAGAAACAACAACAAAAAAAAGGGAGAAAAAAAGCAGCAGCAGAGCCCTTTTCTGCAGAGAAGTGGTTTTATTCCACAATTTAAGTCTCTACTGTGGCAGATTGCACGCTTCACTATTGAACCTGGATGACATGTATACACATTAAGAAAACACCGGTAGTTCTTACAGACAGAGAAAAGGACCAAGCGATGATTTATGAGTTATGAAACTGTTAAAAGAATGCGTTATGGGGAAAATAAAAAGTAGAGTCTTATGCAGAGAAAGAGAGAGAACAGATTCAGAAAGTACACATCATCCCCAAACTTTTAGAAACAAGACCTCTATAAAGCTCCCATAATCACAACTTTAAGATAATCTGCACACTGTTAGTGTAAAAATATTTACTTCCACATCATTTTAGGCACATGCTACATGAGTGTGCAATACTGGCACCTTAAAGACAAAATGATGTGGAGAAGAGATTTAATGTCAGGTGTGAGCTATTTCCTGACATTTCTGTAAATCTTATCTTACAGAGTCAACACTGCAAAAAAACAAAAAACAAACAAAAGAAAACAATAAAATAAAATAATACAGCCATATATTGACACTCTACAAGATTTCCTCAGCAATAAAAACACTTAACAGAAGTACTCTCTGAGCTCGTCTTCCTGGCATCCATCTATCGGTCCTGAACCCACGGGAGGGAACCTGAGTCCATGACTGGGCAGCGAGTTTGTTCTCATCAGAACCGTTCTGTGCATTTGGGAAAGCCTCTCCCTTTGTGCTCCCGCCATTGACGGCTGAACTAGGCTTAGTGGTCTGGGGCCTGGCTCCCTCTCACTTACAACTGGACTTTGGCACTGATGGTACAGAGGCCCTACAGGATGAAAAGAGCAGTGAAGAAAGTGGAGTGAAAGAATTGGAAACGTATCGGAGGTCAGCACCCACACTGACGGAGCGGGGGAGGGGGAAGGTTGAGGGGTCTGGTCACGGGAGTGGCTCATAGAGAGGAGTGGGACGGGCAGGGTGTTAGGATGGCCATAGATGATGCAAGTGAGGAAGAAGAGGTGGAAGCTCACATTGGAAAGAAGGTGAATGGATCGCTACGGTACAAGGTCTGAGTCTGGGTTTGGCTCAAGGTGGTCCAGACTGAGTAAAGCACTCATTACCATTCTCCAGGTTCTCATTGCTCTCGTAGCACCCCGAGTCCCGTGGGGAGTCTCCCACCAGGCCCCGGCCCTCGGAGAGCAGCTTTTCCTGGGAGCCCGACAAGCCGCCGCGCTCTGGATCACTGCTGCCTGGTCGCCACAAGACACAGACGATATCGACGTCAGCAACACTCCAGACAAATGGCTTCCTTTTATTTGGGTAGACAACTACACATTGGTGAAAGTAAGGAATTAAAGTACATCCTTGTTCTCATACGTGCTACATTGCTTCTTTTAAAATCAAATGTTGCTCCTGCCACATTTAATTTACGACTTCAGATGTAATTTTATAGTAGTTCTATATTATTTTAGTATGTTATTGAATTATGTCATAAACCATTCTCAGCCTGAACATATTGGATCTGTCTATTCCTGTTGTTTTAACTTTTATATTCGTATCACAACCTATATTATTCATCTGCTAGATTACAAACATTGTTGAAGCAGTTTAGTAATGTTTTATTTAAGGGTGTCATGATGATGATGCTAACAAATTGAATTAAAATTAAAAACTTTTGATCTGATTTTGTGGCCAAAAAGGTTGCTTTTTATTCTTTATTTTCATGAATGAAATAAACCAACAACATCATATTTCTATTTGTTTCAATATATAAATCTTTATATACTTTTATTTGTCTGAGAAATGCATGTTTCATACAAGTAAATTGGATCGAAATACCAAGGTTAAAAATGAACTGACGACTTGGTGTTTTCGACTTCGATTTCAATACAATTTAATTAATGTAAAAGTAGGTGCACTTATAGGTTACTGATGATACAGATTTAGTGGACAAGAAGGTTTTTAAAGACCTATGATGGATTCTATTGACATTTGGTGTTTTTTGTGCACACAACTAGACTATTTTCTGCAATATTACATTAAACTGGCCCAACACTGACAGCAGCTTTCCAACACGTATTTCCAGAAGAGACTGCAGTTTTTCAGTCTACTTACTGTCGTACTCCTGAAGCAGCTCGACAGCAGTGAGCAGTACGGCTCTGTGCTGAGGATCTCTGATGTTTAGCTCATCCAGATCTTCTTCTTCCAGCAATTTGAACGTGTCCAGGTCCTCATAGCCGTTGAACAAGAAAGTGGGCATGTGCTCCTGTTTGGAAGAAAGTTTCTTTTTAAGACCAAGGTGCTATAAAACTGAATGTAAAAATAAAAAGTTCTTGACCTTAGAAAAAACCAGCTCAGGTCAACTATAAAGAATGAAATATAAAACATCCCAATATGGGAGCATGGTAATGAGGATGAACACAGTCTGCACTTGCTCGTAAATTGAAACCACTGGTGAAACAAAGTTCAGCTCCTATTTTGATTTCAGATTGCCTGTAATCACGTCGGGCTCGGGCCTGCTTCCATTGTCAACAGACTTTTAATTTGGCTTAGTTGTGAAAGACATATAAAGGCGGAGGGCAGCAATATTAAGGCGCCCGCTCGCTCCTGCAATCAAGCAGTGAGCAGGGAGTGCGTGGCCACAGTCGCACCCTCTTTGATCTGTGATCAAATGTTAAACAGGGCTTGAATAAGAAACTCCCAAACTTGAAAGTGGGAACAACTGAAAGGTGGAGAGAAAGACATCAAAGTTCAGTCCGACCGCAGAGGAGCGAGCATAACACACCAGCACAAACACACGTCAGAAACTCGTGGTGCTATCTGGGATGGTGCAGACATGGAATGCGTTCGTAAGATACACCCTGCGTAAGTGCACAGTCGGCCGACAATATCCCTCGAAACGCTCGTAGCTGCTTCCACGATGAAAGCCGCCGGGCTCGGCACTCCTGTGACCCACAAGTTTTGTTGGACAAACACACAGACAGTGTGTCACCAGCGAGACTATCAATTACTACGGTGGAGTCGACGGCGGAGAGCGATGACGCTCTATTCCTGCTGGTTAATGCAGGACTAAACAAGGGACCACCAACTAACTCAAACACAGACAGCTGGATTTCTTTCACTCACTGAATC
Organism: Blennius ocellaris; assembly: GCF_963422515.1. Lineage (NCBI taxonomy): Eukaryota > Metazoa > Chordata > Actinopteri > Blenniiformes > Blenniidae > Blennius > Blennius ocellaris. The sequence continues at coordinate 14,532,599 of NC_137667.1, read as the reverse complement.
TTTCTGGTCTGAAACATTTAAACAAGCTTCCAGTCCAGAGATTTTCTGGCTGACTGTCCAAAGAAAACAAGCTGTGGGAGTGCAAGGATTTACACTGAACAGGTTCTGTTGATGTTTCAAACTTTGGCTTTCCATTTTTCAAAGGCATATCCAACAGAACCAAATAATGCAGCTGATTTTGGTTTACGACGGCTCGACAGCATTTATTTCTTGTGCAAGTCAGTTGAGAACTGCTTCTCATTTACAATGACGACCTGGCCGAGACGCTGCAGGAGGAGGTGGAATGCACAAAAACTATTTTGATACATGAACTGCTTTCATAAGAAACCATCACATTTTTAGATTACATCATATAGTACAAACACAGAGGTGAAATACTATAAGAGGAAAACTCAAGCTTAAGACTCTAAAGAATGTAATTAAAAAAAAATGTGTATACTCATCACAAATGTTAATTATAAAAGTGGACAATATGGGATAAATGAAAACTGCAGACCCACCGGTACCGTTTCTGCTTAAGTGGGCAAGATTGAAATAAATTCACAGATCAGCCACATTAATGGATAAAAAGGAAAACCCACAAAGTCTGTATCTGGCCATGTGAGACCTGCTGACTTCCCGAGTGGGATGAGATGATATCAGACTCACAGTATGTGTAGGTTTTGATGAAAGAGGCAGGTTATTTGTTGGGCCGTGGTTTGTCACGAGGTGGGTGTTAATGTTTATGCGTCCGGGTCAAATCAGGCATCCTGAGCTGTGCAGCCTGTATTTGCTGGGAACTATATTTATCTCTGCTCGTCTACAAATGTGCTGGAGATATTTGGCTAAAGCCATGTTTTTACCGACTTCAAAAGGCTAGTTTTTTTCTGACTGAGGTGCCAGATGAGAACTTCACTGACACTCAGGGGACGTCATCCACAGCACGACGCTCGAAATATGGCAGCGCTTCAGAAAACAAGGCATGCTCAGTTCTCCACCTTGAGGTTGATGCGTTCCAGCAGGTCCTCCACTGACGTAGGTTTGGGCGGCCGGCCCTTTCTCCTCCTCCTCACGGGTCTTTTGGGCTTCTCCTCTTCCTCGCTCAGCACGTCCACATATATGAACTTGAAGGTGCCAACTTTGTTGTTCAGCAGGCCCATCCATGTTCCCATGGGAGGCTTACTGATGATGTCGATCACATCTCCACGCTGCAGAATCATGCAAAAGGGAAGACAAAAGATGAGTTGAACTGAAGGGTTCCAGTGAAATAAGCAACTTCAAATATGTGACAACTTTTTCAGTAGGTTTTTGTTCAACGCGGGACCTTGTGCTTATGGATGCAAGTACACTGACTGTGCAGGTTTTTGTTGTAAATATCAGTATGAAGTACAGTCCTTTCTGCAGAGTTGCACTGTAAATAAATCACAGGGCGAAAGATTTTTTTCCCCCTTGAATTATATGGTGGTGTGACTTTGATTGTTTGCAAAAAGGACAACAAAGTGCTTGAACCTTTAGTTTGAGGGAGTCTGTGTCATAGGGGCTGGGGGTGAAGTCTGTGTGGACTCTGGCGCGGCCACAGAACGGCCCTCGATACGGCAGCTCTTCGTCGTCGCCGTCCTCCGACTTCACGCTCTCTCTGTTACTGGCCGACGAGTCGGTGGTGCTCACTGTCTGACCACCTGTACACAAACACACAAACATTCATGCTTCAGCTCCCTGTGACTGTAAAGGACACCTTTCCCAGAAAAACATGACAGGCTAAACATGAAAATTATGTTTTCAAAGTCTATAAAACGTTTTTTTTTTCCCTACAAGTTTGAGACGCTCAATCAAATTCTTATTCTGGTCAATTTTTCTGCTTATGAGGATAAATGTACACCTCCTTCCCTATATTTTTAAGTCACTAAGACACTCCAGATTACAGGCAACCATTAAAACATAACCCACTTTACCTACCATTGGTCACGAGTTTATGTTGCGAGATATGAAAAAAGATCCATATATGGCAGTCTTGTGACATTTTAATATTATCTAATAGGGGATTATTTTTAATGAGTGAATGCTGAACCAAAAACCTTTAAGTGTCTTGAAGAGGAAAAACGAATGTGATGCAAAATTACTGGTAGGTGATTGAAAAAAGCAACCTCCATGCTTAAAACTAAACACTTTAGCTGAAACCCATTCAGTTAATTACACAAGTTAATTATTGGGATAATCTTCAAGGACATGAATATAACATGAGCTGGAAAGCTGAAGCAGAGGCCAACAATTAGCAAAACGCTTAGCCAGTTAAAATTGGGCTATTTTAGGCTTGTGATTGAAACTATAATTCTCCAAATCTGGGAAGTCTCTTATATCATTTGTGTGTGCGGCATAAAGTGACAAATACAGAGTCCAAAATTTGGTATAAAGGTTGATGCTACATGGATTTAACTTATTTGTCATGGATGTGTTTTTGAGCAGATAAAACATAGCTTGTTCAGTTCTATGAGCATCATCTCTACGTTCTACATGATTACCGCATGAGTTCATGCTGTTTGTGGTGGAGCTTCTGACCATCTGGCCCCCCGATTCTTCTCCAAGTCTTTGTTTTATAACAGGATGAATCAGGCTTTATGCATCGTGGCAGATTCAAAGTGATTTGACGTTATGTTGGTGTATCCGTTGGCGATTAAAGCTCATCAATCATGGAGGTACAGTCTGGAATGGTGAAAGAAGCTCAATAGCCCTAAACTTGACTGTCAGGGAAACCCGCTTTTTATTCATGACAGATTGTTCTGCTCCTCCCACTTTCCACAGTTTAAAGCTTTCTTAATAGATCATCACATTTTTCTTCAAAATATCCTTTTTGTGCAATGATATGATCGACTGAGCAGCTTTGGAAAGACAGATCTCTAGTCAGCGGCACACACTCTCAAGACTATACTTATCACATTTTCTTAAGCTCCTAATTTTGTCTTTATTTTTTGCATCTGCGGTGAATAAAAACTGGAACAATGTTTTTTTTTTGTTTTTTTTAACAAATTCTGGAGAAGCTGCCTCTTTTCCTCCGTTGCCATCAAGCAGACATGTGGGAAGTGAAGAGCAAAGACTTCCTTCCTAATTATTACCGTATGTTTTCCTGAGTGTGTGTGTGTGTGTGTGTGTGTGTGTGTGTGTGCACTTCATTGTGGCTCTGAATCGCTGACACTCCGCCAGGTCTTTGGATTTCGCAGACTTGAACTTAAAATGGTGCTGTGTATCTTAAGCACAAGGATGTGACAGAAACACGGGGTTGAAGAAACCAAACAATGTAATTAGATGAAATGACCTGGGAGATCAAAACACGGTCACGAGCTGGCTGAGCGCTCGAGTCAGCTGGGTGGATGACTCCACAAAAAAAACCCCAAAAAACTGTTGGGACAACTCAATGCTGAAAACAGGAAAACCAGAAAGAGACACAAGCACCATCTAGTGTCGTCTTTCCTCATAACAAAGTGATGAATGAAGCTGATTCAGTTGAAAAGAAGAAAAAAGAAAAGAAAAGAAACATTGTAATGTAAAATACTTCCATGAACATTGTCTCTTGTCAACAAACTGTCTTACTCATTGAACTCTGTCCGCTGAGTGAACTGCGCAGACTTTCCACGGAGCCTCCGGCCTTCAGCTTCGGTTTCTCCAGAGAGCCGGTGTCAGGCAAAGGGGACTGCGGGGAACCAGGGGCTCCATCTGGGCTGGACTGGAAGATGGGAAATGGAGGGGGAGAAGCAGATGGGTAATGAAGGAGGACAAGAGGAAAAACACAAAGAAGTGTTGAAAGGAATCCAGCGTTCGACATGGGAGTCAACGATGAAACAATGAACAGACATATCACAAGAGACGATAAGAAAAAAACCGAGTGGTCAATGCTTTTTTTCACTTTTACTGATGTGAAAGTCGATGTGTACGTTCAGTCCTTAATATTTAAAATAAATGTAAGTAGTGGCTACTTTTGGATCAAAGTGGAACTGAAGTGTGTGATTAGTGCTTTCTGTCTAGGCATGATGATGTTGTTCATGTCGCCTCACGAGTGCAAACTGTCCACTCTGGGATCAAGTTTTCCTTATGGGCGAAGTTTTAAATTTAAAGTATGTTTAAACTGATGGAGTTTGTTGTGGTGTTTAGACAGTCTGCATGATACGCAGAGGTAATTTTTGCTCACATGTACCCAGTGGTATGTTTTGTCAGTCAACATGATTTTTCCAATTGGTTGTGCATGTTTGAATTATCCACTAGGTGGCACTGTGGTCTATCAAATGACTAACAGGCAGGAGGTAATTGATGTCACTTTTCATCCTTTCCACCACGACTTACAGGAGGATATCTGGGTCAAACTCTTGACCACTGTGATGAACAGTTGTTCAGCTGTGCAATAATGACACATACCACAGAGTCACATCAAAAAGTGAGGCTGGACCGGCCACTGGTAAAAATCCACTGGATGCCCAGAGAAAATGAGGCCAGCGCTAATGAGACAGCCCTCACACACTCTCACACTGAAACTTCTTAGGAGCTGGCCTGGGGGAGAGTTGCATCACTCCATGAGCTCAACATGAAGCACACACTCCACCCTTCACACCCTTGGGAGGGACTAGCGGAGACAAAAATCCGAATGTTGAATGCGTTTTAATGCTGCGTGTTTATTCTGTAACGAACACAAACACTCCCACCCACTCACAGCCTGTGGACACAAAGTGTGGCTTCCACTGCAAAACATCCTCTCAAATGTTTGCACATTTTGGGCAGCTTTTATTTCTTTACACTTCTGCTGGGCTCTTTGTTTTAAGAATAAAATACACAATGTGTGAAGCATTTGTTTTACCTGCTTCTTTTTTTAAATAAAGCCACGGTTTGGCCGGTTTTACCGATTACCTCACTTGTTAGAAACAAGGCAAAGCTGCAAAATGTTGATTCTGATGGGAATTTTCTCCAAACAGTGTTCGGAAAATGCATTCATGTGTGAGTGCGACTTTGTTTATGTCTACCTGCTCGGACAGAGAGTTGCTATATTTCTTCGACATGCGTTTCCTCATTGTCTCCTTCACCGACTTGACTTTCTTGCCAAGTGAAATCCGGGATGTGGTGGGAGACTTGACCACCTCTCTGTAGATTGCCTCTTGGTCTTTATTCTGGGGAAGAAGGAAAAGCAGGAGGAAAAAGAAAGCAAGACCAATAAGAGAATGGACCATTCGGGATACAATCGGGGTGAATAAAGAGTTTCGCTTGTGTTCCTTCACAGCCTCTCTGGACTCTTAAAAGCTGGCAGCACTTACATTGGCCTCGGAGCCTGTGTTGACCACATGGAGAGACCGATTGGACAGGTCAAAGCCTCCAAAGCTGCAAGTTCTCTGTGGGGAAGCCAAAACACAATCAAATGAGTCACGTGCAGGAGGTCACTTTACACAACCTCTCCACCCACACCCCGCCGAGGCGACTCAAAATGATTCATGCTTGGCACGACACAGGCAGCTGTTTGATTAATGTGCATGGGTGTATGGTTTGTATAGATGTGGGGGTATGATGTCATACAGGACGGCGGACAGCCAAGAGACATGATGTAACAAAGTCTTATATGAATTGCTTTAAAGTGTAAGTTTCAGCATTGGTTTTGAAGGAAATTAACTGATGCTGTCAACCCCATAAGTTCCTTATGAAGGTTAAATGACTAAAACTCTGAAGAAAGTATTCAAAACTCCTTTCATGTGGTCTGACGTCAATTATGAGTGAAAACACATTTATCATTTTGCAGCTGAATGCCATTAACCTTGTCGTTATAGACGACAAATACAAAACTGGGAAATGTTTGCAAAAATAGACATGCGGACATGTAACTCTCGCTACAACCACAAAAGGTTCAGATTATAACCTTTTCAGCTTAAGAGGCAAGATAAGGGCAGGAAGGGGTTATTATATGGCAGCCAAAAAATGTGTCATGTTTGTGTTACTCTTACAGCTGGACTTTTTCAAATGTCTTTAAACTCCACACAAACAAATATGTAGACTTGTAGACACGGACACGGACATAAACCATCTGCTAAATAACCCTCTCAGTTTAAGTGGTGAACTTGATGGAATTTCTCGTCCTCCTTGCTGCTGAGCTTCTCCACCAAACTCACACAAACCCTGGATGAACGATCTTCACGTGACATAACCACGACACAAAATAGTTTGGATGTTTCATGTCCAAAGCTGCAGTCCACTTCACAGCTTCCTCAGAAAAGCAGATTTTCAGAACAAAAAAAAAAGTTTGAAAAGACGTTGAAAAAGAAGTTTGAATGTGATGACAATGTTCGATGGGATGGACATGCACCCAGACAAAAATGTTTCTCGGAGAGAACTACAGTAACTCAAAAAGAAAAAGAAAAAAAGAAAAAGAAAAATCACATCTGCATTAAAAACACGGGCCAAAACGAAGGCAAAAGCAACAACAGAAAAAGTGGATTCAGAGTTTTTGGATGGGAGCGACCTCCGGTGACTTCACTAGAACACGATAGGATTCCGATACACCATCAAAGCTGCAGGATAGCTCCACTAGATCACCACCCTCTATGTCTCACTACCTCTGCTAATACACAGGCTATGTACATGGAAAACAAGGTACTTACAAGGCAACCAGGCTACTTTAGTTGAAATGAAAAAAAAAAAAAATCTTACTAGCATTTTACAGTCACTGCATCAGGAGTGAGTGTTACATCTATCCTTCTGTTCTTTATATTATTCATTTTTTCAGCTATTCTCAGCCTCATAACATCGATTTGAAAGTTGATGAGCATAAAGCTTGTCCCGTCAGTGAAGCTGACTTAATGAGGCCATGACAGAATATGTCTTCGAGGCAATGTGCTGCTCAGTTACAAGGATGAGCAGCTCCAGGAATGTACTTTGCCCACAGGGATCAGTGTGACTGAGCGAGGTGCACACATTCTTCAGGGATACGACATTTATAAAAGGCACTTATAAAACCTCTGCTCTAACTTCACCTCCCAAGCGGGGCATTACACATTTTATAATCATTTCATATTCAGCTGAAATAAAGGAGCCTAAGGCATTCACTTAAAGGTCATCAAAGATGGCATCCCTCCAGGGGCAGTTTGCTCTGAGATGGATAGCCATTCCAGCTCTTGATGTTTTAAGCATCAAGAGTGTTAATTTGTCTGTTTTTACACACACTATATGACCTTTGAATGTAGTATTTGTGTATGCTTACTGCACCTCCTCCTATGAACTCTGAGCTATTCTGCAACTTTGAGGCACACCGAGTCCTGCTCACACGAGGCGGCCGGCTGAGTTCAACCTCACGGTCTAAACTCACAGACTTTTGCTGGATGCGCAAGAGCACACGCTTGGTGCAGCGGTCCACACTGGCCGCCCACTTCCTGTCCGCTTCGCGGTCCTCTTCCAACAAACAGCGCCGCTCAGCGCGGCTGAGGGTAACTGGTCGGACCAGCTGAGCCCAGTTGAGGTGACCGTACAGGCTCCGTTCTACCACATAGGTGATGTTCAGTTCACTGACTGCCGTTCGACCTCGCAACCTGCGAGAGGGGAACACCCAGCTCCCTCCCCCACTTCCAAAAACTTTGGACTTGGCTACATCACAGCGGACCGGGGAGGAGGGGGTGACAGACAGGGGAGAAATGGGGGTCTTGGGATTGCGCGAGCGCTGGTACAGGAGGTGCTTGGTAGAGTACGCGTAGTTGGGGTCGGGTTTCCGGTGAGTCCAGCTGCCGTGGTGCCGGTTGGCAGGTTGATGTTTCGGACTACTGTGTGGACCGTCATCCAGGGAGATCAGAAGGCGGGACTGGGAGTGGGTTTTGGGGCGAGGTTTGGTGAGGCCGTAAAAGGCATAGAGGGCCTCGTTGTTACTTACCCCGTGGGAGATGGAGCTTAGGGCCTTCCTCATCTCGCCGTCTGTTGTGGAGCGAGACAGCTTCCCATCATCATCCAATCCACAGCCATCCAGCTCTGAGAAGGAAGAGCCGCTGCCCGCAATGCCAGAGATGGAGCCGCCCAGGGCATTAGAGCCAGCCGGGGTTCTCCTCGGGGGCCGGATGAGACCGTGGGTGCTGGAAGACTTGCTGAAGGTTTTGACCAGTTTGTGTCCAGACCAGGTGTCCAGGCTGCTGGATGAAGGGGAGGTTGTTAGACTGTCTGTGTCTCCATCCAGAGAGAGCTGATCGTGGAGGAGGGAAGGTAGAGAAGCCTCCTGGGGCAAAAGGGGCTTCTTTAGGACCCCAGTATACAGGGCGGTGTTGTCTTCACAGGTGGGAGGTGCCTCAAGATTCAGAAAATCTGAAGAGACAAAATCTCTAATTAGTCAAGAGAATCTCAGATTCGGCTCAGTCTCTGGATCTGTACTGGATCTATAGCCAATAAACAATAAAGTTATTTAGCTGTGGAATAAATCCATGGTTGCGTGAGGGTCAGACAGAATGACAAACCTTCAGAGGCATGTTTCTTTCCCTCTTCCACCTTGATGAGTTTTTTCCTGACCCGACGTGTCGAATTAACCAATTTGTGAAGCCGCTTGAACTTCACAGAATCTTCCGTTTGCTCATCATCAGACTGTTCACGAGACTGGTGTGAGGGGGGGAAAGATAGAACAGTGATAAGATACAGTGACGACATTAAAGAAAAAGAAAAAAAACCATCAACAACTCAATAGGAGGCAAATATGCACAGATTTGTTTTTAAGCAGACAAAGTTGTATTATACTTGGATCAATCCCCTTTGTGATTGCAAGGACTCAGTTGTAATGCGACAGATGGCAGCTTTGTTTAGGATGCTGACAAAGTTAGTGAGGTGAGAGATGAAGGGTTGAATGAATGAAGACAAATGGGCCTCGTGTGGTGTTCATAATCAAGAGTAGACAGCATTTAATACATTGAAATAATGAACCAGACGGCACTGAAACCTGAAATAACTTCCAGTGGTGAATGACAAAATGAACCTGCAAATAAAAGGTCTATTTGATGTTGCACACGGACACGAAAGGAAATGGAATGACACTGACTCACAAACGGCTGCATTTGTAACCCAAAAACCCTAAACTACTGTATGAACCTTCTTGCAGTGACCTTGATTTGTGGCGACGAGCTGAAGCAGAGGAATGCCTGGCAGAAACCACTGTCATTACTGTGAATCTCAAACAACTTAATTTGTTTTTGTTTGTCACTGGTTTCCCAAGCAACACCAGCTCTCTGGTCATACCCTGCCAATGTCATGGTCGGGGAAATATACTGTAGAAAAAATAAACCCAGACATGCATGCAAGCAAACAGAAGCACGTACACACAGCAAGACAGACCAGGCCAACAGTAAGCAAATCTCAGTCTGATCAAATGTTTTATCTTGCCACATTTACATTTTAGGAGCAATAAAATGCTGCTTCTCTATCATGAGATCAGACCTGGGGTTTGGCTCAGAGGCTGCTGACACACTTTGGGAATGATGTTAACAAACTGTGGTTTGGTTTGAGCAAAACTCTTAACAGTGTCCACAATTGCTAGTCCACATTAACCGCACCAAGCCGCCGAAGCAACATGATGACGTTTTCATTTCTGCAAACAGGCATGCATCAAAACTTGAAAGGTTGTCGCCCAGTTCACAAAGCAAACAAACCCTCTAAATGTGTCATTATGCATGTTTTCCCATTTCCCCTTAAACACTTTTTAAAATGCACAAACAAACTTCGAGGTCTTCATCTCCCTGCATGGATAAAACACACAACTGCGCTCCAGGAAAGTTCACCTTAACTCATTTAGTACATATATCTGCAAAATGTGAAAACCTTTGTCATATTGGTGGGGATAACAATTTTCATCACAAATGCTTTTGAATGTGGCAATAAACTCAATTCTTCTTCGACAGGAGCCATAAAAGATGGCAGTGATTTATAATTTCTGACAAAGTCCCATGGTGCTCCATCCATGCAAATGACCAGATAAACAGGGGAGAAGAGACACATGAAGAAAGAAGGCCGGATATATGAGGGCATGAATCAAGACGGGCTGAAAGGCAGCCATTGAAAACAAAGTAGACACAAAAATTCCAATCCCACAATTGTTATTCCAATTACTCTAAAAATCAGTCCCACAACTTAATGCACAGATACAAAAAAAAAGAAAGACAAAAAAAGACAAAAACTCCAAACCAGAACATTTCTGAAAAGCTGTGCCAAAACAGAAAAAAGCAATCACCAAAACAAGGCATTCAAATAACCAATGTGCCATAGAACTTACCACCTCATTCAAAAAGCCAAGGTATCACTTCTTGTGTTAAAATCCCATCACTTAGCAGGAGTGGGACTGACGAGTCCACAGCGCCCTGACCATATTTTCATGCATGATTGATCAAAAATAATATCCTTGCCCCTGTGTGCATGCTGCCAGATAGAGACGCAGTCTGTTAGTGAATTCAGTCCGGAGGAATGAGGGGCTGTTCGGATGTGCCGTGCCGCATAGGGAGAAGAGAAAAGGCGTGTTGTGCATGGAGAACAATCCCAGCATTTGAGCCCCTCTGACCCTGCCTTGGCCCCCAAATCACTAATGGCCAGCCCTGGAATGTGGGCTCTGATCAGCGGGGTAAAACGGGGGGGGGGGGGGGGGGGGGGGGGGGGCATAAAAAAAAAAGCCCAAAGAATTATACATTGCAAGCATGTCAGCTCTACACATGTATCAATGTCTGTATATATAGTACAGGCACGCACAGAGGAGTGGAACTGTTAACTACATGAATTTGTGAATGACCCAATTTCCATTTAGAGAGGAGAAGGGGCAGGACGTGACAGCAGAAGAGGCCCCAGCAGAGAAGAAATATTTCCTGAAGTAGACAATTTTGGAACTTAGGGCAAGAGGGGATACAGAACTCCCCCTTTTCTAACTGTGGGGACGAACGCAATGTCTTTATCTCAACTCTCTCTGTCTCCCTTGTTTCCTCTCTGCCTGCAGCACTTGCCTTCAGAACCAAACTGTGTGTTCCTCCACACAATGATCCTTCAGTGCTGCAGCTCCTCAATCCTCTCTCATGTCTACAAAATCCCCTATCGATCAATCTTCTTCCCGCAGGAACTGAACAGCTGGCGGCGGAGAGGTACCGCAAGGTTTAACAGCCTGATAAGTTGATCTGCGTTTTCATGCACAATTCAAGCCCACACAACAAAAAGCCAGTCGGCAGGCAGAGCCAGGGCTCAGGTTAGGAACAACATAATTGGCCTATTTTTCATACTGATGAGAATCATCAATCATTACCCAGAGGAATATTTTAATAGGGAGTCTTGATAGTGTGAGGAAACCATTTTGCATGAGTCTTCATTCATAGAATTACTGATTCAGTTAGAGAAAGACAGACACGCTGATCTGATTTTCTTATGAATGCAAACATTAATGTCTTCACCAAAAAAATTGCCAAGTGAATACATGTATAAAAGTCAGGTGCATGTGTCACAAAATGCCCATTTTGTCCAAAATTCAACTTTTTTCCACCCCCACAATTTCCAACATGATCAACCTTTGATTTACTCGAACAATAGGACAGCTACTTTAGATTGATTTCCTGGAAGAGCATCAAAAGCAAAAGCAGTTGAGACTGCACTGTTGAGTCAACAGAGAGCAGACATACCACAGTTTACATGTGTGGGGTTTTATATATTTCAACCTGGAATTTTTTTGTATTTGCATATTCTCACTTCCTGTTTTAAAGTGGGTCAGCATATGGAACTGCTTAAAAGCAAAATATACGATGCCATAAAGCACAAAACTAATGAAATGTTGTTGTGACAGTTGTGCCTCCAGCATCTGCACAAAAAGGAGACATATTGTCGAATAGATAAGCCACAAATACCCAAACAAGCAGCGAGAACTGGAGGATTGTCATCATATAAGGCAGACAAAAAGACATGATTGTCTGAGCTTCAGCTCCATAACTCAAAGCACCAGTCACATGTAGATTCGTTCAGCATCGCAACCCCCTTAAAGATGTTTATGCAGCAGAATATTTGGGCTGGATTTTGTCTGCTACCCCGCTTGGCTTTCCATACATATTTACAACTGATTGATGTAAACAGATCTGACCTGAATCTCTAAAAGACCATTTCCCCGCCACTGCAGCCGCGAGTTGTATCTTTTTTGGGAATACATTTCAAATGAGATGCCCAGGACAGGATTAAACTGCTGAATAAAATATGGGAGAGCACTTGCAATCAAATTGTATATATCTCATTGCAACTGCCAATTTATGACTTCAGACTTAGAAAACCGGAGTAAGCAATTTTCAGAAGTGATGCAATGTTATTAAAGTGCACACAACAGGGTGGAGACAATGTCTTTTTTTAAAGGTGGGTATATTGTAGTTTGACCAATGCATGGAGAGCAGACAGAAAAAGACAAAGAGAAGAAAGTGAGGTAGAAGTTGAGTTGAATTATGTAATGGGATATAATAGTGTTTTCAATCAGAATTCTGCTTTATATTAATGAAAGATCTACAGGAGAATTGTATTAACCATTTTACCATCACACTAACAAAACTACTTCAGCTAAACTATATTTGGATTAAACGCACGCACGCACGCACGCACGCACGCACGCACGCACGCACGCACGCACGCACGCACGCACGCACGCACGCACACACACACACACACACACACACACACACACACACACACACACACACACACACACACACACACACACACACACACACACACACACACACACACACACGTCCACAAAGAACATGACTCACAAAATTCCATCACATCCTCCGTGGCTGAAAACATTAAACTGAAAAGGTGAGAGTGTTAAGAGAGGTAGAGTGAAAGGGCAGAGGGTGGGGAGGTTGGGGTAATGGGGTGGGGAGGGGTGTACTTACGTTGCAGTTTGAGGACTGGTTTAGATTGGGTGCAGATCCATCAGTCCACTCTGCAGAGTCAGTACTGCAAGACTGTCTGCTGCGCTCATACTCCTTCAGCTACATGGAAAAGAAGAGTTTAGAGAGGCAGAGGAACAGGGCAGGGACACCCACTCTCACCTATCGTGCTATGGTTTCTCCACGAGCCAACAGGAGGATTCAAAATACATCAGCGGTGCTCATTCACAGTGATGCAGTGACGTCAATGAAGTTTCTGAAGCAGCCTGAGTTTGGTGATCAGGTAAGCAACCATTAAAGGAGTCAGAAAAAATCCTGAGTTTCTCTTATTGTTCCTTTGTCACGTGATGAAAAGATACATTGGGTTTTAAAGGAGATCTATTACACTTTAGGGTGTTTTCCTTCTTGTATTCATGTTTCAATATTTAATTTACAGACTAATGATGACCTTAATGCTTGATTGTAAGTAGGTAACTTTATCTCACATCACAGGTTCTTTATGGGGTCACGTGCTCCAAACCATAGCAGCAATTGGCAAGACAGTGAGGCTGATGTGAAATTACAAATATGCCATACTGCATGATCTGGGCAGCTGTGAAAAATGCTGTGTAAAAAGAGAGCAAGGGATCCAGAAAGGCGATATGACTTTATAAGATGCTTTGTCTCTTATACGAAAGACTCCCGTCAGTTCAGATTACTTTGATCGGAGCCGAAGTGTCCTTAAAAAGAAAAGTCTTCAAAAATTTAAGTAAGTCCATTTGCTTTTCATCACAAGACTCTTTGGATACTATGACCCCGATTAATAAGAATCATCACAGAGGTAACGTCAGGCATTTAGAACGGTACATTTTCAGAAGCCACACTAATGGAAGTCCAGAATATTACAAAAAAAAATGTATGTAATAGATCCATTTTAGATTCAGTGTATGATCTTTCTGACTATGAATTAAAACTGTGCTTTACATCATTTTTTTTTATTTTTGGAGGGGGGCGGGGGGGCTGGGGGGCTGGGGGGCTGGGGGCACATTCAACAGTCTACTGTGCAAACATAAATTCAATACAATATCACACAACCACAGGGCAAATAGATTATCTACTGGCAAATATGACAAAGTTAAAATTCTGTGTGGAGAAAAAAAGTTATCTATTATCTGCCTTTTGGAGTACAGCCCAGGTGACACATACTACTGGACAGTGATAGTACTGATATGCAAGGCATCTTAAATTGTGTCTAATGTAAAGAAAAGAGATAAGATCCAAGAAACAAAGAAAGAAAAGAAAGAAAAGAAAGAAAAGTAGTAATAGGGGAAAGAAAGATACCCAACAATCAAAAGAAATTGATTGGAAATTCAAATCAAAATGCAAGATAATTAAAACGAAAGCCGACTCAATATCCACCACGTCCACCACCAAGAGAGAACAGGACCACAATGCACCGCAGCATCCCGCCAACAGATGGCGCTACCGAGTCACTACAACCATCAGCTGTGCAAGCTGATCAACACACCCACACACACGCGCCCGAGAATTGACACCCTAAAACTCCCAGAGTCCTGAACCTTTGGACACGCCGACTGGTTAGATCTTGTGTGTGTATGAGTGTGTGCGTGTGTATAAAGATGACAATGCAGGGTTAAAATATGAGTACTGTTGACGTTAGTAGGAGTGAGTCATTTTAGTAAGCCAGGAAAATGGAGCACAGGAGCAAAGGTCTACAACCAAACCCAGATGGAAGTGAGTGTCTGTGAGGTTTGAAGGGACGTTACGGACCAACAGCCCGAGTTGTTTGAGGAGGTCGAGGAAAGTGAGGAGAACTTGTGAGAAACTCCGCAGGAGACTCCTACCCGAGCCAGAGCTTCTTCAACGGTGATCATCTTCTCCTTCACCATCATCATCAGCTGGATCCGCTCTTCGTCACTCATGGTGATCTCGCTCGCCACGTAGCCGATATCCTCTCCTGAGTGGGTTGAAGGGAACAAACATGCAAAACATGACACAACAATTATCCGGCAACCTGATGAAGTGAGAAGGAAGACCACACAAACCTTTGGATGTTTGTCGTGCAACAGGTTTGTGCTGAGATTTGCGAAAGTTCTGCCAAAATGATTTATTCTTCTTTTTACTGTCCCACTTGCCTAAGGGAAGACGAGAAACATTGTAGGGAACAAAAAACACCACATAGACTATAACGATTCTGGCTGCAAGAAAACAATCTGAATCGCCTCCTTGAATGTTATTACCTAGCTTGATCACATGTATGTTTAACTGTGAATCCTTCATTTTCAGAAACCTTTATCAGCTTGGTAAATGGCTAAACAAAGCAAACACATGTTTCTGTTGCAAATGTGTGGTTTGTGTCAGATTCCTGGTACCCTCTCATAAAAATCTACCTCAGTAACAGAAGACTGTATTATTGCTATATTTCAACAGGCAGGATAATTGTAACATAAATACAACCATCCATTTTCTATTCTGCTTTATTAAATCCAGTCATTTCATATTCCGCAGTCTTTTATATTAATCTGGGAAATTTGTGAAAACTGTATTCAGACAGTAGGAGACAAAACTGAAAATGCATCCAAAATTACCTCCAGACCCGTCTTCAGAACTGGACTTCTGGAGAGGCATTCTGGAGAAACAAAAAACACGAATGAGGAAAATAAAAAATGACAATAACGCACACACTCCTTTAAATCTAACACCTTAATATAAAATAATTTCTTTGAACCAACTCATTGCACATTTCCAGGGATTGCTGCAGTTTGGTGTTTGACCACTTGGGGTCAATGATGACTCTTCAGTGACTGAGAACTAGGCTCCTGAGGCTTGAGGGGGGAAAGGTAGAGAGGAAAGAGGAGAAGTGAGGAAAACTAGACAACGACCCCAGTTTTGCCATCTCAAGTTGCCTGAGTGAAAATAGTTGAGATTTAAAGAAAACATGTTTTTTAAACACAGCTAAAGGGAAAAAAATAAAAACAAGATGAAGGAAAGGGCAGACAACCATGCAATGCAGTGAGCAGACTAAAGAGAAAGTGTGGACTTGAGGAGGAGAAACCACAGGGCAGACTCAGCCTGTTTGTGTTTCCACTTCCCTCCACAGGATAGACAGTCACGAGGAAGAAGGAGAGAGAGAAAGAGAGAGAAGAGAGAAGAGAAATCGAGAGCTTAAGAGGGAGATGGAACATTTCTATGGAAAATAATTCCCCGACATGTGTAGAAACCATCCTAAATAACCAGAGCTAACGCAGAGAAACAAATCATTTTAGAGGGCTCTTGTAAAACATGAACTGCAGTCAACTTTCAATCAAAGAGTCATGTATGAGTGGCCTCCCCCCATTGTTCACTTAATTCAGCAGCAAGTTAGATGCTGGCTGACTCGCCCATGTATTGGGGGAGAAGTCAAACCACATCAACCAATCTATTTCGGTTTTCTTTATGAAAGCAAAACAAAAACGAATGTGCTGGTGCTTTAAAAGCCTCGTGTTCAAAGCAACGGCAGGAAATGTAATAAAAATCAAACCGAGCTACATTTGCGGCTGAATAATTGAGCGAGTGAAGCTAAATAACTTGGTAAGTCACCACACTTGGTTATGTGAGGTGATACAACGAGCAGTTGTCGCTGTGCACTGCTGCACATCTTTTTATTCATTTAGTTAAAAGGGAAGAGATACGGAGGGGGTCCAGGTATAACAAATGCAAATCTTTTCACTCGAGACCCTTGGAGGCCTATTAAAACTAATCTCTCCACTAAAAGCATGGCTATCAGTCACTTGACCACTTTCATGTGCCCTTTATGAATTCAATCATGTGTGTGTGCATACAGCTGCTGAGCAGTGCGCGCACACGCACACGCACACACGCACACCTCTCCCAGTGAAGCAATGTGAAAGTGTCCAGGCCCCGTGTTTTTGTGTATGTGCGCGTATGTGGGAACATATGTGTGTTCAAACATGTCAGCCTTCTCTCACTCTCCCTCGCTGCAATGGGAAATCTTCACACGGCTTAAAGCCTGGCTGCCATGGCAACATAATGAGATGCTAATTGAATGGAGGCCTGTATGGTTTGCCCCTCTGCTCATCCCCCTTCCAGATAGGCTAGGGCCAAAGCTAATGCTAAGAGAACTCCCTCAAAAGAAGCTTTTCTTTGGCACCCCCCCCCCCCTTGTCTATGCTCTATAAATTAACCTCATGTGCAGTGCACGGGCGCATGCACCCACACATATCCGTTTTGAAAGAGACTGGATATCTTCCGAAGAGTGTGTCAGCCCAGGCATTATGTGGCGAGGCAACTTAATTGGTTTAACCTTAAATCTTTGCCATGCTTTTCTATTACATTTCTGCTCTTTGCATTGATGAGGGGACCGTCGACTGCTTTTATCCGTCCTGCTGAGGAAGATCACTCTGGTCTTATAAACTACTGTAACTTCACTTTATGTCTTTGCAGGATAGGTGTAAGCTGCCTACCGGGACACCTCAATATTGTACAAGTAGCACTTTCTTTTAAGGATATCGTCTCATACGCTGTTATGCTGTCATGAATGTGTAACTTCAGGAGTGATTCTACTATTGTTTCAATAATATGCTCTGCTTCTTTAAATATGGAACGTGTTGTGTAACTGCCGAGATTCAACATGGGGAATGCTGGAATATTTCACTGTTATATACCGAAGCACGCAAACCTATAAAAGATGATATGCAAAGTGTTTAAATACGAATTATACAACATCCATCCTGTATGATGGAGCATAAGTTTATGTGTGGTTGCATGGCTGACCACCTGCAGCTGATTGATTCCTCATGTTTTGGTCATAACAATGAGAGCTGACAATGTGACCGTGGCAGAGTCCACAGGAGGAAACGACGGTTGACCTAAAGTCACTGGGGGTCACACGGGGGAGGAAGGTAGAGGTTTACATGGCAGGAAGACAGAAATACAGACATATAAAACACATGCAGTCCGAAAATTGCACACTTTGACAGATTTTTCCTGCCGTACGCCCACCTTCTACTTTATTCAACACATCACATTTCCATGTGGGCTGAGATGCTCAGAGTGATGAATATGCTGACAGGTTGCTTTAGTTTTTCTGACACTGCACTGCTATTCTGAACAGAATCTCCAACACTTACAATTCCATGTGATTATTGTACAAGTTGAGCTCCCAGAACCACAGCAACTATGCTCTCAAAAACCCTGTTAGTCCCGATAATCAACCATTACTCTACATTTGTTTTTGTCAAGATCAATTTACCTCTGCTGTTAGCTTTACTGATAAGCACGTTGTCCACTTTCTACAACAATACCAACCAATCAATCACATTCCCGAAGAGGAAGTCCGGGGCTTGAAGCCCTCGGGCCTCCGAGAGCTTGCTGTCATCACCAGTGGCATACCAGCCATAATGGGAGCCGTGCCCACCTCGAGACAACAAAGCAACATTAGACATACAGACACAGGACTAGCATAACCCCTGGATAGAGTCTGAGTAATCTCCTCAAGCTGCTACAGTCCTGCAGGGAGGTGATGATGGGATAGCTGCAGCTGTGAACACGTGCATGTGCTAGCTGGGGTTTTGTGGGAGCTGTGAGGAATCTGACTCACTACCTGCATATCTATTCATCAAAGAAAAGAGGACAATATATAACTTAACAAGACAGAGGGTTGACCAGTATAGGACAGGCACATTAAAGAACTTATTTTTTAAATAAATGTAATAAACATTTTTTTATTTTTTTATTATTTAATCTCAATTTCATTGTTGTAAATGACTTTGGAGCTGTGCAGGAAGACAAATCAAGGGATTTCATTCACAAAGATGCACATGAAGGCAAAGTCTGAATCCTTGTCAGAGAGAAGATTTGATAAAAACTACGTGAATCATGAAAAGGAGAAAGTGACCAGACAGTAAGGAAGAAGAGCCATAGTACAGTACAGTTAGGAGCTCTGACAGTGCCTCTCTCCCAACAGCAAAGAAATGTCATCTGAGATCTGGTTCCAATCATCCTCAACATTTGTCTGTTCAACATATACACCCATGGGAAAAGAGATCATGTCTGTGGTATGCACTTCCTCTGCCACACGTGCTCATCACGTGACCATGACAACTCGGCTGGGGGTCACACAGAGGTGACCAACAAGCTCTGATAACGGGGTGGGGGGGTAAGTGTAACTGTCAATAGGCAATATTATACAAAAGAGGTGGAGCCTTTAAAAAAAATCTTTCTCAGCCATCTTGTCACGAGAAAACCTTGAAATTTACTGCTGACCTTTGCAGAGCCAAAATAAAACGTGTCTGTAAAGGGACCAAATGTGTGGAGCTCCCATGAATTTGATTCTGTTTGACAGGGGAGATCATTTGCAGAGATGTTAGTTGGACTAGTTTAAATCTGTATAACACTGTGGGTCAGTGATCTCATAGTGACGTACGCTAGAGAAATGCCATGCAAACAAAATACTTCGCTGAGCAAAAACAAAAGAAAAAAAAAAGAGCTTACATACTTTTGTGTTACAGGAACCAGTAAAAAGGAACTCCACCCATGCCTGGTTCCATCCTGCTCTTTCGTTCATGCTTTTTCGCTATAATCTTTTAGCCACCGTCCTCTCCTTCTCCCCCTTCTGCCCCGCAGGACACAAAGGCAGGAAGGAAATATAGACGGCCAGAGACGAGAGAATGGCTGCTGAACCCAGCAGGTCAGCCGTACGAAGGAGTCACTGGGTTTCCTCTAATAGCAGCAGGGACGTGTGACCAGAAGATCTTCGAGGACCGACGACATCATATAACATCAGATCCGTGACGTTATATGACTACAGACAATTGTCTGTGTTTTACATTACAGGTGCACCTGAACAATATGATTAAAAATGCTGGTGGTGAATACTTTAAACTAGAATGAGTCCTACTAACTGGAAATACGCTTGCTTAAACTGATGATGCACTGACTGTTGAAGCTGTAATATTTCTGAAGAAAAGTCTCCCTAATTCTGGCGAAATCATTCTGTTCTTTTGCTTCAGCAAAACACTGAAACACAATCATGCATGTAGGCCTGTCAGAGCAAATCAGTATTTTCTTTTAATGGTGCCTACACTTACAATAAGGTCAAGTGGAGCTGTGTCTATTACTCACTAGCATGACACTGCTCGCGAGTTTTCCACCTGATGAGACGCCGTCCAATCCCCAGAGGCAAGGTCAGTTATCTTTAATACGAGCTCTCACATCAGCATGCATCATAACTATGAACTGTGCCTGGGGGTTAATTTGCTTCTGTTCATCTATACCTGACTACAGGCACCAAGTTTAAGAATGATCAATGACTTTGTTTGCAGACAGGAGCAGGGTTGATGAGATCCAGACACAGCGTGCACTGCACAGTGTTTGGACACGCAACAGACACACATTTCAATCCAGGCATATTTCACGCGTCCACACTGGTTACGGTCACATTTTACAGAGATGAAGTTGGGAGAGAAATACATACTTTCTGTCCGTTTCGGGAGTCGAGACTTCGCTGCTGAAGCCTAAAGATTCCTGAAAATCAAAAATGGAGACAGGTGTCAGATTGACCTTTGGCCAAATCCTGAATAAAACGGAGAAAGATTCCATTCAAGTTTCGTGTGCATGATCTCTCTCTGCTTACCTGGATCTCATTTCGGAGCAGAAGGGATGTGCTGCTTGGGTCTTGTTTCTCCTGATAAAAGATGAAAAAGTGTCATATGTCAGCTTCAAAAATCAATCATTGACTATGACAGAAGCATATGACCTTAAAGCACAACACTGACAAGGTTTCATGAGATCATGGTTGATATATAAATATAAAAGACCAGTTGGTTAAAGACTCAACGATGGAGGTCATGCATCATAACTCCCTGATGCAGAAAATAAATACTCCTCTGCTTGATTGCTCGCCGGTGAAAACAAACACAAGCACGTGTGTGCACACCTACAAGTCATGACTTGCAGGAAGTACCCAAACCTGCAATACTCGTTTTGAACCTACTTGGTGCCCCTGGGTAGTGGTGGAGTCAAGTGAAGTCTTGGCTCCGCCAGCAAAACAAGGCATGATGAGAGCTGACTCCAAGAATTCTTCAGAGTAATTAGAGTAAAGTCAGAGCACACCTCCCTCCACTCAAAGCAAACACCTGCTGGGTTGTCTCACATCATTAGAGTACAACACACCATCGCCAGCATCCACGTACATGAAACATCTATACTGAACTCCGAGCTGAGCTGATCCAGAACACGAGTTCTTGTTTTCACTACAACCCCAGTGCTGAATCATACTACTTGAAATAGATGTTCTCATTACAACGTATCACTCACATAACTACACACTCCTAATGCGTCTGCACCTTTAGCTGGAGTGTGTGATTATGCAAAGCCCTGAGGGTTTGACTTAACCGGCGCAGGTATTTGGTGTTCTCGTCTGTCTTATAGATGTCAAGGAGCATATAACTTGACTCCTTGTGCTCAAACCCACTATGTGCAAAAACCTTTGAATGCAGCCAAGAAGCAAACAGGGTCAGCACAAGACCTCGGGGTAGAGATCCGTGTTTCACAATGTGGCCCAGACCTCAAACTCACAGGCCTCATCCCGGAGGCAGACATCACGTCAACACTGCTGATTTCCAGTGCTCTTAACTCATGCCCGTTGCTCAATAAGAACTGTGCAACTTTATTCGAATGTGTTAATCCTGACATGACCTCGGGGGTAACTAAGGATAACCAAGCCCCCTGCAACTTGCCCCAGTGGAGTTATCATAGATAGGAAGATGTCAAACTGTGCGGAGTCAAATATTTGACAACACTCCAACAGCATTAATGATATTGAAGCATTTTCATTCATGGAGTGTTTCTCAAAACGTGCAAAGGCAAACATCTCAACATTTAAATAACACTGATTGCAGAAAACAGACTAAAGCTACATGGAGGTGCAGATGTTAAAATCAGCTGGAAAAGTGTGTGATTTGAGTAATTGTTGAATAGAACAGATGAATGCATAATGTGGCATGATTGTGAATCTCTTAAGGATATTTTTAGGACTTTGTAAGGGATTGGAATGAGTCTACAGGAGGTTATTCAACCGAATGTTTTATCATTACTCAAATAGGGGTAGATCCTCTTTCATATATTTTGGGATTTTTTTTTTTTTTTTTGAGGAAGTTACAGTCACTGTCTTACTGAAAGTTTGCCAGAACCCAGACAAGAAAGCATAACTGAAGAAAAGTTCCTGCTTTGTGTCTGACATTTAATAATATGCCAGCTCAGGGAGGAATTAGAGGAAATGTCATGTTGGAGATGCTGATATCACAGTTCTATGTTTATACATGTGCAAATTAAATGTGGTGTCACAGCTTTTAAGGATGTGTTATTAAGACAAATGCCTGCTCTCTGATTCTCTACAATGTGTGCTCTGCACAGAAATGTTTCAATAGTAAAACACGGGACCTACTGTTTCTCACTCTGTGAGTCAATGTGTTTCAAAGGGGCTTGAAGCTGAAGCCAAATTTTAAATATTATACAATTTATTCATCATGTAAAGAACTTGTAGCATTGGAATTCATGTGGCAGCTCAAGTAATACTTGAACAGGTTATTTTATGGATCAATAAGCTTGAATAAAGGAGTTGACATCATGCAAGTAGGTCGGCGCCACAGACGCAGGGTAAAGGGTGCGACGCGAATGGCTTTTTAAAACCTTTAAGTGAAACATTGTGCTACTGCCACTGAGAAAAGATAAATAGATGTGGAATTTCCCCACAAGGAAAGCAGTAATAGGAAATGTGCTGGTATCGAGAAATGAGCATCATCCTTTAAAACCACACCCAGATATTAGATGGGAGGATAACAGTAACAGGAAGCTGGGAGTAAAGGGCTTCCTACAGTTAGTCAACCATGCTTCCTAATCAAGGTGACCTTCAGTTTAGCCTTTGTTCTTCTGTAAATGGCCTTTGGGCAAAGAAGCACAAGTCTTCCACGCTGTCGAGTTTCAAAGGGTGAGTAAAGGAATGAGTCAGGGGTGACATAACCTGCTATGAGAGCTTAAAGCGCCTGGATCCTAAGAGCCAAATGAGTAGAGGGCTTAAAGTGCTGAGTTGGCCAAAACCCTCCAAATTAGCCTGAACCCTACACTTATCACAACAGTAATCAACAAACAGTGCAGACCTTACAGATGTCAGAGACACAGCTTGGCTGTCTTCGCCTTACACATTAACTTCAGGACTAAAAGTCCTACCAGCAAGTCTGTGTTTGTCTGTTACTGTGATCAAGCAAATGGGGGCAGTTTCCGCATTCAGTAAATCAAGTCACGTCGGAAAAAACCTTAAAACAATCTGCCTGTTCCGGGGAATATGACCATTCCCATAAGTCATAGTGCAGGTACCTGACAAAGGTCATAAATGCTTTTTTTCACAAACCTGCCAGGGTACACAGAGAGAACATCTGGGACAGGACTGTTTAGATTCTTACATTCTTAAACAAGCACAACTTTTGGCAGCTCTGTTTAAACAGCTCGATTGTGCAGACTATTGTGTGCTCAGACAATCCTACCTAAAGGAGGAGAGTTTGCTTGAACAAGGTGTGCACTCACACATATTCGCCAACACTTTTCAGAAAGGTAGCAGCAGAAAGGCTCTGCAGTAGAGCCTCTTTGATGGCTTCTCCAGACTGCAGCTACAGTGGAGCTATGCCAGTCGTACCAGTGGGTAACCGCAGGCAAGATGCCAACTGGCTGTAAAGAATGTTTCAAAACAGCACTCAGTGCCCGGCGAACACATATGGCGGATATGTGGCTCTACACATGGCTCTACACATGTCACCACAGACGTAAACTCAGACCAAGGAGCACCGACACACATCTCGCCTCTGCTTCCACAGATAGAGCGCCGAAAATACAAAGCGGCTCCCTGTTCCTCCCACTCATCCTCAGCTTCCCCGTTTACCCTGTGTGTGCGTGCCATCTCTGACACAGAAGAGGGGCTGAGAAGGCAGAAAAGATGAGAGGATCGGCCAAAAACAAACAGAACAACACCCTGTTCACTTCTTAGGGCATGCGAGATTATCTGATGAGAAATTTCAAGCAGAATTGTATGAAGGTAAGCTTCCCTCTCTTAGATATCTGCTTTATGATCACAGAACCGTAAGGGAATAGTAAAGAAGTTGAAATGCAACTGACACACTTTTTTGAAAGAGAATTTCAAATCAATACATTTTTGAGGGGAATGTGTGAGCGTGGGTATGTGTGAGTGCAACGCTTAGATCTCACAACCCACTCCCAGAGGGGACACGCTATCCTCTGCTTGAACTTTCCAGCATCATCTTGAGATGCTGCCCTACTTACCCAAAACTGGCACGTTAGCGTGTGAATCTGCATGTGTTTTTTTTTCTTCTTCTCTCCAGACATCCACAGGGGTTGTTTGTGCGCATTACACTGTGTGTAAGGGCTTGCAAGCAAAAATGAAAGACTGAGTGCTTAAGTGTGACTAAATCGAGTTAGAAAAAAAAAAAATACAAGGGAGAACTCCAACTAATGAGGATCAGGATGTCTGCAGACAGAGAAACTAGCGTCTCAAATTATTGAACTCCTTACATACTCACGCTCTCGAACAGCAACTGTAATTCCCAGCAACAAATTGCTTCCTATCATTAACCCACAAAATACAAGTTCTGCTTTGCTTCAGCAGGATGAAAACGGACTGAAAGTAAAACCAGTGGCAGTACAGAGGTGTTTTTTTTTTTTTTTATTCTAAACTGAACTATAAATTTAATCGAAACTCAGTTTTCTAAGAGTGAAAGTACCACAAAGCTCAGAGACAAAAGTAGGAGGATATGCAACAAAAAAAAAAAACCAGGTGACTCAAGTGAGGTGAGCCAACTGGTGAGTCTGGGTGGGCGGAGCATGTGGAGGAACTGGCACAAACTGGAAAGTTGGCTGCAAACATAGAAAGACGTTAGTGGTAAGACAATGGGCATGGTGCGAGCCAGCAGAACTGGCTCATGCAGAGGATCGAGCATCATATCACATAGAGCCATGTACTGCACGAAAGCAGACAATAGAAAGGCCCCGCACTCAGAAGAGGCTGAAATATCACCTTGCATGCACGGCCCGATCTAAGAACCATTGGCAATCAAGTAAAAACTCAGCCTTCATGCTTTCAAAGATGCCACATTAGTGTATGAATACAAGTGTGCATGTCTGTCCATATAACAATAGTCGTTGCGAATTCTTAGCTGTACCGCATTCCTGAGACCATTGATGATTTGGTACTTCAAGACACATTCCAGACTTATTACAAATTCCAATGACAGAACTGCAATAGCAACAGTGAACTAAAATAACAAATCTACCAGAAAGGTTGTGCCAATAAGAATGGTCTGCCAACATTTTTGACAGTAATCTTACAGAAACAAAGTACCCTGTGTGGGCATGCAGAGTACCCCCCCCCCACACACACACACACACTCACTCACAAAGGCTGAAGGTAGAAACGACAAACACGCAGCAGAATTCACAACAGTTTGTTTTTTTTGCTCCACACTGTGGCTATAACCCAGCTGAACTGACCCACTTTGAGGAATAAACTTCATGCAAGCTTTAACACATTACCCACGCTGTTTGCCGCTCACCTCATGGCGCAACAAAACACGAGCCTGCGCTTGAGTCTTGACCCCCGACTGTCAAGTCACTCAGATAGAAAACAATTACTGAGCATGCCTGAGGTGAACAGATCAGTCTTACACCAGCTGAGGCAGTTTGCGTGTTAACAGTTTTGATCAGAAAGCCAAAAGAAAGGCAAACAACTTTGAGGATTTCGACCGCTTTGGTTTTAATCTTCAAGACTTTTTTGTTTATCCACAATGTATATGCAAGATCCCATCACAGAAGCTTGTCGTGTCTCATTATGGTTTACAACATGCATACATGTGCATAAGGGTTTGACCAATGCCCACAAATGTCAAAATGTGACACCTTGACTTATTCTTGACCTATTCCTTCGGTTCCATTACTATTTAAAGAGATGGGGATAGTTTACATGAAGATTCTCTTCATTGTATGAACGGATCCCTAATCAAGCACATATGTCTGGCATATTTGGCAAATTTAGTCAAATTTAGTACAAACTGCAGCGATTGTGTTCACTGTCAAATCACTCAGTATTCACTGCACCTTCCAGAGAAAATGTAGAATATTATTTGTTGAAGTAACTTGGAATCACAACGCCAATGAACATAAAGCTGAAGAATAAATAACGTTTGGCAGTAATTAAGTTGAGATCACTGTGCCCTGGCTTCTCTGTATTGAACTAAGGGTGATAATCCTAGTATGAAAAGGTTCAGTTAATCCAGAATTGCTGCAAAGACGACTAACCTACATTTTCATTCAGTTTCAAACCAAAGCAAACCCAATAGATGCTGCTTACTTAGTCAAATCTGCAGCTAAACTTATCTTTAACCTTTGATTGACCTGTAAGAGGGAGCAATCTTTATTATATCAACTGCTGAACATGTTCAGTATTTTCTGCTCAGCCTTATGCATCACCAAGTGAACGTGCCATCAAGAGATGTTCACACACATCTATAGGAGTGCTGGGAAGCAATGGCATGGTAGCACTAATCCATACCCACATTCCCTGAGGGGATGTTTGTTTAACTCTTTGTGCCCAGGCAACTGGCAAAACTAACACGAAGATGTAAGGAAACAATTGAGCAGACCCCAGTCAGGAAGCGATTGTATCGATAGTTATCTCTGAGAGAGCCTCTGTCATCAGCACCTCGTAAAGAGGGCCCCGCGTTTTACCACAACACAGTGACTAAAGTGGCCGACAAGAGCTGGCAAATGTGTCGAGCAAACAAAACTAAACATCACAGAAGTTACACTTCCCCCCCAAAAAAAATTTCAAGTTGAAATTCTTTTGGAGAACCAAAACTCAAAAATGAAAATGATATTTTTCTTTGGGTTGAACAGAGTTGCTCTCTCAGACAGAGGGGATTTCTTATGGGAATTTTTGAGAGCTTGTCACTAAATATGTTGGCAGTAGTGTTCATGCAATTAACTTCAGGGTCCTTCTTTAAGTTTCAACACTGAGGTGACTTTTAGATTGAATATTGTGGATTTACGGAATCAAGCTGATCAGAATTGACTAAGTAACTATAGTGAATCACAAAGGGCCACAAAAGTTGATGTGAAAAAAATTCTCTTCCGTCATCAGAATATAAAGAGGAACTAACCTTTAACTTTGTTGTATATACTGAAGGGATGTGAAATGAGTGCATGGGTCTAAAGGCAGCGGATTACTTTAGCACAGTCCTTCCAGGTTTTCCCCAAATGCCATGCATCTCCAGAGTGCCACTTGCTAAATGTTTTGCGGTTAACGTGGCTCTTGGACGTTGTGACCTTCTGTGAACATGTGCTACTAGTCCTTGGGGAGAAGACTGCAATATGTTGGCATGCAGCCAGCTCTGCCTGGACACACGTCGCAGGATATGACATTCATTACTTTCTTTCAGACTGGGTGTCAATGTGCTGCTGTTCATCTCTGGCTCATCAGTTCTGTCTCACGTTGTGTCTCGGGCATACGTTTCACAAAACCTCTCGGCAATATTGCCTCGGAGGTGAAATTGTGTCCAAATCCATTGTCTCCTCAAAAGCAGGGAGAGAAAAGACTGCTCCAGACATGAACATTTCCAAAAGCAAATTTTAGTGAAGGGCTACATAGAAAACAAGTCCAAGTCAAGTCTATATAGTGTGGGTTGATCATGCTCAGTTGCGAGCTCCCCATAAGGTGTTGCCTGACCTGTGTCCCTTCCTTCCAGTGCTTTTCTTCTCCTCTCCTAGATTTCACTGCCAAACTTTGTAGAGTGGCAGGACAGCTGCAGGCTCTCACATTCTCCACTTCTCTTCCTCCTCCCTTCTTCTTTTTTCTCCCCTATTCATATCCCTATCCTCCTCCTGCACCAGGCTTCAGGCTCAAGTCCCAGTCAGCTCTTTGCTGCTCCTCTTCTACACAGGCTGCAAAATCTGCCCACATTGTTTCCCCTCCATCTGTTTGATGTCCCCTGGATGAGGCCTTACTGTGAAACTCATCACAGTCGTGATTGGAAAAGATGGTTGTTGTGTTGGGAGAGAGATCCAAGTTAGCATAAGGTTAATAGTTAAAAATGCGATATTGCTGTCGACTATTGTGATAAAGACAAACACTAAAGTAAATTATGTCAAGTGCTCATTCTCCAAACCGGGCCCTTGTCTGCCGTTCCGACTAGCAGCATTTCAGACATTTCATTGTTTTGCTAATTTTTCCTTGATTTTTCTAATTCTGACTCGTGAGCTGTGGTCACCAATTGATAAATGCTCTAAATTAAGTCAATCACACAATTTTTTTTATCAGCTAATTGTGATTAATCACATGATTTCTTAATGTTCAAAATGATGTCATTCTGAACATAATGCACGAAAACATAAGCTATCATAGTTCAATCTTTAGTGATATGCATTTTAAACAAGTTGAAACTGTTAACGCTAATCCTAGGGTCTACTGTACACACACTCACTCCTGCAAGTGTGTACCCCCATTGGTTTCGGCGCTGCATGGAGCTCGCTCCTCCAAAGCAGCACCAAGGAACATTCCATCATACATTTCCCTGCATCTTGGCAACCAAAGGGGTGCCCCACTACCCTAGATCCCTGTGAAAGAGACCCCCAAACTAACCCTTGGACTTCCAGAACACCACTATATTCACAACCAGCAAAGACACACTGCCTTTGAAGAGAGCCTCACACTTGAACGGACATTTGTTTTCTTCCCGTTACCGTTTTTCCTGCCAGGCTGTTCACCAAGAAAGAGAAATTTAGTCCAGAGAGGTTTAGTTTGTGGGAAATAAAACACATTGACGGTAACATTTAGGAGTATGCTGCATTATTACGAAGCGATACATCTTGTGATAGCTGCTTCTGTCTATGTCACATTACCAGGGAGTCTTTTTTTGTGTGCAAGAAGGTGTATTTACCAGGTCAAGCTCCTGGGATACTCGACGTTTGCGTAGCTCCTCCATGCGGTCGCTGACGTCACTGAAGCAGGTGTTGTAGTACTCTGAGTACTCCTGGGCAAGGTCATCTATGTTGCCTAGAGAACCATCCTGAAGGTAAAAAAAGAGGACAGAGTTTAGTCAATATCAGAATACTGTCAAACTTTAAATGCCATTTATTATTATTTAAAAAAAACTAAATACTTGACTTTCTATATTTAAACAAATATCCAAATTAGTGAGATGACCCCTCCCCTCCATCGTCTCACATTGCTTGAAACACAATTTTTGCCAAACCAGTGGTTGAACAAGTATCATAAGAGATTTATCTAATAAAGAAACAGGAACACAATCACTCAGCCACCTCCCACACAGACATAAACACAATTGTTTGTTGCTTTCTCAGTAGATATGACCACGTTTATGAAATAGTATGCACTTTTTAAAATGTATATTCAATGTGCAGTACAAGTGAAACTTTAAGTGGTGAAAAAAATCCTGTGTGTTTTAAAAGAAAAACATGCACCTAATTTGTCAATCTGATGAGATACTGGATCAAAACAAAACAGTTCAAAATACTCTGAGGTCAATTTCTCAGTGTTATCAGGTTCTATTCTAAGTCCAACGGCAGACCGCGGTTTGTTCCTGGGTTTTGTCTTCGTCGGGGCTTGTATCGAGGATGCTCTTTAGCTCCTAAGACGTTCCCCAAACTCCAAACCAAACACATTTTTCCGGCTTGCTGCAGTTTAGATCAGCACGGTTCCTGCCTTTGTGAGGACGATGTGTTTGGGGTTGAGGGAGGAAGCTGGACTCCAAACAGTAAATTGCTTACTGAACATAACATTACCACTCTGAGGGCAGGGGAATCTCGCATGGCTTTTATAGTAACAACACAGAAAAACAAGATAAGATTATACAATGAGCCGATAATGGTATCTTTCACATGAAGTTAGTTTGGAAAACACTGACATAGATTGGCTTTATATTCATCGCCTTTAACGAGCCGTGTTTATGAGTGACGACGGAACAAACGAAAACCAGTAAAGGAAAATCTGTTCTTTAGTTCAAGCTCATAAGATTTTATTTTTTTCTTTTACAGGATGTAAAGCGACCTTCTTTGTATGATGTTGGGCGAGAAAATCAACTCCAACTCTTTGGTAGAAACGTAGGCCATTCTGGCAATGATCTCCCATCTGTTGAATATTCATCAGTGTTGATCTAATCTGTGCCAGGCAGACAGCTAGCATTGAGTCACTGTGCAGGGTCCGAACAGTCTCTCTCAGTCTCTGTCTTTCTCAACCGGACTCCCTATCTGCGTGCCAGGCCGCAAATGAAAGGATCTCTGTGAGTGCGGGTTAGCGTGCCACACACACACCCATACATTCACACACTGGGCTAGAGGACTTTCTTCGGAACCGGGTGTCTCGTCGAAGAGGACACACATTAGCATGCGCGCGCACGCAGGGGAATCGCAAAAACATCGAACCAAAACAAACTTCAGACGGGCCAATCACAAACAACACAGCTCAGCGGACTGAGTAAAGACACTGTGATTAGTTGTGTCATAAACAAATCGCCGATAAGGAACCACGAGTTTTCAGAAAAGTTCACATCCTGTAGGTTGACTTTAAGTTTGTCCTCCCTCCCTTCTATGTTCGAGCCAGACATGTGGTTTGAGATGATGGAGAATCCCAGTGGGAACACTGTCTGTGCAGACACATGCTTTGCTCTTCATCGCTCACGTCGACTCAAAGCATGTTTTCGTTACAGATGTCCGAAATGTTTTAATCACAGCCCACCGGCAAAAGACTGCACTGATCCATTCGTTAGGTCCAGACTATGAGAATGAAATCTATCCTCGGATCATACAAACGCCAACATGATGGAGCATCGCTGCAATCAGTGTTAAAAGAGATGGATTGTTTGGGGGCACAGTGGAGCAAAGAGTTCAGTGAGATTGAGCTTTTTTTTTTTTTTGTCTCTACTTCTTCCAGGAACATTAAACACAAACACTCGCTGTGCACAGGTAAAGCTGCACATGGTTCACTGTTCTCGGACACATTCTGACAGGATGATTCCACATGTGTACAACCAATCGTGTGTGTGTGTGTGTGTGCATGTACATCGGTGGGATTCCTCCAATTCTCCAGTGACATTAGCTCACGGGCGCAGAGCACAGCTGACCCCCCCCCCCCCCCCCCCCCCCCGACTTTGTAAGGTGAAACTTCACATGGTCTGTTCTGCATATCCACTGCACAACAGCACATACGAGCATGTGCCGAGGGTGAAACTACCTTCTTTGTGAATCCCAGCGTGCGACTGAGCAGAATCAGGACGGGCAGACCGACGGCATTTTCAACACGTTGGATTTATCAAGTGTGTCAGCGCTTGAACGGGCGCTTAGTCCACATTTAGAAAGAATCTGTCAACGTGGGAGTGAAAGGTGAAAGAGCTGACAGGGGTCTACAAATTCAGTTTAGAAACTGGGTGGCGATGGAGGGAACGAGAAGAAGCGAGACAAGTGATGATTTGTGTGCTCTGATGTTGGAGCGGCTGTGGTGTGAGAGAATGAAACGTCTGGAGTGTGGGAACCGAAAAGCTTCACCTACATCAGCCTGAGGCCACATGTTAACAGATACAGGTAAACAATCACATTTACATGTAGATTATCCCAGCAAAACACTTCCTTTGGATAATTTAGACACACGTCCAGCTTCATGAATGTTTCAAATAAAAATTAGGTGACGCAACAGTCACTCCACCCTGGCTGAGAGGGAAGACAACTCCCTGTTTTGACTGGAACAATAGCAACAAAACTCCTACACCAATGTGAAACCATGAGGGAATTTGTGTCGATTTCCAGTAAATAATGCCATTGTGTAATTTGCCATCATGCTCAATACAATGTTTCTTCTATCAAGAGAAAGCCTCCCAATGTACAGCACATCTTTACGGAGCACAACTATTACACGTCACTTCTAAGAGTTTGAGTGACTCAAAGGAGAGAAGCTTCAGCCTCGTCTGTTAGAAAAAGAACCATGGCTTGCTCCTTTCTCAAAACTTTTGACTTCTTTGAATTGCACAAGAGCAGATTTCTATTTTGGCAATGCGTGATGCAATTACAGCTGAGATGTTTATACTTGCGTAACATTAATGTATTACTGTTATACAGAAGTGGGAACGAGAGCAATAAAAATACTTCTGGTATCACATTTGGTTTACGTGCAATGGCAAAGAAGTTTTGAAGATGGGAGCCGACACAGTCTGAAGGCTCAGCTGCCTTTGGTCAACTGACTGGAATTCCTAGCATTCGTACTGACACAAATGTTGGTCTCAGCAGACTTTCAGTAAGTCATTATCGAGCAGCATCCCTTTGATGAGAAGACAAGACAAGTTACTGTGTTGAAGCTCCACATCTTGTTTTTTCTGGGGATCATCATTACTACTAACATACATCCTCTGCTTCGTTACCTGCCGGGTCTGTGATGTATATTATTTTTATGTTGTCAAAAGCAACCAACAGATAAACATTGTCTTATTCAGTCTGAGCCGCAATTGATTATCCCCTTCATATCACAACCAAAATCCACAATCTATTACAGACAGACTCGAGAGGCTCACTTATTGAATACATCCAAGCATATACACATTTAAAGAAAGCCTCGAACTGTCTGGATACCATCTCGCACTGCAAAATATAGAGCCAATTTAAAGTTACTGCGATATCAAAATATACACCGAACAACAATAAACTGTTTCAATGCACTGTGCATAATCGCTCTGATTGGTAACACATCTGGCCAATCAGATGAAGCCTGATCATTTGTTCGCATTAATCATACGTATTTGAAGAAAATAGTGTTGAAGTTGTCATCTCGTATTAAAAAACATCCTATGTTGATCTAAAAGGTATATTGTGAAGTAATATACTGTATAAAATTGTAAACAATTACAAACACCACTAATGTTTATTTTACCAAGTCTGCTCTCGTAGCTCCAGAGGATTGCCATTTCACACATTTACTCCCATCTTTATTTTCACAATATAACTTACAGATATATCTCGACTTGGAATGCCATCCAAAGCTAAAGTAAAAACCGACACCAAAATGAATCGTTGAAGGGCGCTCCGTCAAAACTATCTCTGGTGGCGTTATTAAAAATTCCACAGCCAGCGCGCACGGCACTGGGCTCGAGTTTCTATTCATGCTTGGGAATCTGAGCCAAGATGCACAGCTAATCTGCCGATCGAGTTACACTCCGTTACGTTTTTCACATCATGATGCAAAGTGACTCAAAGAAGGTGCGTGTTTGCTAACTCTACAATAAAAAAAATAAAAAAAAAGACAAGAGGTTTCAATCCTCGCATGTTTATTCTGTACTTTCCTTTCAGCTCACATTCCTTTGTTCAACATACTCCGGGTTCAGTTGCGTCGGGGTTGAATTGTGGTGTACATTGCATTAACTATTGTTGTAGGGATGGCCTTGTGACGACCGGCTCTCTGGAGGAAAGAACAATGTTAACAGTCTACAACGGGGCTGTGCATCTGATGTAACGTTAGAACGTCAGAAGTGCGATCACTTTCTCTTTGCTACGTGATCTAGGGACTGGAGTGGCAGATTGAAATCTCCACCAACTGGCTTGAACTGTGTGGTATTGTAGCCATGCTTTGTATTGAAGGGACTCAATAACTGACTGGAAAAAAAAAACCTATGAGTCATGGACACATTACCCCCAAAAGGATGAAATGAAATTGCTCTGTGAAAGTCATTACGGGAGGCATTGTAAGTAATTGTTCCTATACTCCACCCAGCGATTCACCAAGGTAACACTAAAATTGAACCATAAAGAAAATAGAAACAGAAGGATAAAAGACTGCTGATGTAACACGTTGTGTTACTCAACCACAGCTGTCCTGAACGCTGTTAAAGGTAGAGCAATAGAGGATTCCACAGCAGCAACAGATGTCTGACTTAAACCTGCAGCGTTCAGCCAACAGTGGGAGACTGTTGAGGTCGGCAGGACAAAGGGCCGCAGCTCACTCTTTTCAGAGGGCTTCCTCAGGATATCCGTGGCTCGAGCAGAACAGTGCTTTGCCATCCCAGCAGAGGAAACCTGCCAGATCTCTGTGTGACCTCAATAATGCGGCTGGTCAGGGAGGGGGAGCACAGGAGAAGTGAGCAGACTTCGGCTGGGCAACAATAGACAAACATTAGGCTATTATAGACTGCGTTGGCAAGAATACAAAGTGGCTTAAAGCAGAAAAATACCCAGGCATATGCTGCTCCTATATAGGGAGTGATCCATGTCTCTAAAAGGATCTTTTCATCCAACCACGTCTCCCAATCAATAATCATGTCTGGAGAGCAGCGTTGCATCCTTTGGTTTAGAGATGAAACTTCCACTCACACTCAGCAGAACAACATAAGAGGAGAAGGGTTCTCTGCAGGCCCGTAAAGTATTTCCATAAAGCCTTGACCTAACAAAGGAGGAAATCTTTGCATGTGTGCACAATGCATAGGTGGAACAGATCATACTATTTTAATTGCCAGTCAATTAAAAAAATGCAGCTCTGAAGAAAAAATTAAAATAAAAATACCCAAAATTTTCCAGAAAGTGAGTCGAACAAGAAGCGAACATCTGCAAACCTATAACTGGTATACCTCGTGTGCCACAACTTTCCGAAACTACTTTTGAATTTTAATTAGCTGAAGGTTTACTTACTCTGCCTCAACCACAAATAAATGACTGGCCTTCTCAGGTATTCATATTAAACATATTCTGCTACACGAGCTGTGTGTGTGTGTGTGTGTGTGTGTGTGTGTGTGTGTGTGTGTGTGTGTGTGTGTGTGTGTGTGTGTGTGTGTGTGTGTGTGTGTGTGTGTGTGTGTGTGTGTGTGTGTGTGTGTGTGTGTGTGTGTGTGTGTGTGTGTGTGTGTGTGTGTGTGTGTGTGTGTGTGTGTGTGTGTGTGTTTGGTTAACCTCAGAGTCAGGATGCCCGCGGAGGAACACTGCACACAGAAGTAGCCTTTGATTTCCAGTCATAACATGACAAAAACCCACTCTGAAAGTTCAACTGTCGATGACATTATGAGTATGAACTCTTTGCTGAGTGTTTTAATCATTATCCGTAGTGTCCCTCATGTATGAAGACGGAGCAGCTTTCAAGTTTGGTTTATGTGTTGAAACATAAAGTAGAGCAAGCACGTCAGCCAGATCTCTATCAGGAAGGATCTGGAGAGGTATGTAGGCCTGTTCTCACGTGTGGGGACCCAAAACCAAAGGGATTTGTTACAGCGAGAGATGGTGGGTCGCAGAGAATGAGGCAGGCTGGAAATTTAAAGGGCACATATCACCGGCAAAACAAAAGCCATTGAAAGTCAAAGAGCAATGCTTTTTATATATATATAAAACAACCAAAATATGCTGTTCATTGTTCATACAGTCTCACAATGTGCTTCAAGATAAAAAAAAAAAAAACTCATATTGTCCACATAAAGTTCACTATAAAGGGCAATTTGGTCGAGACTTAAATCTGCAGACATGGCTTTGTTACCATTTGAACTATTTAAAGCAACATTAAAACAAAATGTAATTAGTTTTGAACAGATTGACAGGCACAATTTGCATCTACATTTTGTTGTAGAATTAAATTCTACCTGATTTAACCAACTGATAAAACCAGGAAAGTTCAACCTTTTATTTTATTTTGGTGTCATTTTGTTCAACATTTAGATGAATCTACCAATTTAAAGTTGCAGACAAACATACAATCTCCACTAATTGTGACATAACTTTTTTTTTTTTTTTTTACAATAAATATCTTTGTAAATTTCAAACATATAATATAAAGTTTTAAGAACCTTTATGAAAAAAATGTTTTGAGGATAAACGGATAAAAACTTTCGATAATGTTTATGGTTGATTCTTAAAGGGAAAAAACAACAAAGATGAGCAAATTTGCATCAGGGGCAATAAATACAGATAAATGGTCTCTTACCTGAGAGAGAGAGACACACACACACACACACACACACACACACACACACACACACACACACACACACACACACACACACACACACAACCAAATCAACACATCTTGCCTAAAACAAACCGGAAGTGGCTGCGATGGATTTGGTCAGCATTAATCACATCTCTCTACATCCTGTAAAATTATGTGTTGTTATCATTATGCCTCCCGATTTACAAGCTTTTAAAAAGTGCAAACATTTAACAGAAGTTAAAAAGAAACAAACCAAATGAGGTAAGCTGACACACATTGGAAAATAACGTGTCATAAAACAATTCCTTTTGGGATTAATAAAGCATTGCCATTCTACCATAACCCTACATTGCACTGCAAGTCAAATATTCCACATAATTTCTGTTCTGAGAAACTATTCCACGGAATCTTAAATGCGCTATGTTGATGGCAACTATGTTGTCATGGAGCCTAAACTATGTTTGATACTGACAAACACAAAACGGAGGATTAATACCATTGTGTCAAAGTTAAATGCGAAGTATTGTAAATGCCACACAACATAAAACACACACAGATGCGTTACAAAGGGTTAAATCTTCACATCAAAACGTACCATCCTTCCAATCCAGTCCGGGGCCCTAAGCACTCTTTGCACACCTGAAGGACACCAGTAGAGCTACTGGATCAAATACTGTGGCCTTTAAAGACGCACAAAGTGTCGCTGCGCGTGATTTGCATTGGCGCACAATCACAGTATGCAAACCACCGTCAGCTTTGAAGATGAGGGTGAAAAATCACAGTTTGTTGTGATCATGCCAGACACTAATCCTCGTTAGCCCCCTCCAAAAAAAACAACCCAAAAAAAACTTACCAGCATCCCCATTACGTCCGTCCAGAGCTGAGAAAAACTGTCGGAAGCGGCTGCGCCGTCTCCCTGAGGCTCTTCTGAAGACGCACAGGTCCCCTGCTCTCCCTCCATAGTGTGTTTAGGAAGACTTTACTCAAGTCAGATCTATATGACGCTGGAGTCCGAAGCCACAGGCTGAGGCCCAGTCGTAAACAAGAGATCCGTGCCAACGCTGCTCCTACAGAAAGTTGCCCTTGGCGCACCGGTGAAGTGTTCCAACATTGCTTGGCACGATTAAAAGTCCAAAGCGTAATTTGCGTCCTGACATGCTAACGGAACTCCCACAGCGAGTTGTTTGCTCGACTTGGATATTAAAAAAAAAAAAAAAAAAGATAAAGACAGGTGGCCTTGTGTTGTGTAGACACACAAGCGATCTTAAAGCCCCCCGAGCGGTTCCCTGCTCCCTCCGCACCGCGCAGATCCGCGCTCGGGTTTTAACCAAACCTCACGCCGTGAGGGAAAAGTCGTCCGAGGCGGGCGGAAAAAAAAAAGTTTTCGAAAAGTTACTAAACTTCCTCGATGACCGTCAAAAAAAAAAAGAAAAGAAAAGAAGAAAGTCTGCCAAAAGTTGCGAACCGACCACACGAGCGCGTGTTTACATTAAAAAAGTGGAGCGAGAGAGAACAGAGAGCTAATCCTCCAAACAGCGCGCCCTCCCCCCGCCCTCACTTCACCGCACTCCCTCTCCCTCTCTCTCCCTCCCTCACACACACACACACACGCACACGCGCACACACACACACACACACACACACAGCTCCATCACATCTTTTCAAGAGTCACACGTTTCTTCAAATATTCTGGAAGAATTGAGATAACAAACATCTGCAGAATTACACCCAATCAATTGTTTAGTCGTGTCGTCCTCCCTGTTTTGTCTTTACGGTTCCTTTGTTATTTTCAACATGCCCTTTGGTTTGGTCTGTATTGCTGAGTATATTTCTGATTCAGTTCACCTCCGAATGCAAAGTTAATTAAAGTGGTGCTGAGTTGTGAGATGGGAATAGCTTGGACAAGGCTCGTTTGTTTCCCTCTGATTATGTTAGATCACATTTGTTGTTATAATCATGGACATAAAACTTGTGATAAAAGTCAGGTTCAATCTACGTCTTTGTAAATAACCCATAACCTAAAGGACACCAGTGTAGGGGGGAGCGGGGTACTTTTGAGCCTTTTAGAGATATTTATGAAGATATTTTTCACATTTCTATATAATGTCAAGAAGTAAGAGATTATTTCTTTTAAACCCCGAAATATTCTACAATAGCAATGAAAAATGTTCCAGTTTCTAATCATCTAAATAAATGTACTCATGCCTTGTATATGCAGTATTTGTTTCTGATTAATGTCTCAATCATCTGTATTAATCCACATAAATAGTGGGACTGATGTGAATAAAGCAATGTGGATATTTGACCTCTGAACATGTTTTTCACAGGAAATAATAATTGTTCTCTCCCGTCACTGAAACCTGCAGTTATACTTGACAATTATTATTCCCAACCAGTTCAACTTCTGTATTTGTTACAGATAGGCAGGTTTAAACTTGTAGAGACACCGAATATTCTCAAAAAGTCAAATGGTTCCATTGGTTGCAACAGTGCAGAACTTTTTTTCTTCTTCATTTAATCTCATGCTGACATGCTTTCCACCAATACATCTCCCCTGCCCGTTTTGAATGGGGATTGTGAACAAAGCACATTCTCCACACAATTGTGTAGAAAAACAAAACAAAAAAAAAAGAGCATGGGAAAAAAAATATTTCAGGGGTGACACACACACAGTGCCCTTTGCCTGCATGAATCCAAGCAAAACATAACGGATGACAAGAAAACACATTTTTTAAATTGTAACTACCTTTAAAACAATCTATTTCTTGTAACTGATGAATTTAGGGTTTCTGTAGGATTGGCACACATGCATACAGAATACAAACAGCAGGTGGCCTGCAGTGGAACAACACTGTTTGCAATTGCTGCAGATGTCATTTGAATACAAGTGGAATAGAGAGAAACACTTTATGTACAAGCATGAAATTGCCCATCTATCCTGTCTGATCAGCCGATTGTTACGCCCCACCAGCAGCCCTCTCCATTGTGAGAGGAGGAGTCCTGAAACTATCTCTGGCTCTCCCTCTTGTCGTCTCCGCCACATTTTCTCAAGAGTGGCTACAGCTGCCCGACCCTACGACACAAGCCAGAAAGGCTTAGCGTTGGGAGAGATGGGAAAAAAAGAATCGCCAAACGTTTTATCGCTCCACACTTGGCTTCCTCTGCTGTGGTTTTAGTGACGCTGCATTACTACCTGCACGCAGTTTACCAAGTCAGACACCAACCGCATCAAATCAGAACATGCAAGAAGAAGAAAAATAACCATCCGAAAGAGAGCAGACTCGGAAAAATGTCTCCCCACATTCCTTTTGTGGAACCATGCATAACGCCATCAGTTACACAATAATCCGCAAAGATAAAGTTTCAATCCGAAGCGCAAGCAAATAGGCTATCTGATCGCAGCCATTGGGTCAATTAGTTATGGATCAACAGACTCAAGAATTTCACACATGTACGTATATGTTTGTCATAATAATTGAAATATGATCAAGGTGTGCACTATATTTTTGTGTTCCTCATTTTAAAGCCATTGTTTGTTGAGGGAGTGGTTATGGGGCTTCTCATGAGAAGGAGGAAGAAAGGTGTAGGGATTAACATTAATAATAGTTCTTCTGTAGAGCAAGACGGTCGGTTTAAGATCATAAAGAAATCCACAGAGATATTCCAGTCTAGCCTTAAGTGGAGTAACTTTCAGCAAAACAAAACACATTTTGAAATCATCTTTGTTCTTTTCCCACACGCCAGATGTTCAATTGTGTCCTCTCGGACGCCCCTCCTGGCCTTCCCTTCACACACAGGATGGCGGTTTAAGGTTTGTGTAGGTGAAGAATGACTTTTATAGGCCTTGGATGAGCAACAGCTGCTCAACACCATCCCGCTCGCAGTCTAAACACACAGAACACCCTTTGCACACAAGAGCAGCTTTGTCCGGGGTCAAGTTGACAGTGCGGGGGTCTGCCGACATCACATCTGTAATCTCGGAGTGGCGGCGGCAGCAAGCGGTCCGCGGTGCAATTACGCCATTGCTCCGTCCGTCAGCTCTCATCTGTTCGTGCCCTGCGGTGACCATGTTGTGGTATGCAAGTGTGATGTGAAGGCGTTTCATACGCTGTCCGTACATACAAAAGTCTCCTTTAATAAATGCACTGTACCCACATGCGAGACAGTGTGACCCCCCCCCCCCCCCCCCCCCCAACATAGGCCGCCTCAAACAAAGAGGTCAAATTGTTAATGAGGAGAAGAGGAAGCCTGTTGATTGAGCACATGCTCATCAAACACTGCTAGTGTGTGTGCGTGTGTGTGTGTGTGTGTGTGTGGCTGCCTGCTTTACTTCTTTTCACACGAACCACTAATCAAGGTGTAAGACTGCCAGACAAGAGGAAGTGAGAGTCACTCCCTGCATGTTTCAACCGATTCTAATTGCAGATTCACTCCATGCTAAAGTTTCTTTCAAGTGCATTCCTGGATGAGATTCAATGGGAACATTTGGTCAGGAACCAGGACAAAATGTGCTGCTCGTGAACAAGCCAAAGATACGTCTGCAGCCAATTACCCACGTCTATAGGTTTTGCAGTAAAAACAGGACCTTATTTCATGGTTGTAGGATTTGCTTTCATGACAAGGATGAAGTCATGAGTATAAACTGCTGACACACTCGTAAGAAACTTAAAAACCTTAACCTTTTCCTGACTTTTCTTCAGCGTCGTAGCGACTTTGACACATCCATTGTCTTTCATCTTTTCTTTCAAGTCCTTCCAGAATGTTGTTTCTAATCGTTACTGATGGTCTCTTTGTCTTATCACGCAGACGAAATATATAAATATATATACCGATCCTTGTGATTTTATGAGCAGAAAAAGCAGCGTCATCAAGATTGAGACGAAGCAGACAAAATGAATTAACATCAAATCTGTTGAGGAACAATAAAATAGTCAGTGTTGGCATGAATTTGGGATATCTGTCAGGTTCTGCTCGATATAAATATACCAATCTTAATTATGAAGTCAGTCACGTTTAGTGGTAGAACTTCGTCAACATGCCAACACTATTTGTTACTTTTCCGCTCACTCTTGTTTAGTGCTCTATAAAATTTGGTTGGACTGAAAAGAGAGCAGGATCGACTCCTGAAGACGGTAGAATAAATTAAATCTATAAAGATTCAACTAATCACTTTCCCACGTCCTTTTCATAACCTATGTCAAAGTTCCCACAGGCAGCTGCGGGGAAAAACATCTGTCAAGGCAGGAGATTTTCTATAAATGCACTTGCCCTGGATTATAGTGTATCAAATGTGTCATTTTCCAACGGAAGTGAAGAAGCAAGATTATAAGAAAGCCAAGTAGCATGTATAAACACACCCATTAGAGACCACCATGATCATTGCAAATAGTTTCTTAACCACTGACATTACAACAATAGGCATAATCTGTGAAGTAAGACACATATTAAAACACAGTCTCTATTTCCAGCTCTGTGCTGTTGGGAATAGCAGGAGGATGTAAGAAGAAGCATGAGGTGATGAGGGTGGGGTCACAGTGTAAAGAGACAGCAGTCCAGACGCAGAGGAGAAACTTGAAATACAGGCAGAAAAAGAATGCAGATTACATGAAGGCACGACAGGGTCGGACCTCCCCTGATAGTGAGAGTGACCCTTCTGAGAGGTCAGTGACCCCGTGGTTTAAAAATAACCCCCTTTGGGAGTCAAGACGGGTACTGAGTGATTAACAACCTGGTAGAGTGACAGCAAGGTGGAGGAATGTTACATGACCACACACACTGACACCTTCATGTATACTCTTATGTTGACACACCTACAGACAGATGTGTTTTCCAGTCCCGATCCTTTACATTTTCAATATGCAGACACCTTTCTTCCGCTTTATACCCTTCTCACACATATCAACTAATTGGACTGAAGTCCAAAACCGATATCCTTTAGTCCTCGACATGCTTTCTCATAGTGAATAATTGGGATCAAGATTTTCACATCATTAATTCCCCCGGTCAAAGGCCCGGCGGTTTTATGGCCTTTTCTTTGAATCGGTCTGAAAGTGAGCGATTGTTCTTGCTATTTATCCTTGTGCATATTTGTGTGCTTATATTTATCCCAAAGTGTAATAATTGTGTGTGTGTGTGAAGAGGCGGCAGGCAGATCAGCCCTTCAGTGCTTCACGCGCCGCTGAGTCTTGTGTAGGAGTTATCACACAAGCCCAATTAGCATGACAACTAATTACTGTTTCTTTGGTCCCCTCCCCCAGCTAAGCAACTCATTAAATTAAATCAACATGCTGGTCTTTCTACTGAAAACAAGGCTTTAAGGGAGTCATATAATGATCAGCTGGCACTCGCTGTTTATGTGTTCTCCGTATTACTTTTCAGAGGGCGGTCAACCATAACACCGGTGGCCCTTTGAAACCTGGAAAAATATTAACGTCTACAATCAACACAGGACTTACCACTGGGCTGGAAGGGGAGAGAAAAGCAGAAAGAGAGAAGATGACCACTGAGTGAGAGCGAGATAAGCAGGCAGAGTGATATGCATGGGCAGCAGGGAGAATGCAGAGAACGACAACAAACAGAAACATACACACAAAAAAACAAGCTGAAGGTCAGCATGAGTCATGAGGTGCATATGATAGCCAGCTGTGAGCTACACCATATATCCTCTCAAGACTTCTACAAACAGCTCATACAGGGAGCAGCTAGTCAGGACAAACAAGGACGTAAGGGCTATTGTCAAATCAAATAAGTCTGCATCTTACAGAATGATTATCGCATAGCAAAATAATCAGGATACCACCTTCTGACACCATTGTGCACCTATTAAAGTGCATATCTTCTTCATGCAATTCAGGTTAAGAGTTTTTGCAAAAAGTTGGTAAAATACAAATGTACATTCATACATGCATACAAACAAAAAATACATACACGCAGGCAAAAACATAATCTTTTCCCCAAAACTTTCTTTGTCAAAGGTAACAAACTAAACACTTGCTCTAAGTTCATCTAATGCAATTAAGTGAAATTCACTTTGTACGGAAGCAGTCTTGTGTTGGTCGACTCTCTTTGCCTATGTGCATACAGTCTCTATTTAATTATGCCTCCCACAACTGCAAGCACTCAAAAGTTGTTATTTCAAGTTCTTATCCATCCTTTCAGTGGCGTATTAGTAATTCCAGGTCCCTTTCATGTGCTTTGTGTTGAAATAGCATTATTGCAAAAACAAAGCATATTTCTGCTAAGCCCCAAATTCCTGGATTCTCCATGCAGTGCATGCCTCTGTGACCATGTGGTCGGTGATTATGTTACACCATTGTGTGTAGGCAAGTGTGCAAGCTTTGAGTTCAGGGCGTTTCAATCAGGCCCGACTGAAAGGACAGATGTTGTTATGGATGTAAGCGAGCTTATAATATCACGAGCAGCCCTGCATGGAAGGCGACGAGTCCTTAAACAGAGTGCACAGTCGGCATATTTGAACTCGGGTGGATGTGTGCAGGTGGGAGTGTGAATCGGAGGAAGCGGCGAAGAAGGAACAAATTACGTCTTTGTCAGCCTGGTGTCCACAGGCGTGAATGAAAATAACAAGAACGTGGTTTGCTTGCTTGTTTGTTTGGAGCGGCTCCGCGGGTGCAGCCAGAGCAGATGTGTTGGTCTCACTGTGGATGGAGGTCATGCGACTTGGCTGGCAGCTGTGCTGGTGTCAGGGCGGCACTGCCAGGCTGACGGCTCATGTCGAATATGTCATCGCACTCTGTGTACTGAAGGTCTGCACTGGATGTACAGTTTTAGAACGGTATCGTACTTTCGTGAAAGCAGAAGCTGCAATTTTCCCCAGACAAAATACTGTCACCATAAAACCACACACACACACACACACACACACACACACACACACACACACACACACACACACACACACACACACACACACACACACACACACACACACACACACACACACACACACACACACACACACAGCACTGTTCCATAGGTCAGAATGTGAAAAGTATAAGAACACTCTTTTTGGCCAAACAGGTTATAATCCTGCTGTGGTTTTCAAGATAGTAGCCTTACACTGGACATAATATGCAATGATTCTATTTCCAGCTTTATTCAACTTAGTGTTGTGGGATGCTGGAACTGTGGGTGAAGTCGGACTACAACCTACATACAGTATGTCACCACTTGCCAGTTTGCCACAGACAGACGATTCACACCTATGTGTTATATAAAGTGCTCAATCTTCAAACTTTTTTTTTTTCTTTTTTGCAGGAGGGAATCAGACTACTCGAAAAAAAAACATTCATCTACAGGAAAACACGCAAACTATATGGTATCACAGTCTCGCTATGTGTGGATGTGGCTAACCATGTCCTGTCAAGCTAATGAACAGAATGTGAAGAAACACCGGTCGCAATGTGAAAGACATCAGTGAGAGTTAAAAAATATATTCCAGAGTTGCCCCTCCTCGATATTCCACTTTGGACCACCAGGTGGTGCGTCTTTTGAGCTCCAGTACTCCAATCAAAAAAGTTTAATCTGAAAGACTAAAAACAAAATTACACAATGTGACTTTAAAAATGTTTGTTTCTCAATCAAATCTTGAAAGCACCCAAAAAATGTTTGGTATTATTTTCACTCTTTTTTGGTAGCAATGTTTTATGATAAGTGTCATGGCTATCAGGATTCCAATGAATCTAATTTAGAATTTTTCTTTTTCACTTTTCTAAACCCTTTCAAAAAGCTATGTTTCACTTGTGTTTACCTCTAAGTCCCTCATACAGATCTAAATGTAGGCATCAAGGTGGGACAAAGTGCTTCCCCCTGCTGTTGATATGTATCCTTACAGACCACATGGCTGAAGCAGGACACTGAACTGTCTATAAAATTCTTCCACACCCTTTTATGAAAGCCAGCCTGCCATATGTTAGCCCCAAAGCTAAGTACAGTAAATAAATAAATAAATAAAAAATTGGCTTGGCCTCGATGTCATTAATGAGCCCGTGTGCTGTGAACATACTGTGTAATTAAGCAGTGTGGTTTCAACCAAAGCTCAGTTATATAGTGTGTCTTTCAGGTTTAAAGAACTCCAATAAATGCAGAGAAACA
This sequence comes from Blennius ocellaris, assembly GCF_963422515.1. Taxonomy (NCBI): domain Eukaryota; kingdom Metazoa; phylum Chordata; class Actinopteri; order Blenniiformes; family Blenniidae; genus Blennius; species Blennius ocellaris. The sequence continues at coordinate 14,487,611 of NC_137667.1, read as the reverse complement.
TGAACATACTCCGGCTTTTAAAGCCCAAATAGGGCTGCTTGCATTCACGCTAATGCTGTAAGACAGTAGCCAGTAGGGCTCCATAAAACATTATATGGGCCCGTTTCTGCTTTGTTTCTCCACCTAAATACTCTCACCTGTTGTTTTATCAGAATTCTGTGACATGACACAAAACAGAGAGAAGTCTAACGGGTAAAGTCTTGAAATAGGTGAAAAGTAAGAGGGGTTTCTTTCATTTTTAAAGACAGAAAAAACACAGAAGTCCTGAATGTTGAGAAAGATAGACTGGGTCTTGTGAAATGTGGTATCCTTGTAAAACACACAAACAAACACTGATACACATTGAGCAGTGAAACTGAAGCAAACTGCAAAATGAATTGCTGCAAAATTGATATATTGTTGGGAAAAAAACACACACACACACACACACACACACACACACACACACACACACACACACACACACACACACACTCCGGACTATGTTTCATGAGGATATACAGCTTCATATCATATTGTACACTAGCGGCAAAATACTGCAGACCGACATTTGGTTATGTATTATATGTTATAATAACCTGTTGCTCAGCCAGCGCCGGGCTGCTGTGGTACAGCTTTCTATAATTACTGTCAGTATTCACGCAGCCATCATATATTTCATGCACGACTTGTGACACATGATTTGTCACACACGCATTTGCCCGTTTGCACATTACAGGCAAATAAACAGCCTTGCTGACACGCAAAAAAAGATTCTTCTAACTTGCAGCGGTGGATGCATAGCAAAACCTCAGTGAAGAGGGATTTTCAGCACAAGCATGTGACTGATTGCTCAGCGCTGTTTAAAGTCATAGTGTTAAAGGTATTGGGAGGTACTGTGCCAGTGATGATGAATCATTTTCCAAAGCTATTATTCAGCTTCATGAGGCAAAAGGGAAAAAATGTTCCAGATTTTGCCTGTTTCACATAAACAATCTATTCAACTGAAGACAACCGTTATTATATTAAAATGTAATTATATAGACACAAGGCTCCCGCACGCGGAACTAAACCCAAATCCATTTTTAGATAACCTGCCAAAGACAGGCAGTCATAGCTTCATTCAGGTAACTCCAGTGTCAGCAGACACTTCAGGGTGAGTTAAACAGGTAATGAAATGTGGCTGAGATGTATCTGCAGGAGCACAGAATAAATTCTATATTTACGTCTCATTCTGCACTGCAGATGGAAAGGGGAGAGGATTCTGTGAAAAGTTAAAAAACGAAGGACAATTTGAATAAAGTACAAAACAATTCAATGAAGAAAATCTATAAAAGTAGCTAAATTAATGAGAAATCGACAGAAAATCTAATACAAATATTTCAAAATATACCATAAGCCAACATCATAGCACAACCTTTATGTATTCCCTCCCTAAGGCTCGAACACCAGTTGTGTGGTTTCATCAATGCCTCAATAAGTTACACAGTCCATTTTGAAAATGTATGGGAATGTGAAAACATTTCATGTTTTTGATATTAAAAAATACACATGGTTATTACATTGTCTAATTAAACGGTTAATAACAAGCAAAGCTTTCAGGGTATACTGTGTGCGTGCGTGTGTGTGTGTGTGTGTGTGTGTGTGTGTGTGTGTGTGTGTGTGTGTGTGTGTGTGTGTGTGTGTGTGTGTGTGTGTCCGGTTGGCTTTCTACTCGGCGCTCAACCACACAACACACAAACATAATGCAAGCTCAGCTCAACCACTGTAGCCCTCCACTTTCACAGGAATTTCCCCCCATTTTACCCCAGAGGATCCTGCTTACACTGACAAAATATGAAACCAGCGGCCGCGTTAAACCGCAAAAACACAAACTTGTATATTTTCCTAATTACAGGAGGGTGGGGTTATGTGGAGACGTACAAGCGAATGGTCAAACCAGTGAAACCAGCAAAACAATTTATGTGACAATGATCCCACAAACAATACAGATAGATTCAATATTGATTTGCTATATTTATCTGCATGTCTTCAGCTGAATCCAACATCGTATGGTTTAAAAAAAAAAAGTGTTTCATATATCAGTTTCATTCAAAGAAAGCTAACCTTTACCCATGCGAAATAGTGTCAAAATACAAAAATGGAAGAAGGTTGTCTGAAGGGAAACAGCGTGACTTGGCAAAATTATTAATCTGAAGCAAGAATGCATTAATCGATAATATCTAAACAACTCCATTAATCTATCAGAGCATTTGGTGTCAGAGCTCAGCAGTGTGGTACATGCCAGCAGTTACAATCCCAGACCTTTAAGTCATCAATATAGATTTTTTCTTTTTTTTAATCTTTAAATATAAACATTTGAGCTCTATCATGATGGACGATGGGAGGATTTCACTCTGTGATAAGCCAGCTCCAAACTGGACTGAGAGGTAACTATGGTGATTACACAATGCTTGGCATACGGTGTCGCGGTGGTTGCTTCAGCATGGCGAGACCTCATTACGGGGCTGGTGGGGAGTCCTGCCTGAAATCTCTGGTCCAGACGGTCACTCAGACCTAATTAACACACCTTACTGACTCACTGACTCGATTCCTCACCGGCCTCTGTTATCCATGCCCCCACAGATCTTATCAGTGTGGGGCCTGAGCCGACATGCTACCATGTGCAACAACAACAACAAACAAACAAACAAACCTCACTCCCAAGCTGATAAATTAAACAAATGGAGCAGTTGGTGGTCATTAGCTTTGTGGGATTAATCATTGTCCTTCCAGTCTGGGTGAGAGGCCAGCCAGTGAAGAGCCTGATCCACTGGCTCCCCTCGCTCTCCTGGAAGAGCGCAGCTTCTCTGGAGCCAAGACATCTCAGTGGGACCAGAAGCGGCACAAAGGTTAATTGACCCGCTGAGATTAAGTTCATGTTGGGTAAAACATGGTCTGGGCTGCAGATGGGAGTGTGTCGAGCAAAGACACATTAGTAAACAGTACAGTCTGTATTTGAGTAGCTTCTAGTGGTCAGGTGGGTTTTAAAAGGTACATAGCAAGTAAAAAATAGAGCATTTTTCCTGTCAATTAGTTTATTGCCAAGTAAAAATAATCCCTGCGAATTGAAAAGACACATTCGATACCTGACTCAAGGGTAGTTGTTTTTTCTTCTTCTTATAAAACACTTGAATTGATTATCAATAGAGAACCTGTTTCCTGCTACAATGTGAAAAAGCCTTGCCAGTGTTTGAGAACAAACCCTGCTCCTGCAGAGTGGAGAATATGGACAGTCAGGATGATGAGGGCCCCGCAGGACACCCAAACACACACAAATAAACACGTTCACAGGAGGCCTGCGTTGGCTCAGAAGTTTTGTGCTGCAGGGCTCGGTGCCGGGTCCATGCTGGCCAAACAAAGATCCATATATTGCAGTGGAAAGCTGGCATTTAGCCGAGGCCACGGTGGTATTTACCTTTCTTCTCCAGGCTTCTTCAATCTCCCTGCTATCAAAAACATTAACATAGCATAAATCCATCATTCACTGGCACGACTCCCCTCAAAAAGAATACCAGGGTTTGTAAACTATGCAGCTCCCTAACAACCTCTAAACCGAAGCATCAACAACTGTGCAATGTTACTGTAGAAAATTAGGGCAATGGTTTTCGAAGGAGTAAAACTTCCTTAAAATGAGACTGAGGCCAACATGACAATAAAACGAGGCAGACACATCAAACTGGGATCAAAAGAAAGACATTCTGAGTTAATAGTCATAAGTCTGTCACACACAACAAACAGAAAAACGTGGGATTTTGTCATTTCTTTTCTTCTATTTTCTCTTTGCAGACCTTCTTTTCCACCCCTTTACTGTGTCAGAGTCTGGGAATTATTGAGGGACAGCTGGAAATTGATCTGCTCCAGATGATCCCGCAGCAGAAAACTACCAAAGTACATATGGTGTGTAAAACTAAGTCTTGAGATTTCAAAATACTGCCTCCTGCATCAGGTCTGAGGAGGACATAAAAAACAAATTCAGATTTAATGCGGCGGATCTTGCGAGTGAAGGGTGTGTGTGTGTGTGTGTGTGTGTGTGTGTGTGTGTGTGTGTGTGTGTGTTAGTAATTTTATATGTAGATTTTTCTCGAACAATGTATCTAGTGCATTATAATAGCCACATGTACATAGACATGTACAGTAAGTTATTTTTCTACTTCTGACCAGTCGCTTTGTAAATGTCGTGACTAAAAAGAGGATTTTAAAGCAACTATGCACCAACAGGATGATTTATTTCAAACCTCTGATTCTCAGCCACTATGCAGCAACAAAAAGCCCGAAAACATTTGTTCAGTTTCAACATGATCCCTGATGCTACTATCCATTAATTGTATACCAGAAACACATTTACTCACCGTCCACTGAAGCTCAACAAGATTGCAGGGATATAGGTATGGAGCGCACAGACTCAATAATCCACTTCACTTTGCACTGCCTTACAGGGAAATGTCACTGGGGCTGGAATAAAATCTGCCTTACTTGTGTCCAGACTTTGGCTCAGTCATAACCTCAAGTAGACTTCTGATTCAGTCTGTTTATGCATGAAAATGACTGGCATGAGAAGGACATGGGCATGCCGCATGTGGTGGAAACATGTTTTTCAGCTGTGGCCTGGTTTTTGGCAATGATGTAATGGCAATAAGAAAAGGTGGGGAACTTTACAACACCCGAACTCTACAAAAGTTGGGATCTTTTTGGAGAACGGAGGGTGAAACTAGACAGTAAAAGATCGGCAAAAGGCAAGTAATTAGAAACAAGTGGCAGATATTGAAGACAGGAAAAAGTTTCTAAATTGGTATGGGGCCAGGGGGCAGGACAGGGCAGGGAATTTACTCTCCACATCTGGAGTAACAGCTCCCCCTGGGGAAAGGCACAGATAATACATGTAATCCCTCATGGAGTCAAAGCCTGACAGTAACATTGAATGTGAGACATCAGTGTGACATGCAGCATGTGATAGGGCAATTTCTGACAAGAACAGAAGTTTGCTTTTCCCACTGAACTGTTAATACAAATAATGTGTTTGTTTCCCCCCCCCAGAGGAAGCAGTCACTTCGTCGGAAAGACATATCAAATTAACAGATGCAATCCAAACGGGACAGTAAACTGAAACAAGCATTCCTTTACATTTAGAATATTTTTTCAGATTTATCTTTACCAAATTTTAATTGCATACCAGCTACTCAATGCAGACCCATGAGTGAGACATCAGTCTGAAGCAAAAGCACAATTCCCTTCGGATTGAGTGGTGCCGGCTTAAACAACAGGTTTGTGCACATGATAGCACACATGTGCTTGCAAATGAACAGACACACTGTGCTAATAATTACCAGTACACACATTCCTGATCTGTATCCATGGAAGTGTTTGTTGGAAGTAGCATTATTTTTTTCCAGTCATGGCACAGCTGTCCGAGGAAGAGGCAGCCATTCATTTGTGGATTTACTGCTTCTTGAATCCTGGATTGACCCTCTGCCAACCTGGACAGGTCAGCCATTCTGGGGTGGGTGGATGAACCATGTCCATCACCACAGCACTGAAGCTGTTGTGTATATAAAAAAAACAACAACTCTCAAACTAATGTGTTCAAATATCAGCAAATATACACGGTTGCCAACAACATTGTTCACCGTGAACAGAAATGCCTGTGCAACCCACTGGAAAAAGCCACAGAACACATGTGCCAGATGCCAAAATCCTCAGACTGACTAGCATCACAAATGGCTTCGCTTCCAGGAATCCATTCACTTGTAAAGGGCATAATTTTAATTGCAGCATACAGAATGTTTCGTTGCACTCCTGGATTTAGGAGGTACACTTACTTGCCCACAGATAAATATTAGTTATGCTGAATATGATTCATCAAAATGTACAAGTCCAAATATGACCATGCAGCTCAGGAAGAAATAAAAAGACTTGAGGTTTAGAAATGTGTGCTGTGTGCACTCATTACTGGCTTCCTTCCATTTACTGCCACTTCAAGAATAATTACTAAACATGACAGCCAGCTTTCATGAAAATACATAAAGCTGTCATCTTTTTATTGTCCAGAGATGGTCAGAATTTGTGATGTCGTATGTCCAACAATGAATGATGGGTAATCTATATAAGGACCTATTAAAACACATATTGCACATTGTTGCCTCATACAAAGTCTGTAAGTTCAAACAGATTTCTTGCGGAGATGTTTTTTAAATAAAAATACTTACCAAGGATGTTAGTGTTATGGTGGCTAAAAGTAATTGAAATGAACTAAATGAGTTAATTGGAGTTCTAGCTTATAAGTACAACTACATGATCTATCTAACAGTGCAAAGCATGAAATGGAAATAACACAAACTGTTTCAATCATAGCTTGAAAAACTCAGTCTCAAACTATCCCCAGCCCTTTGGTGAACATGTGGCGAGTGTGACTTTGCATGTCAGAGGCCTCGGTCGTTTTGCACACTCATGATTTGTGATGCCGGTGAAGCACCAGACAAAGGAAGTAGGGGCGGCTGCTCGGCGAAGCTTTACTTATTAGTACAGATACAGAGTGTGAGAAAATCCTAAAAGTGAATGCTGGCTGCAGCTGATATGAGTCCCACAGGACTTCCCCTCTGTTGAGGTCACCCTTCACACTCCAACGCTCGTACATCAATGCTGACTTCACCACTGATCCTGGCCAAGCCCGTTGCCACCGGCAACACTAACAAGAAAAAAGCCTGTATGGTGTTGAGCAAGCTCATCAGATTTTATTGACATGTTCACAAAAGGCTAATGTTTGACACAGCACCATGCAATAAAAAAAGAAAGAAAGAAAGAAATGTGGCTAATGTTGTCATATTAGCTATTCGCCACATAAGCTAAAACATATTTAGTTAACACAGATGAGCTCCACACACAGGAAGTATGCAATTCTATACACACAAAAATGAAACTACTTGAAGTAAAGTAGCAGATTAATCTATGAAGAGCTCATCATTTGATTTGATGTGCTTTTGTATTGGTACATACATGTCTCTGTGTGTTCCTATATCCTTTCCTGTTCCCCCTGCTGTGACAGTCAGTGCTTGAAATCCTGGGAAGTGAGGCGGCAGTGCCAGCAGTAATCAGAGCTCTTTGTATCCAGACACAGAGTCAGGCTTGAATCAGGGAATGTTCTCTTTTTGCCAATAATAGCTGTAATCCTCTCATCTCAACATGATGTGTAACCTGTGACATGCTGAAAACTTGGATTTTACCTGGCCCCTGACTTGTTTCAAAATAGACTTTATTTTTAAAAGTCTTCTTCTGTGGTAACCACAAAGCCACAGTCAATTATTTAATGTATCCAGAGTTATTGGTGTTGGGGATTGTGATATATTAACTAATGTGACGTGGAGCACATTGCACCAGTATGTCAAGCATACTGCATGTTTGCCTATGCTAAGGCATAGGCAACATTTAATAAACATTTAATATATACATTGATGCTTTGTTATACGAGCATCAGAAGATGACAAATCTATTCCAGACTACAGAATTATCATTAAAATTAAGAATTCAACATTGAGAAATATAACTCACACATACTCTGCCTCAGCCTGTGGAAGTCCATATGAGAAACAATCTGACTGCCGGAAGAATATTTCGAGTGATCACACGTATGCACACATAGAAAAAAAAACCCCATGTAAAATTAAAAACAATAAAAAAAACATTTAAAAAAAGGCTTTTTAATGATCATTTCACAAGATTGCTTTCAGCAACATTTTTTAAGTCTTTTTAAAATTCTTACAACATTTTGCATATACTGCACTTGCCAAAACTCAGTTCAATATAAGACTGAAATGAAGATGCAAACATGAGCAGTCAGGAGCAGATTACTTCAACACTTGCCTCTAATCCAGCTAAAGCTGACTAGTCATGTTCACTTTTTGTGTCTTGACATAAAATGCCTTGGCTCACAAAACAATCCCTAATGCCACTGTTTGTATGTATGAAAAAAAAATATGCTTGTAACCCAGATTTAAATATGCCTCAGCAATGTTTACCAAGGGAATGAGTGCCTGTGTAATTGTTACCAGCTGCTGCGATGAATTTTAGTTGGTCGGAGAGCTCATGAAATTGTTCATGATGGGACTACAAACGAGAGTTGTGGCATTGCAGATGTTAAACATGAGGACAAATATACTGTACTACAACTCTTTCTCCTTTCAATGTGGTACAAGGTACATGTGTAGTTTTCATATTTGCAAATGCACACATATGGATATTTCTTCTTGCAGTCTGTATGACATTAGCATTTATCTGACCCCTCTCTCAGACGCTTTAATCTCCCCTGCAGAGACTCTGATTTGAGGTAATGGAAATGCATGTTTTGAGATAAAAGAGGAAATACAAAAGAGAGTGCAGGTCGCAGATCAAAAATGAGGAAAAGATGAGCTGAAGGTGCAGCTCAGAACCTCCTCTAAAATAAAATCAAACCAAAGGATGAAAGTGGTTGTCATTGTTGCCACACACCGAGAATACCCTCTGTTTGCATGTTCTTCATGTGCATTCGGAAATATTCTACCATAGTATGTGCTTGAGGGTAATTGGTGTCTCTGTATATTGTCCCCTTGAAGGACTAGTTCCTTACATAACAAATATAGCAAATTATAGTAGTATCCTGTGTGGTCCTGCCCCGTTAAGAGATGAATGTTGAAAAATAGATTAAGTACTGTGTATGAATGTGGGTATTTTAAATTCAAGGTTTGTGTGCAAGGCTAACATTTATCTAGGTTTGATTATACATCAGAGTTCCCATTGTAGAGGTTTCTGTCACCAGTAGTCATCCTGGTCTTGATCCACCACTGAGAGAATCATTGTTGTGCAAACTAGTGACACATGCTGAGTGAATACTTTTGCTCGGACCAAAACAAACCAGAGCTTTCTAACCCAGCTGCACACATTTCACTCCTCTGTGCTGTGATGTGTTTGCTGGCGCACATACTCGGTACAGTACACTGCTTGTTGTGCCAAATGACAACACCTCACGAGCCGTAGCCGTCACTCTACTTAGCAGTGAACTGATGTAATGTAAGACCCTCCAACTTGGCTGACCCCATTAAGGTCCCTCCAAACAGCATAGGAATTAGTTTCAAAACTGCCCATCACAGTAGTGCAATGCAGGTTATTAAAAGTCAAAACCAATCTTTTACAAGGCTTTTTACAAGAGAAGTAAATACATCACATGACAAAGAGAGGCTATTCAGCAGTGACCTCAACAACACTCATGCCACCTGCACTGTAACATCATCACTTCTGGCCCATTCGTCACACAAAGACGCAGGCTTAGCTCCGCAGCCAGACATAAACTGAAAAGTAAATGCACGCACACACACGGGCTCAGACCAGCTGCACCGACAGAGGGAGATGGCTGAATAACACATGCACATATGGCAGAAACTGCAAAGTCAAACAATTCATGGGAGGCGGTGGAGGAAATGAAATGTGGTGTTTTATCACTGTCCCAATCATCACCACCCCCAAAGTCCACAGCTCTTGAGTGCTGCATGAAAACCTCAGAAGCAGATGTGGAGGCGGCTTCAACTAGGCATCCATCCACACTGCCATGGCTGTGAGTTCATTCTAATGATGCTGACACACACCTGTTGGTATGGTACGCGACCTTGTCCCTTTGAAGGTAATCAGTCACAAGAGTGCCTGCCCATTGAAAACCCCAGACAAACTAAAGTTAAAGCTCTTCATTGAGTGCCAACACTTTTCCCCCTCTGAGCTACGCACTCCATGAGCTTATGAATCAGCTCAGCAGGTCTGATATTGGCTTCACAGTCTCATCCATATGTGCATCCATGATTCTGTTCTGCATGCATCTATATATGTGCACAGAGAGGAGTTCAATGTGTGAGAACAGTGTCCACAGTGTTTCCTTTGAAGGCATTCATAATGACAATATGACATTTGTTCTTCCTGCAAGCAGGGAAGTTTACCAGGGGAACTTTGGCCTCAGTAAAACTCCCCTTCCTCCAATTTCTATCTCCCCCCCCCCGATCCACCTCCTTCCATCCGTTCCCTTGTTCCTTGTCAGCTGTGTGGAGATCCAGATGTGAAAGAGGGGGCTGGGGGGGTGGGTGGGGGGTGGACAGGAAAAGCAGAGGGAGCGAGGTACGGAGGGGGATATATAATCCACATCCCCATGGTGGCAGACTTCATTGTCAAAGACCTCTTGGACAAGGCCTTGAGACACATACAAACAATTACGCACAGCAAACAATGGAGTTCCTCTAGACGACAAGGCCCGATTGTGTGCGCTCTCCTGTGTGTGTATTTGGCGACAAACCAAATCAATGACCGACTTCTTGCAGAAGATTTGCTGTTGATATTTAGCAGTCTTATTTACTGGGGGTCTTGACCAGTCATGAGCCTCTTGGTCTTGTTCAGTGAGAAGATAGGATAAAAACAATCAATAAGAACCTCAGAGAATGAAGACAAACAGTGAGTAACAGCTGTATGTCAGCAAGCATATAGTCTTTTCTCCCTTGGTTTTCTCTCAAGTCCCACATTCACACAGAAACACATGAGAAATAAACTACGCCACTGTACACATTCAGTACACGCTGGAATGGAGGAGAACAGAGATGTAATTATGAAGGAGAGCTCCAAAGATTGTACACAATGGTGACCACATGTACATAACGCACACCCACACATCATGAAGCCCTTTGAATTAAGTTAATAGAGTGAGTCAGCAAAAACGGGAGCAGCACTGAGAAATGAGAGATGAGGTCAGAAAGGCTTTCAGTACTGGAGGGTTCTTTCTCCAATGTGCTCAGAACAAAAGGTCCTGTAGAAAAACTACTCAGAGCGACAACTCTAAGTTTCAAGGTGTTTCATTCGACACATCAGCTCAAGTTGACCAAACACGGAAACATTGTGTCAAACCTGCGACGAATCAAAGAAATGAATGACAGCGTTCCCCATAATTAAAATGCCAGTACTCACCGCGAGGCAGTCGGGTCTGTTGCACTCAGTCTTTCTGCAGAGCGAACACAGACTAACTCACTGAGAAGGGGAGCAACAAGTGGTGTACAGTAGAGAACAATGCATGTCTGCCGGAGCGCAGCAAAGCGTCAGCACAGCGGAGACATAGAGAGGTCCAGTCATCGGGCTGCTGCTCACATGGGACGCCGGGAGGAGGAGAAAGCAGGGAGGGTGAGCTATAGGATAGTCAACGGTTCTCACATCAGGCAGGGGGAGGGATCTTATCCTTCACTCCACATGTTCCCTTTCTCCTTCTTCAATCCAGAAATGTTTCAACAAGTCTCGAATTTCTTGCTTGTTTCAAAACTGCATTGGCCTGGCCTTCCTCTGATAGTGCACTCCCCTTTCCTCTCGTCTCTTTTGTTCTTGCTGTCTTGTTCCACGCACATGCAGCGTCTCTGCTATTATGAATAGTCTGGCTCGCTCCTCTTGAAGGTGCTTTCCTGTGAACAATGCTGGGCTCCACCTAGACACACCTAAATGTTCACTGTGCTAAAAATAAGACAGACTCCTCGACATACACACTTAAAGTGATCCAGTTGACTAAAAGAGAGGAGTCGTCTGTCTATAATCTGCCCAGAGGATGACATTACTGCTCAGATTTAAGATCTTTCTCTGATGTCCCTTTTTTTTCTTCACTGAAAGGCCTTGATTCACAAGTGGCCCAGATACCAAACAGTGCTTGGGAAAATGAAGAAAAGCAGAAAACAGAGTCGGAGGAAGGAGTAACCTGATACAGCGAAAAGCAACAATTATTTGAATGAGTCACTCAGCAGTGAGGTTTGGGGTTTTTCTATGTTAATTTGGGAGAGAGCAACCAAAGCAGGATAGGAGAAAAAAAAAAGAGAAGAAAAATCATCTTATTTTGGAACAGTGCACCTCCTAAGGACTCCCTGAGGTCATGGGAGAAGAGAAAGGAAAGATGGGGCTGGGAGAGAGAAAGTGAGAGCAAAACAGAGAGGGGGATTGAAGGGCAGGGGAGGACAGATGTGGGCTTGGATCGGCACCAGAGCAACTTCTTCTACTTGTCCCAAATCCACCCTTCAGGACACAGCTTGCAAAGTCAGTCTTGCTGACAGCACCAAATAACATAGAGTGAACTACTCTTCCAGACACAGAGGTGATGTTGAGCGCAGTCTGACATTGTGGCAAATCGGAAACAGATCGTGGGCATGCAGGCGAAAATATCAAACCAGTGGAAACTCAAAACAATTTAGAGCCTGAATGGGAACTATACATCACAAACTGCAGTTGTTTAGCCTGTGTTTTCGTCAATGTTTCCAATGGAAGATGGATAGTTTTGATGTGCAGGACAGTTTAAAATCACGTTGTACAGCTCAACTATGAATACTTGTGCAGAATTCATTTAATCCTCCTCTTGAATATGGACGCAACGTAGCCATGCAGCCTTGTCCAAACGGAAAGAAGGAGATGATGTCAGTCCAGTGACTCTCTGACCACCCTGAATATCTCTTGAAAAGACTAATAACATAGCTGACCTGCATCCTGTTTAGACCCGCCGGCACAACGTTTAGAAAAGAAAACGTGATGCAAAGGCTCAAGTAAACATGCCGTGAAGGAATTACAAGACGTGCCGTAAAAGACTGTCAAGGATGTTCAGTGTGACCGAAATACATAAACAGGCTGAGTGTATACGCACAAGAGATGAAGGACAAAGAAAATGCGGTCAGAAATCTTTACTCAAGTGGTTAGAGAGAACATTTCCTGTGGATGCAGTCAAATATTTTATTTCGGGCCACTCCTTGAGACTGTTTGACAATCACTATTAAAACATCAGGACAGCTTCGTTATAAGTCGAACAACACAACGTTTCAGCCTTTATCAAAGCTCACAAACTGGAAAACCTTTTCACGTTGAATCTATACAAACTGAAATATTTATTTTAGTCGCCTATCATGTGTAGTAGCAGGCACAGTCCAATGCTGCTGAGCTGGCTTTTCCCTTCATGCAGGTCATCGTTGTTACGAGAAAGACAGCATAGCATTCTTTTAACGTTTCTAAAAACAAAGATTATTTTCAACAGTTTGTCAACATTTGAGGTGTGGTATTCAGGTGCATATTAATCGAACAATACCTTTAATTTGATTTCTGTTTGATAATTGCTTCATTTGTTGGGGTTTATTGGACTCTTGTTATTGTCTCTTTCACAAACACACGAACATGTAGAGAAAAAAACCCCCACCTCATCTAAACCCTCAGAATCAATTAGCAGAATGTAAATAGGCCATTCAATTACTTTTAGCACCATCCTTGTTTCTCCCGAGGCAAACAATCAACCAGCAGACACAAATTAACTCTGAACAAGAGTACTGATCTAAAGTCTGATCGCCCACAAGCAATATATGGCAACACCAGCGAGCTGGAGAGAAAGCAGCAAGTGTGGATATATATCCTCTGCATGAAAGGAGTTTGAGAAATGTCCAAAAGGTTTTCCAACATTGATAAGAGGCTCAATCATAAGTTAACTCTGCTGCAATATGGTGCAAGACAAAGAAAGACTGTAGACCCAGTTGAAAATGCCATAGAACTCAATGCCCTTCCAGCACAGTCCCTTCAGAATGTGAGGAACTGCAATGATAAATTAATACATTCATACCCATACACACAGAGAGAGACAAGATTCCCTCCTCCGTCTGGTAGCCAAGACTGGGTAATGAGTCTGAACACACAAAAGAGAACGACGGAGACAGAGAGAGACAGAGAGAGAGAGAGAGAGAGAGAGAGAGAGAGAGAGAGAGAGAGAGAGAGAGAGAGAGAGAGAGAGAGAGAGAGAGAGAGAGAGAGAGCTGGAGCTTCAGAGCTTTATTTCAGCAGCAAAATACGAGAAAAATTTCACAAAATCTCAGGCCAAATGCCTATGTACACGCACACCTGCAAGGATCTTTTTTTTTTTTTTTTTTTAATGCATCAAAGGATTTTTTGACAGCTCAGCCGTGCTTGACAAAATTCAAAAGCATTCATGAATTTTAAACAAGCAGCAGTTAAGGAATTTAGCAGCAGCATCACATTTAAAGCAATTTATATGCAAATATGTGACAAGTGGCAGTGCACAGAAGTGAAGTAAAATTAGCAGTCGCTCATTGACTTCACTGACCTGCTACACCAACATGGACTTTCATTAATGAGGTACCACCCGCTGCTTCTACAAACATGCATACCAACTGTAAAAATAGCTCACAAAACCCTTCATGCCACGGTTTTCTCATACATATCATTTTTCTAATACACACACTCATATGTGAAGTCTTTGACCTCAACCACAAGAGTTAATGGATCCAGCCACTAGATGGCAGTCAAGCGCTGGTCTCTCTCTACCACACACACACACACACACACACACACACACACACACACACACACACACACACACACACACACACACACACACACACACACACACACACACACACACACACACACACACACACACACACACACACACACACACACACACACACACACACACACACGGTACTTGCAGGCATGCCAGAATAGGGAGTGAACGTGATGAAAGACCACAGCAGAAAGCAGACAACCAGACTCAACCACAGAGCACGTAGGGCCGAGGGTTAGAGACAAACAGTCCAAGGCTCTGCGCTCACACAGTATCACTACACACCACAATGTAAAAGTGTACAGCCACAAATGCTGAGCATGAGCATACATGCATGTATCTAAAGCTGAGGGTTATTTCGTTTCCCTCCACTATAGGGCCCAGCAAATCGGACAGGTTTTTGTTGGTGCAGACGCGCTCCTCTTCATTCAGCGTTACCAGCAAGCTTGGCTGTGAAATGAAATGAACAACCATACAGTAGTCCATATTAATATCAGCGCTGCAGGCTATGTGGGGGCTGTTGTGCGTTGATGAAGAGAGACGGGCAAGCAGATAGAAGCAGACCTCCATTAGATTTAGCTCGAGGGGTCGAGAAGCCGCAGTGCCTGGATACTCATTGTCAAGCTGCATGGGACTTATATATTTTTTTATTCTACATAAAGTAGAGGGTGGCATCAGGACCAGAGGGTCAAGTCACTTGTGGGCTTGAACGTGAAGTCAAGTAGTCCAGATTGATAATATTTAGTGGACTTTCCGTTGGTTTATATCAACTGTATAGGCTTATCATTTATAGAGAACACATTTGTATACACCCATAGTGAGACAGATTAGAGCATGTTTTTTATGCTTGCATGCAGATTAAAGGTATGATTCACTAAGACATGCCTCATTTGAATTATAAAGCGTCTTTAAAGTGGTACAGAGTTTACTCAACAGTGATAGATGTGTCTTGCGTCACTACTTAGCCACATGTCGAGGTCTACAATATGCAATTCTCTCTGATTTTGTGCCAATTTGTATAATTATCATGCTACAATGCCAAACAAAGGCGGTGCATATCACCACAGTTTTCATCTATTCTGCTATAAATCTTAACAATCATCGTCACCCTCCCCCTTCTTCTTTTCTTTGTCTCACTCCACCTTGCAGCTTGAATCGCAGGTTTGGGAGCATGCCGTTCAGTCCAGAGCAGCCAAAATCCGGGGAGAGAGCCGATGATTGCCTGTGATTACAGTCTGACCATCTCCTCTGGGCTCATCTGGCCGGGCCTGGCTGAGGTAACGCTCTGCACTCGAGTCATTAACTGGAGAGAGCCGGAGCGAGGAAAAGCTCACCGGGGAAGCGTTGACACGTTTCCCTCACCTTGACATTGCCTGGAGGTTGCACCATTCATTTGGTAGTAAAGTACAGTTCTCAGAGGCGAGGATCATGTGGATGAGGGGTTTCTGATACATAAAAGGTCTCCCTGTGTGAGAAGGTCTTATTCCTTCAGCTCTTGCTGTTCAATGATCTTTGAACTGGTGGAATGTGTATCCATGAAATGTGTGTTACAGTGTGTGACAGAAGCTGTGACAAAGACTAAGAAAGGGAAGGGGGGGGGGGGGGGCAAAGATTGGAACCAAGGGGAAAATGTTTGGTTTGTGAAAATGGGCTATATACATCAAATTCAAACTGAATGATTTTGGACTCATGTGCTTGTCAATGTGTGTGTGTGTGTGTGTGTGTGTGTGTGTGTGTGTGTGTGTGTGTGTGTGTGTGTGTGTGTGTGTGTGTGTGTGTGTGTGTGTGTGTGTGTGTGTGTGTGTGTGTGTGTGTGCGTGCGTGTGTGTGAATGGCCATATTTAGATTGCATTACGATCTTGTCAGAATATTGACAGCAAACACACACAAGGCCACAGACTGACACTACTCTGACACAGCTGACTGTCGTCGTTATAATCAGTCATCGCGGTTATGGCCACGGACGTCTGTCTTGTCACATTGCACATCATGTCCGACAGCATGTCTGTCAGTTGATCACAGAAAATGAAAACATCAAAGATTTAAATCAAAGGGTGGCAAAAATGAATATCGCTCATCAAATGTCACACTCAGTAGAAACCTCAGCAAAACCTTTCAACTCAGTTGCTCCTCTGAAGTGAAACACACACATTTTCCAAACGAGTTTCTATAGCCTAGACACAAGAGGAAATTCTGTATATCGGCGAGGGAGCTGGATGTGATTTACAAGCCCCTGGCTTGACAGTTGTTTTCACTATGTGTCATTCAAAACACCGAGGGAGTAATCGACGGGCGCCTGTGGCTCTTGTGAAAGTGTCTGTCGGGCTGATTCAGCGCTGGCCTTGGAGGTGCCTGAGATCGTCCCGCCTTGTGATCTCCACGTCCTCCTCCGGTCCTGGCGTGTGCTTTACCTTGGCTCTCCGGGGATTGGAACCCAGCCAGCCGTGTGTAATTAAAAGCACATAAAGACAGATCAAGCTCTCCGTCGCTCCTCTGTTCAAGATCGCCTCGAGGCTGAATCAAGTGCATGTCAGGCTCTGTCATGCTTCACTGAACTCATTTATTAAAATGTTCAATACCTTTATCCTTGATTTTGATGAGAATGCTGATAAAATACTTTACACAGGATTCGCCAAACAAGAGGAGTTATTTTAGAGGTTAATTTCAGACACCGATTTAAAAATTAGAACCTTTCATAAAAGAGTAATGCAAGATTGACAATTAAAATTTTAACTTTAGAGTTGCTATGAAGGAAATTTCAAAGGGAATAAAAAAAATCTGTTTTAACAAAAAAAGCGACTTGCGATAGAATATGCAGGAAACTGTTTCTATCTTTCATTTTCACTCTGGTACATGTAGTAATGTTGTCTGAAGGGATTCCCTGTCCAGGCAGTGAGGCCAGCGAGCAGCTTCACATGAAGTGTGGTCAGTAGTCTTTCAATCTCTCTTCTTATTATTTTTTTTCTCTCTACAGCTGTTTCAATTCCACATCTTTTCATCATGTTGAGCAATTGCTGTATCAGGCGCAAAATCCAGCCTGTCAAGAATCACATCATCGCTCAATTTCTCAACTCGTCTCACTATTTTCTTCAGACTTTCACTAACGGTGAGTCAGACAGTGAGCCAAAGTGTGAGGCTATAATCTATCAAATGTGCTCTAAGAATGTCTTTTTTAAGCAAGTGTCATTAATGCCATCTTAATTATTTCACTTGAAATTGTGACAATTACATTTCCATCAGTATAATTTATTATTCATCTGTATTGCCAACCCCCCCCCCAAAAAACAACAAAAAAAAGCCATTTGATGCATACAAGGGGCTTTCATTCTTCTCAGCGTGAAAGCCAAATTTGGCAAAGATGGGACGCATGCGTCTTGGCACACTGCACGGTTTCCTTTGCCAGTCGGAGAATCGGCTCTAATCTTTGCTTGCCTCTGTCTCAAATTAGTTATTCAGTTTCTCTTCACGAGAAAAGGCGGAGGCATGCTGTTTAATCTGCTGAGGAGTATTCATATCAGACCAATGAAAAGCGAGTTCAGAAATTCAATTCTCACCTCCTCTGACTAGCTGCTTTTCTTGTCACAAATCTGATTATATACACCCACGGTGAGAGAGGCACACGAACGTCAAAGCGATCAACACGTCTCAGCGGCTGCTGGAGGAAATCGGGGAGAAAAGCGGAGGCCCAAACTTCTCGGGAGTGAATACAACTGTGAAGGAGGGTAAGAGGTAAAATGCAGTTCATGCTGAAGTGAGCGCTGACTTTGGTTGTAAATTTCTTCGACAATGTTGGCAGCATTATACATGAACCAGCTATACCCTCAAGGCTTTTCCAGTGATGGAAGTTCACAGAGAGAGAGAGAAGACGCAGTGTATTAAATAACCAGAAGTAGACCACAATTAATGATGTGTTGTATATTTTTGCAGACACGGTGATTATGCATTGGTAAAGTCTTGGTTGTGGAAGGTATGGTGGTTTAAGCTGCAGTCGGACATGAAGATGATGGTGGATGGGCTCTATTTTAGGATGAGTGACTTTTTGTTTTCTGTCGATGGACTGTGACACAATTCATGGTTGAAACTACCAGGAAATAAATCCAGAGGCTCTTGGAAAAATATTATCTGCCACTTTTCTTTTATGGTTTGAGGTTCTAAGATAAATGACACTTATAAATAAAAACATTTGTATAATTTATATATATGTTTTTTTTTTTCCTTTCTTATTAAGTAATTGAGTGGAAATAACAGTTCTTTAAACAACTTTTTCTCAACAGAGCCTTCGGGAGATAAATACGTTTTCACAAATGGCTGTTTGCTGCAAGAGCTGCTAATGGTTTTTCATTTTTCAAAACAAAATCGAAAGACATCAACCGACGGATATGCAATCAATGTATATTTATGAGTGTAATGCAATGGTCATTTAAAATAATCAATATTTACCACCTTACTGATGGCCAAGGATGCTTGTTTATAGCAGCTTAGGCATGCCCTTGAGGCTTTATTGGAAGATTTGTGTCCTCATACATCACCGCTTGGGCACATGTCTGTGTATATGCAATCGTATACCCCCCCCCCCCCCCCCCCCCCCCCCCACACACACACACACACACACACACACACACGCTCTGTCTGTGATGGGCCTGCCAGGTCAGGGACCCCATTACCATGACAGGTTCCAATCTTGTTCAATTCTCGCAAGTGTGGGGGAACTGAGACAAATCCCATAGCAAGGGGTTACCCTCACAAAACCGAGGCATTTGTTCAAGACGTTCAAGATATACTGCAAAGATGTAAAGAAACTTGGGGAGGTTTCTGTCCCCTTTTCACCAACTTTACAGCTATTTCTCACTAGTATTTTTTATTTTTTATTAAAGTAGCAGAAGTTGGCGATAATGCTGCATTGTAATGCTCTAATTACATATACTCCTGGCCAAGGAAAGCCTTAGATCTCTGCAGTCAGCTAGCCCCTGAGTGAAATATGGACACCTTTCCTGAGCTTTCCTCCTTCCCCACTCTATCTCCGTTCCCCTTGGCTGCCTTTAATTACAGATAGAGGGATAATAGAACAGCAGAGGGTCGACCTGCCAGGGAAAGGAGGGGGAAAAAACGAGCGACCGGTGGCAACCGCAGCAGCCAGTACAGCACTGGGATTAGGGAATCACCTTCTTCTGATGCGCCAGTATGGATAATATCGGCATGGACCCCCCACTCATGTGTCAGACCGTTGTCAAAAGATGATTGATCGCCACGTCTTTGCTCAAGATGGAACGAAGCTCGAGGCCCACAAGCCGCGCATGAAGCCTAAGCTGGCGATTGCTTACTGACAGAGTGAACAATGGGGATCTGTCAGCGATGAAACCTTGCTTGACATTATTCAAAGAGAATGAGACATAACAGGTGAGCGGTTGAAATAATTATTGGGCAGCGTAGCCCCCCTGTTCATTGTAATCCCTGCATTATTTCACTGTGGTCCTCTCTCTTGGTTTCTCAAGGTTAATTGATGAGAAATAATGGACGGTGAAGCTGGGGGTTTGTGGTGTTTGTTGGCAGGATGTTTCGTAACCAGCCCGGGAGCAACCCAGTGGCCCAGAAATTCCATTTACTAAAGATTAGCTCTCTTTCTTGCAGACCTCATTCTCCTTCTTAATTAAAAGATGAAGATAAAAAAATTGGTGGGCTCCAAGTATCAGAAAATATCCCGAGGACTTCTTACACAAAACACAGCTCAGCGCCCACATGAAAGGCGGGGAATAATGCATATTTAATGCCAATGGGAAATAGCTTAGATCAGTTCCTTTACTGAGCGCACTGGGAAAAGTGAAAATACTGTTACTATAACTCTCTGCTCCTTGGGCTGTATGAATGTGTGCAGCAGCGGTGTGCAGGCAGATATAAACCGTACGTGTGTGTTTGTATACTGGTGTGTGCATATCCGAGTGTGTGTTTGCAGGTCTGTGTGTGTGTGTGTGTGGGGGGGGGGGGGGGGGGGTGAGATGGGCTTCGCTTAGTATGATTACTGATAGTAACACAGCAGGGAATCTTGCTGATGCCCCCCCCCACTTGTCAGACTGTAGTCATGTAATAGATATCTTCTGCTTTATCAAAGATTGAAAAACATGGAGCGACTTCTGAGATGGAGTGCAGCCGACTTTATTGTAGGCCCTTAATGAAATATTACACCAGTGAATTTCGCTCGAATCACAAAACCAGAGGGCATATTCCAATTTCTTTCTGTTGAACCTAAGTAGAATTTTAAATATGTATGCACAAAAGTGTTACTTTATTCACTTTGTGCAAATTAATTAGGAGTGCTGTACTTTGTAGTACGTTTGATTTACTCTTGTGGCCACGCGGAGATATAGACTGGTGGATTTAGATGAGCCATCAGCACTGTTGATGACATACAAGTAACATTATCAGTGGATTCTACTACATTTGAATTATATAACCAACTACACCTCTGTTCAGCCATTTATCTTTTTCACAGTGGCATAGAGCTGGAGCTTATTCTATCCCAGCTGAGAATAGGTGAAATCAAAGATACTCTACGGACAGGGAGCAAATCTGTCACCTTATTTATTTATTTAGTTCTGAAAAGCAGAGCTACCAGCTCCTATGCCTCAAAAGTAAAAAAAAAAAAAAAAGAACTCTTAACTCACAGTTACTCAGTCTATAGAAACACCCCTTCCGACAGTGTTCATCTCAATACATAGCCTGCATGTCGCATCACCATATTTGTGCAAAATAAATAGTAAATATTATGCTTGCTAGATAACTGGCAAAGCTACCCCAGTGCTGAGGGATTCAACATAAACATCAATATTTTAATACTGAACTGAAGATCAGCAAGCTTTTGCAGAAACATAGAGACAAGTATTATCTCTTACTTTCTCTGCCATCACATTTTCTGCTCAAAACACTCAATGCGAAATGTACTGAGAAGCCACTTTTCAGTACAACATCCACAGTACCTTGTATATATATACATACACACAGAGACTGCAGCAGTGGAGTCCATTTATCTGGATTCTACCAAACATGTGCAATGTTGCTGTATATCCAGGCTGTTCTGAACCAGGTCTACAGAGTGTGATGTTGAGCATCGCTTAAGTCCTTAATTTAAATGAAATACCAGATGAGTTTATAGCTAAAAGTTCTATTCTTTGACGCCTCTGCACAACCATGGCTGGCCATTTGTGCACCTGTATTTTTTCATTGACTGGCCCAACCCTCCGGGCAGCACCAACAAGAACATTATTAGTAATGTATATATTCCACTGAAAGAGGAACAGACAAATGCACATTCTCCTCTTGCCGTTTTCCTTTTCTCACTTGCTGTCTACCTCACTTTTTATCCCGGCACTGCCACGTCTCTTTCTGCTCAGTCTTCTCATTTCTATTCTCCTCGTTCTCTCTGTCCCTTAATCCCACCCTCCCTGTGACACCTTACAGAGAAGTTGCCATGGCAATTCTCAGCAACATATGAAGGCTCGGTATGTGAGTGAGTACGATGAAAGGAGCTTAAATATATATCACGCGTCTCTTATTTCATTTGGCATCGAAGGCATTGAGCGGGTGACAATGTTAGCGTACTGATTCTGCATCGCTAACTCAAGACAGGCCGAGGAGTCAGATAATCTGATAGAACAAACCATTGTGTGTTTCTGTGAATGCGCCTCCAATAAATGTGCTTCAGTGAGACTATAGTGGGGTATGGGGGACTGTGTGAATGCTAAAAAGGTTCTATAATTTTTCTACTCATGTGACACAGAGATAATTTTCCAGATTGACAACTCTGGTGTTTTTAGTTAGAATAAAAATATTCAGTTTGTCTTACAAATGTCAAACTAAATTACAATGTAAATACCAAAAGATTGAGCTGAAAGGACATTAATAACCTCAACTCCAGCAATCCTCAACAAAATTGAAAGAAAGGCCTAGTTCGCAGCACTAATCAAAGACGAGCACTTGTATCCAGAATGTAGATTTAATGTAACACAGCAGGAGGGCGGGTACGGGAAGCAGATGGATGCCTCTATAGATATTCAAGGTCAGAGTGCACCAGCAGCAGAGCTCCTCCAGCAGGTGTCTCCCCCGTCTCCTGAGGGCAGCTAGCTATAAAACACGGAAGAACATCTGGCGTTTCAGTGCGAGTGTGCGAGTGTGCGTGTGTGTGTGTGTGTGTGTGTGTGTGAGGAAATGACACAAAAGACACCGATACGCACAGCTGTATTCTCTGGATCAGATTTTCACTCTCCCAGTGCGACGGGCGAGCCCCATGTGGTCCCCCAAGAGAGCCACCAACCTCATTTTAGATGCATTGCGCGTCATGTGGAAGAAATCAAGACAATGAAAGTCGGCAAACTGCTGCACAAACAGCCTGCCCCTCATTTGATTAAGAGTGAGAAAACAAATAGAGTTCTGTGTCGCTGATCGGTGGCGGCAGCCGTTGGCTTGTTGAACTTTACAGCAAATGCAAATCACCCGGGCTGGAGGACTCTCTGAGCTGCTCCCCAAAGCTGAAGGGCTTTTGGGAGAACTCCAAAAAGGGCAGATGTGCTTGATTTTTTTCTTATTCTTTACAGAACTAGTACATGTATAGAAATATTAAATATTTGTAATGCAACTGTCAAAATAAAAAGATTTCCAAAAAACTAAGCTGCTTTTGTTCTATTCTGGTCCATCTTTTGTTCAGAAGACACCGCCTCGAGTCAAGAGTCACATACCAGACTAATCCAGGTTTCGTATAGTCACTCCAGAATAGATATCAACCAGCTTCACATACGATATATTTGCATTCACTAGAGGCATGGAGGATTACATTGAGACCCAATTCCCTCCTCAAATCCCACCAACTCCATGTTAATTATTCAAAAATAGAAACTCATTAACACAGTAAATATTATGACCCATTTTTTTTCCCGATTGAGAATGGGATTTGGAATGATTCAAAATGCAATATTTCTGTACATGTCTGCACGCTTTCATCCATGCATGTGAAACGGAAAGAATGACGTGTTAAAAGAGAAAATCGTGGATTTCCAAAAATACTACTCAACCCTCTGTGCCGTTTACTGTAACTGTACGTTAACACTAATCTCTTTAAACCAAACAGGTCCTACCGCCTTCAGTCCATTCACGTGGAACGTTATTTAACCAAGTCCGGTAATGTTTCATTTCAGGAGATCAAAATCAAAGTGTCTGTTCAGATGTACAATGTGTGGGCACCCTGCACTGAAGAATGACAGATAAATACAATGTTTATATAGGCATGTCTGCAAGTGTTACCAGTGTGTGTGTGTGTGTGTGTGGGGGGCTGTTGTGTATAAGTGTGTGAAAGTGTGTGGGCTTTGTGTGTGCAGTTGTACAGTACGTGTGTGGGCAGTAATGAGAGGCTTTGTGGAGCTGGTTCTACTGCAGAGCCATGCTGGGGTACACTGTATTGATCTGCTCCACTGCTGGGAGGACTGGAGCGAGATAATGACGGCTTTTTTTCCCTCCCTTGCACACAATGTCTCCATTTTACTTTTTTGTCTGTCAGCATGTCTATATCATAGTTAAAAAAAAAAAATCATATTAATCTTATTACCAATACTGTCAAATTATCTCGAGTTCTCAGTCTGTCAAGATGATACGTGTATCTGTACATGACGAGGTAAACAGAGAAGTCTGGAACATCCTTTGAGAGACATTAAGACATTTCCATAAATGCTTGTTTCTTTCAAAAAGAATCTCAGTGGACGGAGTGTTTTCTTAAACCCCATTTCATTCGTATCCAATATCGCCTTGTGTTTTGTCCTCGGTAGCAGCGCGGTTGTTGTTGCCCGGACAAAGTGCTGATGCACAGCATCAGTTCTCAAAAGGCTTGTGTCTTCAAAGCACCAGACAGCTTTTATGTCGGCATCAGCCAGACAAGAGAAAGTCCTTTTAAAGTCCAATAAGCAGCTGGCAATCTCAAAAAAAAGAGCAATTCCATTATGTATTTATTTATTTATTAAATGTTACCACTTCCTGTCAGACAGATTAATCGAAAAGAAAGCTCAGAAACACAAATAATTCAAACCAGAAACATGGGAAACAATAATTGGTGTACAAAAACAAAATCCTGACAATAACTATAGGCTTTTAACCTCTCCTCCAAAGAGCCTGAGTCAGATTGCTATCCACAACAAGACTACCTGGAAAGACATTTTTTTTTCTCGCCATCAGCTAGTTGATTCTTCTTCAAGGAAACATCGTGCTACCACAGAGCCGCTGAACTCGGACGGTTCTTTGTGAAGTACAAAGAGCAAGATTAAAGCTGAAAAGCTATTAGAGGCCCAGTCAGGTGAAGGTACCGGTAATCAATTCATAGATTGATCGATCAACCGGCTGATCGATAAACTGATTTAGACCAAGGGGAAAACTTCAGCAATAGTGGATCCGGAGACGCTTTAAATCCAGGCGATATAAAGCCCAGATAAAAGGTGCCTTTTATCTTGTTTCGCTCATTTGAAACTGCATTATTCAATCAGACACAGCTCCATGAATAACACAGACATCAGCTTGATGAGAAACCAGCATCGGTCATTTGTCATCCCCATCTTCGGCCTGTTGACAACATGCTCAAACATCCTCTTCCCATTTCACCACATCACCACCCCTGACTGCTGTCCTAATGCACCCATCATGTCTGCTTCATGGTTGGCTGAAGACGTCATTAATTGCCGGCCTCAAATGACGATTGGGCGAATAACGTGAATAATTGTTTGCTGGTAGCCAATAATTGAGCGTTTCACATGTCTATCAAGTGATCACTAAATGATTGCATGTACACGGAGGAGGTTTTGCTAGTGGAGAGAGTATCGAGCAGTTGTGTATGATGTCAAATTGATTTTTATAAATGTGTGGTAGAGAAGTAGGTCTTGGGATATTTCAACAGCAAGAAAGAGAAAAATAAGGGAATGTCATCAAAGGGAAAAGAAAAAAAACCCCATGGTGATTAATAAGTAAAGAGAAGTCAAGAGAAACCCCATAAACCCCCTCATTCCATCCAGAAATAACATTTCTTCCCTTCATTTCATCCCTCATCGTGTGGTCCACAGTTAAATATCACCAGCGCAATTAAAAACACAGGCAGTGGTCAGAGAGGCTCAGCTAGCTATGTTAGTCTTAACTATGCGGTGATGTAAAATCTTGGTAAAGAAAACTCCTTTTTCCAAAAATGGCCCCCATTCAAACTGTTAAACTGGCATAAATGATGATGACCGATCCAGATGTCCAGCAGTAAAGGAGCACACATGAGGTCTCCAGCCCAAAACACTAAACCATACCTCCATATGTTGCCTATACTGCACACTTGACAATTGCAATGGCCATAGTTTGCAATAACATAAAAGCACAATGATGCTGACTTCACAGTAGTTCTCACAATAACATATGTTCCCTGTATAGTGTGTACTGTGTGTATCGTGTTGGTTCAATCGGGTTTTTTCCCACTTATCTCGAGTGGTGTCACAGGATTTTCAGCTTTCTCTCAGTAAGAGCTGCTTCCTCTTTTCAAGACGCATTATAATGCAGTGTGATTCAGTATGATTGGAAATCAAGTAGAGTCACTTTTTATCCAAACCGGGAATGATAGATACCCCCCCAAACAGGTCGGCAGTCCATCACAGTGTAAACAGAGAGAGAGAGAGAGAACCGCACACACACACTTACATTCAGTTTAAGGTCATCAATCAATCTCATACATGTTTTTGGACTGGAGGAGGAAACCAGAGTAATCCGAGAAAACCTATGCTTAGCTTAAAATATATGGGTACAGAAAAATACATTTTTGTGTAGTGTGCCTCAAAGCGAAGCCAAATCTCTTGGATTTTACCCATCAATTAGTTGGGTAAAGAGGTTGCGGTAATGAAAAAAAAAATCCGTCAAAGTAGTTACAGACCGCCATTGACATACTTTGCTGACTTTTGGCAATCCTCCCATTCAGTGTGTTTCCACAAACTGTTTAACTGTGCCTTTAAGCACTGCTCACAAACTACTGGTTCTGATGAAATGGGATGTTACAGTGTTCGGTAAAGCTAAAAAATGGAAAAAAAAAAAAACAAAACCTTTGCCAGTTTACCCAGGGCCATTCTTCTCATTACCATCCTCACAATTAAAAGCCTATTCTCTGACTTAACCATGCAGCGAGTAAAGTATCAGAAAGCACTTGGGCATAAAATGGCAAATTAAAAGTGAACATTCATATGCTAATATATAAATAATCTACCTGGGCTTGTGTGCATTGGAACGAGTGCAAGGCAACCTACAGGCATGTTTAAGCAACGTGCGTCCAAGTGTGTGAGTGTGTGCGTCTGGAGTGTGTAGCGTCTGTAGCAGCATGTCCTTGAGGACTGGAGCAGTGGCGTTATTACAAGAAGTAATCTCATGAGGAAATGGAATATTCATGAGCACCGTGTTGCCCTTAAAACAAAGCTCACCCCCTCTCAAAAACTCTCAAATGGCCATCCATATGAATGTAGGAGTGGATTGGCATTTAATAAAAGAATCTTTCCATTTGCATAAACATTATGCTCTATATGAATGTCAGATCTATTTTTAAATCAGACAAACCATTAAAAAAAAAGAGATGCGTTTTTCTCAGCTGAGCATAAAAAGTTATATACACAGGTGATTTTTTTTATTTTATTTTACATTTATTGAACCAGATTAAAGATATCCCAAAAATAAGTGCATATATTTTGAAGAATGAAGAATAACTCTCTGTATATGGGTGAATATATTAATAAAGCTAAAATTGGCCCAAAGAATGGTTCACCAAAAAACCTTCATTGTCAGTGAGAACAGGAAGTAGAAATATTTGTTTTTTTGTTTTAATGCCACAACAGTTTCAGCTTTGGAGCTTCATGGAGAAGTGCACAAAAAACTCCCAGCGATGAATATGATGGCAATTCAACCAAGACGAATGACAGGTTCTCAAGACGATCCAATTTCCCCCCCCACATGGAATCTTGTCTTTTATTCTCTCCCTCTCTCTCTCTCTCTCTCTCTCCTTCACATACAAACACAAATCCAAAGGACCTCAGCAATTACCCCTGAAATAACCTCCTTGATTGATATCTCAATTACGCTACGCCATTCTTGTGTGTTATCTTGTCTGGCACACGCTCCTTCTGTCCCCATTTTCAACTGCTCCATGGACGCTCGGAGGAAGAATGGGGTGACCTTGTTGTTTTCTTTTTCACTCAGAGCTTCTTTCCATAGGCCTTTGTCTACCCAATTATGGATCCGTGATGTGTTTTTGAATTCACATGTGTAAACGTGTGTGGTATTACTGGGCTGGACCGATCATAAAAAGAAAAAAAAAATTGAAAAGAAAAACTTTTTTTTTTTTTTTAAACAATTTTGCTTCAGGGTTCAGAGAGCTGTTCAGTGAAAGTCAGCAGAAACATCCTCGTCTTTGTCCCACTGCACTCCCAAAGGTAGTGAGGCAGACCAAAGCGAGACGAAATTAGGCTCAATGAATCAGGTTAGTCGCATTGTGGCAGAATCCGCAGACAAGGACAAGATCAGTCAATGTTGGAGCGCGCGTAAGGCGATAAAGGAATACTGACAACAGTGATGCCCACAATGCTGCGCATCTGTATGAGAGCAACACAAAAGCTGTGGAACGGAATACTCAACAGGATTTGGGGAATTATTCTTACCTGAATGGAGAGGAGAAGAGAAGCCATTGCGGTCATGATCCACAGAAAATGCATGGGAGAGAGAGAAAAGAAGAAGAAAAAAAAACATTATTGTTTCAGTACCAGTACCCCAAATTGCTGTAAGCAGGCTACCATATCATTAAGACAATTAGCCGATCGTTACTAAAACATTAACAATTAACGCTGTGTTTTGAATTAGCGGTGGTGTTGGGTACAAAGCATAAGCAGGTAATGATGCCTGGGATTCCTAATTGATTTAAGTTAACTGCAGCAATTACTCTGAAGTCAGGTGTGTCGATAGTCCACACCAACAAGCACTTTTTCACCAGGAGTTCAGCAGCAGTTCACTATGTGATGTAACCATTACTGCACCCATCTGGTTTCAGTCCCACTTCGAGGTTTGGGACAGCTGACAAGCAAAATATACCCTACATCTTATAAATGGTTGGAATGGATCTGGATGAAGTGTAGAAAGAGGCGAGACACAGCATGAGCCAATATCAAACATTTAATGAGGTATCGCCGTTTTTAGCTTTACAGACATGCCGATGCCACCTAATCCCCTCAGACAGCCAAATGACATACTGCAAACTACTGTGATCCCTCGACCAAAGTGAGTGAAAATACATTAGATTCTCATGCATGCCGCAACGGTAAATTGCCTGAAGGGCTTGCTCAGTTACAGCTAACAATTTCATGCTGTCAGTGTGGGTAGGCTCATATTCAAGGAAAACCTTTCATTTAATTGCTATACTGTTATTTTTTTATTTTTTTATGTGCACGCTTTATAGGAGCTGTCCTCAGCAAGACTGATCACCAGGAGAAATATGACCTTCTGTTTGCTCTAATGCACAATTTAGTACACCCCATTCTCTGAAATGCTCTCTGCAGCCTTCTGGCTGGAGGTCCGAGCTGGATTACACTTTGAATGCATGTAGCTTACAAATCATCTTTACAGCAAACAATTCCCCACAAAAATTTTAATCCTTCATAAATCATCTAACTTAACTTGAGAAAACATACTAATAAAAAGTATACTTAATTCTGTCCTAATATTTAATAGTGATTTTACCATGTGGCCAATCAAGTGGGAGTAAGTTTCCAGGAAACAAAAATCTTAAATGCACTGGTGATGAAAGTATCAAGCTGAACTAGTACGTATTGATTATACGTATATACTTTGTAGATACTGCATAAACAAATGTATTTTCATTTGGAATATGTCCAACGTGTGCCTGCTGATTCAATAATTGTAGTTCAGAAACATTCTTGTTTTTCTAGGTAGGAGATGCATCCCAAAGCAATTGAATCAGGTTAATTGGACTTGGTCATGTGTCTGAGAAGACATTTTGACCTTTATCCAAGTGGTTTTCATCAGCTCATGCAATTACCTAGCCTAATTTAAAAAAACAAAAACAAAAAAAACCCCAGTATTACACAGATACTTTAGAGGCGCTCACAGTGATCTCACTCTGATGTAGACACTCAAACATTTTGCTTGCAGGGAGAATATGAGTGCAATTGTTTCTTTTTAATGTGGATCTTAAGTTGATGGCACTTTAAATATATAATCAACAGCACATTTACCTTATATAAAGTGACACTTGCTGGGTGACTGATATTTGCGCAAATAATCCAAATATGATATATCAGTGATCATCAACAGGTTGAGCAATACTCTATATTGCATTTTAAATACAATATCAATGTATTTATAATGACAATACTCAACCAAATGCTGCACCACAAGCGGTTGGGAAATGTTAAGTATCAGACAAAACAGCTTTAATTCACTGATGGTTCTTTGTTTTCCACCTGACACGATTGGCAGCACTCACACCGTCCACCCTCACATTTCTTTAGTGACACACACCTCCTGCATGCTTCCCACACAAATGCTTCTCGAGCAGTTTGTGCTGCCCAGTCACTCAAGATCGGCTGTGTTTCTGTTGACTAGAGAAGAGAAAACAATAAATGTATCCCCGCTCTTATTCTGTCGTCCTACTTAGAATCGCATACATTTGTGACAGTACTGGAGCCCCTGAGAGCCGAGCTGGTTGATAACAAATTCTGTCCCATTAACATAAAGATCAAGCCATGAGGTCAACTGTTCAGGCTCGAGTCTCCGCAAGGACTCTCAAACCTGTCAGATTGTGACCATGCTTTTTAGCCGAGGCCCCTCCCCTCTTCAAAATCAGTGAGACACACTTAGACGTACACACACACAGGGACACAGTTGATGTGACAGTCTGCCATTATAATAATATTCCTATTTAAATGCATGGGCTGCTTTTTTGCTTAAGGCACTTGTGTGAAGAGGGTCTTCAGCATGGACAGATGCACAGATACCATTTTTTCCCCCCACACAGATTCCTCGTAGGTCACAGTCGAGGTGGTCATGACCTTACAGATTCAACACATACTGAATATATGAACTCATTTCCTAAGTATAGTAACAGCTGCATGACAAAAGATAACAGTATTTCATGCCCTCTTCTTCGCAGACAGTAAAAGGTTTTTAAATACATGTATACATGCGGACAGAAATGTTTAAAAACGCACTAATTCACATGGTAGTGTAGTGGTTAGCTCTCTCAGATCACAGTCAGAATATACCTGTTTTAATTCTGGTTAGGAAGATTTCCAGTTTCCTTCCACAATCCCAAAAACGTGCATCTCAGGTTAAATTGTCACAAATTTGCTCATCGGTGTGTTCTACTGGCTGGATTCAGCGAGAGCAATCATTGTTGTCAAGTCGTAAAGATGGATTGATTCATGTCCTATTATACCATGTTGGAGGGGTCTGTAAAAAAAAGCTCCTACTGGCATTTCTTTCAGTTTCTTGAAAAACTGCAAAGGCTAATTTTCTTATCAAATGTGAAGCAAGCAACCACTTGGTATAACCAAATCACAAGTGCCAGTTCTAAACATTTACAAAGCCTCCTATGTTGCCTTTTTACGTGACATGCTATTCACTTGGACAGCATATGTCAACATAAAGCCAGACGCTCAGGGGAGGGATAAAAACACCAGAAATTCCCAAACACCACATGTTGGCTGCACAGAGGGCAGAGGTCACCGACATCCATCAGCAGGAGTATTTATCCTCACAATGTTCAAAATAATGGAACCATAAACCACCCATAAACTAATGTTTGTCCCTGTGAGTGAGAAATTGTTATTGCTGTGCTCAACAATAGCAAGTGCCCCCTTCTCCCTGGGGCTTCTACGAAGTTTTGCTGTTTTCTCTCCACAGGCCATCAAATTTCTGTCCTATTTTCTCCTGCTGACAGGAAGCAGGAAGGTGAAGCATCACCGAGGGTTAATTCAACAGGAAACATCACCTACATATCTGTAGTAGCACTCTGTCACGCCTAACAGTGCATGGCTGTTTAGTCACTGGATTACCGTGTTAGTGACGGGGCAACATAAAAAAAAGCCTGACACAGTCACAGGAGTTTCTGCCAAATCTGCTGAAAAAATATTTGCTTAATGTAGAACGGGCAGAAAAGACAAGAATAACTTGCAAAAGGATTTCATGTAAGAGAAAGCTTAAAGAACTAAAAAAAACAACAACAAAAAGACGAAAAACCTCATGCTGTGAATCTGCATTTCCTCAGATTAATGCCAAAACAAGTCCTGCTGTCAAAATACAGCACGCACCAGGACTTGTACCACAGTGTGTCTGGTTCCCTGATGGGGTGGAGCACTCTGCCAGGATGATACCGCTGGGCATCTCTCACCTTTGCCCTCTATGTATGACAGTCGTTGGCGAAACATATGGCGGCGCCTGCCGAAGCAAGTGTCTGCGTGACGTAGGGAAAGGGCAGCACCATGCCGCGTGCGGCCATGGCCTTGTCCGAGGTCACACCGGTTGCTGGGTGCCACCTGCAGGGGGGGACGCAGTGGGCTACACTGGTTTGAGATGGATACTGTGGTTCCTTGTGCGGAGGGTGGAGGTACAGTGTCAGCGTGACCTTCACACCTCAGCATCCCCAGAGAAGACATCCACCCCGTGGGACACATCAAGAGGAAGAAAAACTAACAGAAACAAACAAACAACAACAAAAACCCACCCCCCCCCCCCAAAAAAAGTGCTCATCTGAATCCAACATATTTTTCTTTTTTGTTCTTTTATCCAATTTGAATTTGGTTTGCAAATCATTGCAAGGGCAAAGTTTTAGATGTCGCCAGGAACTGAGTGACTGGACAATAAACTGCACTGAGCCGCTTTTTCCTTCGCATTGTTGCATTTTATAAATGTGTGAAATTACATCCTAAATTAGGAAATGTGGTTCTTTATTCAAGCAAGCTGTTCCCACTAGTCAATGATATTCCACTGGAAAGCCTGGGAATCGTAGAGATTTTCCATTAAGACTTTTGTTTGCATCAAACAAAACAAGGAAACCACTTACATGAGGCCAGTATTTGTGCAGAAACTAATGCATGAGAGTTGTAAAGCCAGGGATAATCTATATAAACTGGCGTAGTTTGTGGCAGTGGAAATTGAGAGGGTGCAGTGGAGGAAACATATATGTCCACAATTCAGCAGCGGTGGAGTTATGGAGAGTAGAGGGGAGTATATCCCTCCAATCCCTTCAAGCAAATCAGAACCTGGATATAAAACATTTTTACACACCTTTGACTTTTACATGTCTTTTTCTTGCTGACTGACTTCAACAATTAACCTTAGAGTTCAAATAATCACCTGAGGCAAAACAAGTCGGCGTCCTCAGCGAGATAGGATGCATGTGTGTATCATCTTCTTCTGTTCTGTCAAAGCCATCAATCATCATCTCACTCTACCTCTGTACTGACAAGTGATGGATGTGTGAAGAACTTCACAGGGGCAGTGAGGTGAGCATGTGTCCATGGATGTTTGTGATGGTAAATCAAATATCAGTGAGTGTCTACTTGTTTGTATGCGTGCGTGTGCGTGCGTGTGCGTGCGTGTGTTGGCTGTGTATGAAAGAGAATGTTGTCTGGGTGCTGGTTTATCCTATTATGGCTTTAACACAGCTTTTTGTCCTTCAAGGTCTTAGCTGTCTTCCAGCTCAGGTTTAAAACGCTATCTGCACAAAACAAACAATTTCATTTATCCCAAGGTTACATCTCCGCTGTCAGAACAACTACAACACACATCCAAAGCACTATCTCTTTCTAAAAGGCATGCAGAACAGCCAGTAAGCTCTTATTACTGCACTGCTTCTGCAGTCTGACGAGAAAAAAGAAAAACCCAACAGCATCACAAGCAGGCTACCTCTCTCATCACCTCTTTGTTTCAATAGCAGTCACGGCATAATTTGTTGTTTTTTTTCTCTTTTTTTTTCCCCCCAGCAATTCCCAGCATGGGGGCTTGTGATAAAGATGAGTGGTTGGAGTGGAGGTGGAGGAAAACAAGGCCCATCATGCTCAGCTGGTAACAATGACACATCAAAGTAGAGGCGCCAACTCAAAGACACTCACTCCCTGCCAGACGGCGTCTGCACAGATCCACGGCCCGAGCCAGGCTGCACTCTGTCAGCTGCAGAGCTGGGTACACGTGCAAGACGGCTGCAGCTCTCTTCCCTTCAACATGTATACACACATACACATACTTCAATGGCAGCATTCCCATTTGATAGCAGGATCAGCGGCTGTCAACACACCTCAGCTCTGTAATATTTCATTTGATTAATGGTGGAAATGTCATAAAAGCAGTTCCACTGTGGTTCTCAATAAGATTACAGCTAAAGAAAAAAAAAAAAAAAGGACCATGATACATTCACAGATGAGACTATAAATAAACCTAAACAGAGTCTATAGATGTAGCAAAAGTGTCACGATGAAAGAAAGTTGACATTTGTCTTATGAAGACCTTGGTGAAGACCATATTTCACCAAGGTCTTTATCTATGTGCACCACTGGCATTAACTCTCAGTAAAGTAATACTGGCAAGAAAATGAGAGACGCTATTGATAACATGTTTTACAAGCCAGGGACCAGCCGCCTGTCTCTCACGTCTCCTGGCCGAGACAGTTGGACGAGTGACAGACAGGCTGGCAGCCCCGAGCGCATGTAGCCTTCCCTGACACGGAGCTGGCTGGATTCAGTTCAGCCATAAAGTTACCACCGTGATCAATGATCTGACTTGTGGGAATGCTCGTCCCCCTCCCCCCCTGCAGCATTCGCACAAGACATAACGTTTCATCACACCACTGATCAAAGCAGTGAATGATCACATGGGCTCACACCCTGAACATGTGGATGATATTAGGAATACAAACTCTAATTAAAGTTGCTGACACATTCATCAAGCTGTCGAGCAAATGGATGAAGTCAGTGGTCAGAGGCGTGAGTTTTTATAAAGCACTTGCTGGAACAAGCTCGGAGGCTCGTCATTTATTCCGAGAGCAGACACAACTGCCATAACTGCCTGCGGACCCTTTTAGGACCACTTTACTGTCGATTGCTGATCATCAGGCACAGGAATGACTAAATGAGGAGGGGTTGTGGTCACAAGAGTCAATACAAGTTTTTAAAACCAAAATTCCTGGTGGGTTATTCTACATTTGATTCCAGACCTCAAAAAATATGGGTTTGGGACAAGAATGTCTCTGACTGTATTTCTGTGGGTCGATTGGAAATATATCCACTCATTTGGCACTTTCTGGTCAACGAGTGACAACTTTTCTTTGCAAGAAAGAACATATAGACAAAAGTAGAGTACAGTCTGGATAGTGCACCACAGAGAAACAGTCAACACACACACAGACACCTCGTGGAATTTTTACAGATTAGATATTTTTGCTGTGACAAGAAACGCTAAATATAGCTTGCAATACAGATAGGATAAGTTTTATAGGAAATATATGACTTTTTTAACCATGACATGCAACTATGTGATACCAAAATAAAAAAAAAAAACCTAAATAAATAACTCGATATACAATGTCATCAACCCTTACCAAAGTCTCTGTAATAGATTTTAAGCACATAAAATAGCATATACCTTCATATGCCAACACTTGGAAACTCCCTGTATGCTTACAAATAGGTTAAAACATTGCTTCACATGATTTTGTCCTCATCCACCTTCCTCCCTCCAACAGCTGTGAGCTTGACAACCTTGAATTTGGTTATCCAGCAGTAAACACAGACAGTGAGCTCACCTTCTATTTATAGATGCTGACAATAGAAACAACTATGTGGCCAAAACATGTTTGTGTGTGCATCAAAAAGAGACTGTTTCAGTTTTTTGCTGTAGCCTTAAAAGACAATTAAAAATCAGTGGTGCACAATAGGACCACATTTGCTGCGTCTGAAACGAGACGTCCACTTAGTTTCATAAATCAATACATTCTTGTTCCATTAAGTGGGCAATTACACATAGATGTCTGATTGATGTGACACTGCTAATGTTTGTGTGCAAATATTACCTACGCTACAAGTCAGTAGGCAGATTTAAGTGAACACTGTGTAACTATGTAGAACAAAACAAAACAAAAACAAAAACAAAATCTATATTTTGTAGCGGTTTACACAGACTCAGCTGAGTAACTCCTTGGCACATGATTAAAAGCTATGAGCCTGCTCATACAAGTGATCAGAGCAGTATTGCGGCATGTGAGTCACCGTCACGCTGGAGGTCTATGTGCTTTCGTGTGCATGCGTTGGTCTAGCTTTGTAAAATACACCAACTGAAACACTCTGAGACGAAGAACTGTTTAACATCGATTTCTTCAGGATTTAGACCCAAAGATAATGCTAAAGAACAATCAAGGCACAATTTCTGTTCTTCCTCCAAAGCATGTTGAGGATGTTTCTGATGCTTAACAGTGAAACATTAGCTGTCCAGTACAGAATTCACTGTTCGACAAACACAGTTTATCGCTATACAATGTTTCCATATCTGCGTTTCAAATACGGCTGCATGCATGACAACGTCAACCTCTTGACCCTGCAGGTGTCACTTTGTTCCGTGAACAATAGCTCACAACACATCACAATTAGAGCTGTTCTCTCGTTCCCAGGGTTCTATATAATTAATAATCTGTAAACCCGGGAGGAACTGTACATTGTAAACTAAATTTACAACAGCTGGACCCATTGTTAGGGTCAGACATAAACTTTGAAGTCACTGTAATGATTTTTCTGGGTCGCGCAATGACAAGTTATCAAAACAGTGTAGTGGACTGAATAACTTGGAGCTCCTTTCTTGGTCAAAAAGCTGCTTCTGTTTACACTGTGAGCTGATTAAACTAGTCCCAATTCATGAGAAAACAAAACAACCGTCTATTAACCAAGCTGCTGATGGTGTGAACATGGGAGCTCGTGATTGTGAAAAAAGGCTGCACATTACAGTGTGAGAGTGTTTCTGCTTCAAAAAAGGCCAAAGAATACATTTGACAAAACCAATAGAAATGGAAAAAAAATATCTCGATCCCTAAAATGAAAAAGATGGTTCATTTTTGTGAAAATACATTGAGTTAAGGTAAAAAAAAAAAAATGCATACCAGAAGCTTTTACTGACAAAATGAGCAGAGTGACTCTCAAGGAGGACAAAATAAAAAAAAATGGATATACACTCTAGAATTTTGACAATCGTGACTGTAGCCTAAAATCTGTGGTCTTATATCCAAAGGTGAGGCAGGTTCGCCTCAGCAGACGACCACAGACAGTCTGGGATCCTCTTCTCTCCGTGTCAGGAATTTCACGGCCGCCATCTGACCACACCGCACAGTGTGACTGCTGGGATGAGCCACAGCTTCGAACAACCAACAGAAATGCAGCAGAAAATGATGTGACCATCAAAGTGACAACCATTCGGTTGCAGATTCCCAAGTTGGTTGGACCACATCCACATCCACTTTCTCTATCGATGACTGTCACGTGTCATTCAGAGCAGAATGCCTTTGCGCAGAAAAAGTTACTGTTGTACCAACCTTTAATAAACTAATGAGACCCCAAAAAGTCTTTGTATAGCATGAGCAATTTGTACAGCTTTGAAGGGATATTTATGTTCTCTCGGTACGTCTACTTTCTGCTACATAAGCATATATGCCCACGAGCACATTAAATATAAAGTATCAAAGTAGTGCACAAGCCGTTTTCTGGCCAATCCACTTCAATGTCAAGTAGAGTACATCTTGTAAGATAGCAAAACTTAAAAAGATTCATTTTCACTGCAAGCTTTTGCCATATTTTTCAACTTCCAGTCCCAAGCCGTTGAGCTCCTGATGAATATTTCATCGCCATTCCTTTAGCCGAACATTTTACTCGCAGTTCAAAGCTGTGATCTTTGGGGCAGACGCTGATGATGGAAAAGTTCCCTGCATAGAGGAAACATTACACGCTAAAGATACCAAAACATTGAACAAAAGGAATATTTAATGATAAGGAATAACAAATGATGGTCTTCAAATCAAAGATGCATTTTGCAGATATGACATTTTCTGCAAATTCAATAACAATATTCTTATGTTCCATCCATATTTGCGGCAAAAACCTCAGCTGTTTCCACTCACATTAACCCAGATTCTCTAACGAGAATGCCAATGAAACGATATAATAACATGATAATTACCAATGTCAGAACACGGCAATCATCAAGGATTTGTGAGCAACAGTGAGACATGCAGTATCACATTCAATAAATAATTAATCCTTTCAAGGGCAACAATACTGCTGGGACAAGCACACCGTTTTCTTCTTCCTCGGGTTCTTTGATCAAAAACTGGATCGAGACCAAGGAGGTGCATTCCAGAGACATTTTAAGGATTAATCACGCATTCTTTGCCACATCCCCTCATTCATTCCCAGGAGTGCCACTCATTAAAATGTTGCATGATTTTTTCGTGGAAAATTATTTTGGCGGTACAGTAATTACAACAAGGCATAATAACTATAGAGATAGATGTAGTTTATTACTGCGAGGGCTCAAGAGTAAACAACTCCATAGCTGACCAGTTCTGGTTTTACACTGTAATTCACCAAAGCTTTTTTTTTTTTTTTAAAGCACCAGTAGCATTAAAATGATCCAACATATCTTAAGAGGCTTTCAGCTGATCTGCCCCTAAAGAAAACAATCCCCGATTGCACTCGATCAGCGGAGATGTCTGGAAAGTGCAACTTAAAACCAGGCAGCTGAAACAAAACAGCCACGCATTGTTAAAGAGGAGTACAACCAAATGCTGCCAGTTAAACGCGTGCAAACTTAAAGGAATCGTGTCGTAAAACAAGAATTGGGACCATATAATAAAAAAAAAAACACACAAACTAAAAGATCATGGACAGATGCCTGAAGGGAGGGCAGGATTGATGTCAGTTTTCCCACCAGTGTGGTGCCTCTCTGGTGGGCCCAGGAGGCTTACAATGGTGCAGGAGGAACGCCTGTACGGGGAGCCCTGCAAACCTCGAGTCCCACCGTGCTGACAGTGCTCAGCCATCCACAGCTGGCCAAAGAGAGATAATGGATGGCAATGGATGATGGCTCTCTAAGGAGGCCCCCTCTTTACTTGAGAGACAATTAAAGGGAGGCTGGAGGAGGAGGGGAGAGGGATACATGATCTGCACTTTCTTTGCTTAGAGGTTCACAGGGAGCCATTGCACTTAAAAGCCTTATTCAATTCAGCGAGTTTGTGGATATTTGCAGACAGTATGAGAGACCACCAAGTCACCTTACATAGAGAGGGCAAAACGGCCTCACATCAGTTCAGTTAAGTTTATTTGTGTCCCCGTAGGGTCATTTATGATGCAGCAAAGTATAAAACATGATTATCACACATTATAGCCATACATGCATGGCATACCGAAACATACATGGCCTATTGAAAATCCAAGAAGGAAGAATAATAGAGTGTCCTGGAACAACATCAGCTGCAGTGACTCAATAGAAAATGAACTAACATAGATTGGCTCAAGCAGCTTATGGCTATAAAATCAAGACTATTAAAGTTCCATCAGTGCATATTATAAGTTCCTGCCTACCTGTCAGAAGCCACAGAATCAAATCAAATTTGAAGTAACTCCCCCTACTCTGTCCTGAATTCAGAAGTGAAATGGCTTTAGAGATCAAGCAGTCCTTGTAAGTGTTGCCCTTCATACATGGAAATCTGTTGATTTGTTTTATAATAGAGCAGCAATCAAGCAGATAGCACATTTCAAGAGGTGAATTCTCATTTTAAATTTAGACAAGACAATTGTTTTGAACTGCTACTCTTTTTGAATCTCACAACAGTGATGCCAGTGTAAATGTGAGAGACTGTGTTTCTTCTGTAATGAACTGCTTTCGCCCAGTGGCAGCTGAGCTCTACTTTTCCCCCGAACGTGATTTTTGAATCACCGATAGATCGATGTATTTCTACACAGCAGACAATTTCGATGAAGAGCTCTCGTAGATTTGGCTCAGCAATCTCCTTAGTATCTAGAGAGAGTACACAAGAGCAGCTTCAGCCAGTTTTACTTACAGTTATAATACATAAGCCATGATACAAAGCTTTGGTGCGATGAGCCTTGTACAGGTGGCCGTCTGTCATAATGCTCTCCAGGTGACAGTACCATCTGCTGCTCCTACCTGCTTGCCAGGGTCTTCCTTACATATTTATGCCAGTTGATTTTATTACTCACCATGCTTTTCTCTCTCTCAGCTAATCCACATAATTCTCCTCACACAGTATTGTTCTGATATTAGTATCACCACATGCTGATTTTCTTTTTTTCTTTTGGCTGTACTACATGAAACAAGCCATCGACCACTCTGTACTGTTAACTCAAGCATCCTTGCCCACAAGTCTTTGCCCCGTCCCCGGGGCTAATGGCTCTATTGTCCACCAGTGGAAAACATGACAGTGACAGAGAAAGTAAAAAAAATAAAAAGCATTAAAAAAAAATTTAATAAATAAAAAAAAAACCTATTTCACAATGCTCTCTCACTTTGCCCTGAAGTAATTTCAACTGACATCTCTGCTTCTGTAACAATGTGCCACTGTCGGTTAATAGTGATATACAAGCACAGAGTCAACCGGGGTGAAAGGAGCTTTGTCAGAGCACAGCCAGAGAGAAGTGATACCTCGGTAAGAAGGCTCATATGTCACTAAAGTTTCACAGATTCACACCACTATAAAGGTTTGGAATTATTGTTTAATATAGTTAAGAGGAAACAATATCAATTTTGCATGGGAACAAAACACTTGATCGCAATAAGCAAGAACTCATGAATATTAAGCAGGTTAACACCATGGAGACTGTATATGCCACGGATGACTGCTAAACTCATTAAAATCACAACGCATGCTTTGATATTCTCAAGGGGCTTACTGTACAATGGTAAGAAATTAAGTTGGTATCTGAAGTATGAATGAGTTCTGGTTCAGTGTATTTATGTGCCTCCCAAATTAAACTGGAAGACTGATTTTATTTTTTTGATTAATTTCAAAGAAAATGTGCCTATAAGCTATAAGTGAAAAATGAAATTCAAACAGCATTGAAATACAGTGACACTCCTGGCAAAAAGACGTCTATCTCTTGCAGTGCTTCTTTGAGAATTCATTATCTATTGGAACAATGCAGCTTTACGCGGCTGGAGCGGTCGGCAGAAAAAGCAAAAGAAATGGAGCGTGATCTATAAAGACAGAGAGGGTAAGACAAATGACAAAGGTCCAGCTCTTCACACAACTATTGTATCTGCAAGGCAGATTTTGTCCCAGTTGTCTTTACTGGTGAGGCGGGGGGGGGGGGGGGGGGGGGTGCGGCAAGCAGGAGGGTCAAGCCAAGGCCAGTGTTGGCTAGTGACATCAGTGCCCTGGTTTTATGGGCCTCCACCGTTCAGCACACAGACGCAGTGTCATGCAGAGTGGCAGTAATTGGCGCTCTGGGAAGCCATGTGAGGGCAATCAAAGAAGATGTTCAAGTGCGTGTTTGTGTGCCGCTGTGTACATGCATCCGTGTGGAGAACTGCACACACACGGAAAGCTCACATGAAATGAGGGAACTGCCACGAGATTTGCTCAAACTGGATTTTAAATTGCCAGAACGCATTGAAAGACAACGATAAATGTGGCCACAAATTGGTCACCTGTTTTGTTTCTTATATAACTTTAGCATTGGCATTCATGTCAGCCTGAAAATTGCTTCAAAGTTGCAACAAACACTACTTTGGTGGCTATTAGTCAGTTAGTTGCCAGTAAATAGGATAGAATAATTGCAGCCTTTGAGTTGTTTAAAAAGATTTTAAAATTGATCACGGTTTTGCTGACAGCAACCACGCTAATAGAATATAAAATACTGCAGTTTACATCAGAACTGCAAATCTTTTGGTAGCAATCAGGAGCCCCTTTAGACTATTGAGATTTTCAGTCAAAACCATTTAACATCCTCTTTCATCTCACTGGTACGACACAGCACACATAAATACAGACAACAAAACTCCACATATTCAACCCCCAAATTAACTCCCACTTGCAATTACAGCCGAGGAAATATGAGCAATTGTCATGACACATACGAAAACCTTACATTGATTTCTAGGATAACTTTATATTTTCTGTTAACACCACAACGATCAATTGTAGGCGTCTTCTCGCAGCAAGTGTTAATTGTGCCGAGGGGTGAAAATTACCAGATGTGTGAACACAGGGTTCACGCTGGAAAGCTGCAGTGTGACTTATTGACCAGTTCATCCATTTCCAAGTACTGCCATTTTAGATTTCAGTGTAATTACAGCCTCGCCGGGCAATCTACGCCATCGACCGCCTCCTTCAAACAAACAACTCCCTCCAGGCTGGG
Organism: Blennius ocellaris; assembly: GCF_963422515.1. Taxonomy (NCBI): domain Eukaryota; kingdom Metazoa; phylum Chordata; class Actinopteri; order Blenniiformes; family Blenniidae; genus Blennius; species Blennius ocellaris. Next base: position 14,445,779 of record NC_137667.1, on the reverse strand, counting down.
TTTGCTGGTGCTGGCTGCCACAAGCAGAATGGCAAGGGCGTGAAACAGGCTCAGTGTGTGAAAGGTTGGAGACAAAGACGCCTGTATTCGCACAAACAAACATAGTGAAAGTGTGTACTCACACTCTGCGGTATATAAGAGGCTGGAAAACTCCAGGCGCAAACCGAGACAGTATATCGAAGGTCTGCTGGAGGTAACAATTTGTTTCGCAGGATTGCTATGCATTATGCGTTCACTTCACTTTGTTGCATTAAGGCAAGAGCCTCATTTCATAGCATGTTACCACATGCAGTGGGTCAGGCCTGCTTCAGGGACTAGAGCGCAGATATCTTGCACTGTCACTAGCGTAACGTACACAAAACTTTGATTTGAGTGCATGCTTGAAACAAGGTGCTTCTTTTTGTAGGATTTCTTTGGAAATGTAAAAATAAATAAATGTTGCTAAATACACATATATGTACTTTAATGTTAATAGCTCATTATCAAATGAGCCTTCAAGATGCTGTAGCTCACATCTCAGACATCGAATCAGTGATGGACAAAAATGTCCCACGCACCTCTCCCTATATTGGAGCTCCTTTAATCATTGTATTCTATTTTAAGTGGGGGGAAAGGCCACAGTCAGTCTAAGTATATCACAGAAAAGAAAAGAAAAGTGGGCTTGCGTGACACTGGATTTTTATTGAGCTCATATGAAAGGTTAAAGGAGGAACATCTACTACAACTATCACCCAAATTGTTGTGTACTCCTAAATGGCTTAAAACTGGAAAAACGATGGTCTTCTGTAAATGTCCCTGACTGTGGTCTACAAGGTGCTGATGTCCAATCAATGCCTGCATTGATGAGACAGGAGCAGAATAAATCTACATAAAAAATTACAGCAAGGACAACCTACAACTATTTCAATTAATAGGAAACTAGGAGCTCCAGTGAATTCTCTTCCTTGTCCTTTATTCTGGATATCATAACAAATATTGGACATTCATACTTTTTGGGACAAAATTGTTGAGATTATTTGTATTCATACTAAGAGAATAAACAGTCTGACCTCAAATAGATTCTAAATACTGTTGCCTTTAATTAAACTTTGAGTGATTTTAGGAGTAGAAGTGAAACTTTCATACAGTGAAAAATAACTTAAGGGCGTATCCTTCCCTCTAAAAAGTGTATTTCCTTAGAATTATCAACCTGCATTAAGTCTACCGTGGCCTCGACTGAGTTCAGAGATCCATATAAAAACATTCTCTCGCTCGCTCTCTCTCTCTTCTGAGCTGCTCCTTCCTTCCTTGGAGGAAATGGACATCTTACCTTGGCAGAGTGAGGCTGACAGGGCAGAGCACAGAGCCATCCTAATGAGCTGAGCTCAGGGCTGTTTTGGCTTCGCTCTCCATCAGCATGTATGGCAGGTCAGTATACTCACGGCAGCACAAAGATGCACTCCAAACCGTTTGATACACTCACGACACTCAACAAAAAGCATGTGGCTCCAGATTTGAGATGTTATTCAAATATCTTACTGGCTCAAGTCAGACTGTTTTAATATTTGATTCAGGTTGTACGCCACTGAAATTAATGAGACCATTGCCTTGTCATAACATTATAAAACCTTGTGTGGATTTTCTATATTTATGACTCTTTTTATTTAGTGCTGACTTGGCATTCTGATTGTCATTCTATTGACCTCAATAAAATGTCGCAACAGACTTGCAGAGATCCAACAGGCCATCTAAAACAAACAAAGTGACAGCCCTTACAAAAACAATGGTGTTAATTTGGCCATTAATATGAGTAATATGAGAGAATGCGCTTAAGGATTTCCACATAACCTCGCCTGTAATTTACCACTTTCTGTCCGAAACCGAAGACAAATCAAAGACATAATTGAACGGGGAAATAAAAAATCCAAGTGTGTCGTCTCCTTCATATCCTATTGTGGTAAAATAAATGGATTTGACAAGCCTTCCAAAGCCTTTTATTGTCCTCACCAGTGGTAATGCCCACATTATTGGAAGCTGCGATAACTGCCTCTGTCAGCACAATGTGGCAAGAGGAGGAGTGAGCTTCTCCAGAAACAGAAAAGAAAAAAATGGCTTGTAACACAACTGCTGAAGGTTATATAGGGAGAACCCCCCCCCCCCCCCCCCCCCCAAAAAAAAAGTCTTGGTTTGATTTGTTGCATTTCTCCAAGACCAACGATTGCTATCTGTATTCTGAGCTGGAAAACTCGGATTTCCACACCTCGAGTAAATTGATTCTCTTTTCTGCTACAAATGGTTACAAGAGAGACAGCAAACTCCTGAAGGGAACCACATAATGGTACGGTTGCCTGTTCACCGGAGAGATGCCTATGTCTGTCTGGACCACTGTGGTGATGTCACTGGCGAACTGTGTGCACATCTGGGACTTATTAACACACTGGAAATCCAGGATATTAGGACTTGATGCTCCATCATTGGGGCTCATCTTAAATCCAAATCCTTCCAACGATCAGAACCGTATACTTCATCACTGAGACTCAAATCTTTCCAGTTAACACACAATAGTTAATAAGTATTCTGTAAACATAATTGTGGCATCAATCACATATTTAAAATAGAACATGCACAATAAATCTAGATTAATACCAACATAAAATAAACTACAAAATAGATTATACACTCTGTAAAACTTGCAACTGGCTCCTTATACACCGCCTCATATTCTGCAAACAGTCATGCTGTTTTATGACAGCCATTAACCAGACAAGGCAGCATGCGACAGCAGGGATCTGAGAGATGGAGATCTCTGACTGGGAGAGACATGACTTCAAAGCAGTCAGGATCAATGATGCCGTTTGCCTATTGATCCTCTCTACCTCTCTTGAGAGAATGATCCATCAATAGGGCTCAGCTATGGGCTGGAGAGGGATTAGGCACTCAGCTTTAATCTAAGTCCCTTACTAAATTTGTGCTAAATCCCCTTTGTAATGAGATGTATAGCATTCATTTAGGTGTTAGAAGAAATTCCTGCATAGTCTCCTTATGAACTGAACAATTGTTTACCCAAGGAGGAAAGAAAGGATTACTGTCGTCTGGTTCATCAAACTACATTTTGTGTGCTTAGGTAAGTGATCAAAAATGGGAATAAAAAGATAAGCCTCAAAAAGTACAGTCCAAACCTGACAAACACAACTTGTGCTTTCTCCAGAGGGAAACAAAGCACACCTACAAACTGTCTCACTTTATCCATCCTTCAAGGTTCAGTGCATGACAACAGCTAAACAAGGACCTAAACGGCCACATAGAAATTCAAGGCAAGATTTGCAAGCAGGCCAAATAAATCCCACAGAATAAAACTGAAGTGGAAAAAAACCAAAACAAAACCTTTGCCCACATTTGATGATAAAATCCTTCAATATCTCTGGATCCCAGGCATGTTTAAGCAGCAGAACCTTTGTGTTGCTTTAATTCCATTTCCAAGGTGTACAAGAAAGACTATCTGGAGGTCGTGGATTTCACACTGAAGGCATTAAAAGGTCACTTCCGCACATTAAAATTTGTGCGTCTAATATTTAACTCTTTGCTTCGAGCATAAAAACCCACCACTTGCTTTCTCTTGACTTCTCTTATAATAATTCCTTCTCTGTTTTGCAGTGGACCTCTCCTGGCATTCTGGCTGAGCCCTACATGAATGATGCAACAGAGGGCAAAAGGCAGGTAAGAAATGATCTCAAATACAACTTACTGCTATTGAATGTACAAAGACTTTGTGATATTGATTCTTTTTGTTCTGACAAGGAAACCACCTCCGGTTGGTGATCCATCTGTTCGCCTGTGGGATTCAGTAAACAACACTTCCTCTAGAAATGAATGAACTTATACTGGCCTCTGTGATGGGGCATGTGTGAAAGATTACAGTGGAAATGGCAGCTGCAGCTACACCGTGGGATGCAACAACAGGCAACTTCACTCTTCTCTTCAGAATCTGAAGAATTCAAGTGCGTCTGCACAGAAATGAACAGAACAGAATTAAAATTCATTGGAAAAACTTCAGTGAACCCTGGTGAGTGATTCCAAACAACCGTATAAACTCTGTACCCCGCTTGGGCAAATAAACAAACTTCAATTCTAAGCTCATAATCACAGCTCTATTTGTCATCTATCGGTGGTGTATGGAAGGAAGTAGCCACAGCGAGATAGCATGCTGCTCTGATGTTAGCGGTTAAGGGGACTCTTAATAGCAGCGATCAGGGGCCGGGCTGGATGGCAGCCTGCTGCCTCAGTCTCTCCTATTGATCAGACTTGGGATCTATGATTACCAGGAATAGCAGTTGATTCCAGAAGTTATTAGCAATGCTGGCCACCCTCTGAATCAGGATAAAAACACACTCCCTCCTCGAGTGTGGAGGACAAAGAAAGAGGAAATACTGTGACAGAGAGGCTGATAACAATGAATAGGTTTAACTGTAATTGCGGTGAATCGTGGATGTGTGGGTCTTCAGATTGCCAAATGTGGGGATAGTGGGGCTGCAAGATTGATTGAACACATTTTCACATGGCAGCCGGCTGTCAAACAAAAAGAAAAACACATTTGCATTGACACAGTGCATAAAATTAAGTGCAGACTCTCTGAAGTCACAAGGGTAAAGAGTACAGCCAGCTCCAAAGGCTTTCAGTGCGGCAGCTGTGCGTAGGTGATAGCAAATTCATTTAGTTGACAGAGATGATTAACTAAATACAAACAGCAGAGGAGAGATGCAGTATTTACTCGTGTTTAGGCAAATAAACAAGGATAGATCTACCAAATCCCTTCAAAGATGGAGACAACTAAATGTGACAAAACAAGATTACCCTGACCAGTGTTTTAATATGAAATGTATTAAATGCACCATTAAACCAAGACATTCAGGATCAAGCCAAAAATACTCTTCAAAGGCTGACGATCTTGCTCTGAATGAAGTACTAATAACGATTCCCATTCCTCCTCAGGAAATTTAGTGGTACTCTTGAGGCAATTTTGCAGACAACCACATCTTTCTCCGCTTTCACTCCGACTGGCAAAATGAGCCCCGCATAAAATGTGTTTCAGGGCCCAGTGCCTCTTGTAGGCTTCCATTTCTTTATGGGCTTTCCAGCTGCCAGCCACTGATAACAAAAGCCATTGGCTCCTGAAGAGCACTCTATACTACCACAGCCAATGGCTGTCATCCACCGCGTCATCTCATTACCATAACAAAGGATGTTTATCTGCAAGATTTTCATCACAGCACAAATACGTCTTTCTATGTTATCCTACTCATCCCATCTAAAGAAGGCCCCTCAGTCCTCCCTAATTTAATATTTACATTCCAACACCAGCGCACCTCGTTTGATTTAGTCAGTTTTGTCAGTTTGGACAGGTGTATGATATGCTAATGATGATGTGGCTGTTACGGTGGTTTTTCACTAAAGCCACATCAAATGTTCTTTAGATGTTCCTCGACTGCAGACGATCACCATTTATTTTTAGTGCTGCATGACAAGACTTCAACAGTATAGACGCTTGCTTTTGCATAAGCTGTGGCCCTCAGTCTGTGTTACTGACACAGGGAAGTGAGGACTGTGGGGCTGCAAGTATATTAGTTACATTTGACAGGTTTACCCACCAAACAGAATCTGATCAAATAAAGTGGAAGTTGAGGTGTCAACCAAGCCTCACAAACTATAGCTAATTATTTTGATACCAAACCATGACAAGAGAAGGCACCAAATGCCAAAGCTACCAACACAGTGCAGGGCCAAATCCAATCCCTCTGTGACAAAAACAAAGGGTTTAATTTTGAAATGGGCCAGTGGATCCGTGCATGTGGATCACATGCCTTTGTGATCCAAAGATCAGACTGGTTATTTTATCTGGGTAAATGAATACATTGAATTACTGATAACATTACCAGAATGACACTATTATATATATTATACACACTTGCACGCACACTCTACTACTGTGCTGTGACTCCAGTGCTTTGCAGCTCTCGGCCACAGATACTGTCAACACAACGCAGCTTGTGGTGGAAGGTCAGCTTAAGAGGCTTAGGCCATTGTCATGCCAGCTCTGATCATGATACATGCACTGACACACATTCCTCTCATGAAGCAAGTTTTCAAAGATACCTGGACTTTGTTGTCAAACACATACCTTCTTATGTTCTCTGGATATCGAATAGTTGTTTACGTTCGCTCCTCAAAGCGTCCACTTTGGTAAATCACATGATTTCACAAACAAATGATCGAGAGAAATGTGGTCACAGGCTCCTATTTCAAAACAGTATTTGTAACAAACAGAGTCCATAGAGAGGAGAATGGTATCTAATTGGGTTAAGTTTAGCACTGCAGTGGTTTAGAGGAACATCTGATACGCTGCATGCACACAATGTCAGTTTGAGTTTGGAGTTCACAGTGGCTGCGAGGTCTAATTGGGACACACAGCCTCTGGGTTGTGTTTTTGTTGTGCACACTGGACAAACAATGTTTTACCCAACTCGCCATGTTCATATCAGATGTTAAAGCCTGTATGCTTACGCCAAACAAGATAACTGGGAGAAGATAAGCGACAAATTCTGAATATATGAACTGGCTCGGAGCAGATGGGAGAAGAAACACACACTTTAAGTGTGTGTTTGTGGCTGAGCCTTTAGAAAGCATAGACGATTGAGTGACTGGTGCAACTTCTCTGCAATCATATGTCTTGCAGATTTTTATTGTTCAATTTGGAAAACAATTAGCTAAACAATTAGCTCAAATATTGAGATATGAGATCCATCAGACATCAAAATTGAATTAGAGAAAAAAAAGAGGATTTGCAGATCATGATGAATGTGGTGCTTTCTAATCAATAAACATGATTAAAATATGCAGATAATTTTCCATGAAGGTTAATTGTTTTCCTAAACATCTTGATATTTACGGCACCTGTGCAACTCGGAGAGGAAATCAATTAAAAAAGGTCAATCACTAAAATGAAGCGACACATCCCTTGCGCTCAAAATGAAATCTTGATGTTGTGCTACTAAATTAGCTGCTTTGCAAAACCACATCGCATCCCTGTAGCTATTATCCTTCTGACCTTCACTGGAAAACACAGGATATGATGTCGACTTCTTGTTAATAACAACCTGAAGCTGATTACTTAGCTTTTTCATCAAAAACCTATTGGATCATTTTGATGAAAAAAAAAAATTACAAAAATAAAACTCTTATTAAATTCTCCACAAAGTAGTTTGAAATGTCCCCAGTCCAAGGAAATCCCTTTATTGCATGTATGTGCAGACCAGAAATCATTGAAAGCATGTGACACAACACTCAGCCTCTGTGTAAAAATCAGTGTAGATGCATGAAAAAAAATACCCACAAGACTCGAGTATAACAAGCTAAAATAAAAGGGTCAAGTAAAGTCCCACAAATCCCTCTCTGCAGCATTGTGCACCACATAATCAATTCCACAGCTGTCTGGCCCCACGCTCTCTTTGATCAAATATGTATTGAAGCTTTAAAACATTTACGTCGAGAGTTTTTGTCCTGATGTGTTTGCTGTGGCGGGTGTGAGCTGAGAAGAGGCTAGCTGGGCCTAACAGATGCAGGACCACGCACATGGCGAGAAGTGTCTACAGCCTGACCTTTTCAAATTTGCAGGACATGTGTGTTTTTCATTGCTCTCCTTTCTTGTGTGCTTCCACCTGCAGTGAGGGTTCGCCTTTTGTCTATCATGTGCTGTAGAGTCTCTGGAGGGCATTGCACTGGATTTGAACTGGATAAACAATGTGTTTCTGCACGATGTTGACTTTGGATGAACACCCGCAGATTGAGCAAAAGTCCCAAAGCAAAGGCTGATGCCGTGATGACAGAAAAGCTGCTCATGTTTTGGCTCCAGTCATGATCACGACACCTTTTATCAATCTTTTACATGCAACTGTAATCTCCTCATTGGTATGTAGTCCGGGAACCACAGTAAAGCTGCACAGACATCCAGCAGCAATCACTTGCTAAACTGTGCCTACAAATATCAAAGTACACTACTTCTGTAGCTCATCAAGCCTATTTTTTGTGATACAGGACAAAGTATTTTATGCAAAATGTACACTAAAACATGGACTGCGTATCATTACCTCTTCAAGCATGCAACTATATGGTACCATCTGTCAGCTACATAATGATTCTGGATAATGCCATACACCAATATTCCAACAGCCGAATGGACAAATCTAATCAGACAAATGCTTATATCTCTGGCCACTTGCTGCTGTTGACCTAATGACTACCCATAATGCACTTTGAGATGGATAGCTTTGCATACCCAATAGCAAAAGGTTTTATTTTGGACCACTGATATCCTTTGTCTTGCTCGTCAGGTTGTCTGCCAGATAATGTTTTCACATTCACTTTGTCGCAGGCTTTATATTTGTGTCACTCACAGAATGAGAGGAATTGGTTATAAAATAATTGGCTTTGTTGTGGCTTCTGGTTCAGGGCTTTAAGTTTATTTTCTTTCTCAGGGTGGACAGAAGTTAATCCCCAGAGAGGAGGCATTAGTGCAAGAGAAAGTGTAATTGCTGTCTTGGAGGCAGCGTGAGGGAGAAAACTGTGAAAGTAAAAGGTCGACTTCTAATATATGCGGCTCATATTAAAGTTCTTTAAAGAGACTGCTTTCTAAATGTTTCAAGGGGAGATTTCAAAATGATTCAAGAAGTATGGGGTCTTTAGGCAGCACGAGCTCCAAGACAACAGAGTAACTCTATTGCTCCTTCATATGCAGTCAATCATCTCGAAATAAATAAGATGCAGGCATTGATAAATACTATTGACAGGATGCAAAATCCATTGCCTGCTTTTGATTAACCTCAGGTCTGTAAAGACCTCTAAATCAATTTGACAGTTTACTATAATGATTGAAATGCCAAAAGGTGCCTGTCTGTTATGACTCTAAAGTTGAGAAGTTATTCAGCATCCAGCTCAAAGCAAAAATGTAGCTTTAAGGTGAGCAGTGGATCATTCAGTATGTCTGGATGTAAAGAGGACTGGGACCATGTCCTGTTCTGAGAAATGACTTGATGCTGAAAACGCTTCCACACTTACCACCCCTCAGTCCCTCGGACCCCCTTGCGGCAAAACAAATCCACTTACCTGCAAGAGAGGAGAGACAAGAAAATCAATGACCGCACACTCAATTATATCACAAGTTACCAACCAAGAGCTTGTTACCTCGGGGAGAGACACAACATGGCTTTATATCTTCACATTCTTTGCAATATCTTATTGAAATTTACACTTTAGGGCTTAATAAACTCCTTTATTACATAAACAATACAAACTGAACTGAAAACTGACCTGAGAAAACACAGAGGGGTGATCACACCTAATATCATCTTCCTTGTTGACTCAATCCATGTATATTTATCAAAATACAATAATAAGACTGCTCTGCCTTTGTAGAGCCACATAAATGACACATTTCAAATGTGCTCATAACCTTGAGTCTGCTTCTTCAATCAGGACTCCATATGACCAGATATCAATTCCAATTCATCGGCTACAAAGTGATAAAAATCCAATGTAAACACAAAGGACAAAGAGCAGGGAACAAAGCCATAGTAATGCATGTATTCATCATCTGCCTTATCTTGCTCTGAAGGGAGAGTTAATGGGCCAAAAGACCCTGACCTGGTCACACTGCTCACACACAACATCACCTCCACTACCGGCAGGTCTAACTCTGACAGACCGATTTTTCCTCAGCATTGCGAGAAAACACACCCCCAACCCCCTAAAAAAAAGAAAAAGTCCATCGTTGGTGCCATGAGTCAGTAGAAGAACGTCTGACCTCAGGCAGATATCGGGAGTGGACGAATGTGGATTAAAAAGATTCACTAATCATGGTCTATAGATAAAGAAAGATGACAGTAAAGGTGCCACACTTTTACTGGTGCAGTGACTGACACTTTATGTTCATCTCATAACACTGAGATGGGGAATGTGGGAGGCTATAAGAGAGTTACTGCCGGTGACAAATCAATGGAATCAGTCAAAGAGTTGAAAACATGTCACAGACACAAAAGAGCAGCTACTGTTGTTTGCCGATGAATAGTTGATTGTCAACAATAGGGTCACCATTAAATAAATAAAAAATGTGTAAAACAATCAAATGGAGCTGAGAAACCTCCATGTTATCATCATGTCACATTGAAGCGACGAAAGAGTCGATTTTCTAAGTGAAGCATTGTTCCATTATTGTGTCTGTAATACAAGGTTTGAGCTCCAATGCACATGATCTCCAGAGCTCCGCTTTCTATTAAAGTAAAACATGGCGAGTGATACTGACTGAGCGAGCATGTTAAAGATACATTAACACAGGGGAAAACACAGATCGGTGTGAGAGCAAACAACGATTAGCAGGTTCTAATCTCTCCCTCTGTGTGTGTGTCTGTCCGGTACAGAGAAGTGTTGCGCCTCAAAGCTCCGCATGTGGCCTTCGGTGAGTGACTCCTCGCTGCATCACTGATCAATAATTAATCATGGGACATGTTCTAATGAGGATGATAATGCACTGTTAGTAAGATAACACCTCAGTGTGAGGCGGTGGTCCACTTCTCTTCAGTTAGAGCCACTCATCACACAATTAGCATTTGTCACTCGGTAGATTAACATATTTCAGCTCTCGGCCTTGTCGCGTTCACATTGTCTACCGTTACTCATCTTTTGCTGTTGCACAGCTTTTTTTTTTTTTCCCAATTGGACGTGCCATCTCTTACATACTTTGTCCTAACTCACTTCTTGATGCAATCTACTGTAACACGTCGGTTGATGTGCTGAAGGGGGCGTTGCCACATCTCCAGATGCTGTATGACACACGCAGTAAGGCTCATTCCTGAGACCATTCATCAGAGGGAGGATGAGCTCTTACCCATCCCCACTACTCGTCTCCCTCACCTCCTCCCACCAAGCCCATCCAGCAGACAGGTTTTAATAGAGCCCATTAATCAGTAAGGTCGCGCAGAATTCATCAGGCAGTAATTCACCGGGAGAAAGGCGTATCAGGACTTCTGCAGCTTCCATAATAAGAAAGTGCGAGTATGCATCACGGCATTTCAGCGTGGACATACCTGGACAGCTCAGGACACCCACACACTCAGAACATTAAAGTTTAATTTAAGTTTTGATGTCTTTTGTGTCTCTAAGGCTTGTCTGATTCTGGCAATCTGCTTAGAGTGCCAGGTGATAAATGCCTGATTCGCTTGACAATAATGATGGCAAGGACTAATAACTGCAAGGACCAGTCTGTCTTTGTCCTTCTGTAGCAGCTCTCGGAGGACCCATTAGATAAAGGTAGACACAGTTAACTGATTCAGAGTAGCTCCATTCATAAATACTGGAACGTTATGGGGTAAAACTGACTACAAATGAAGTTACACATATTCTGACATAAAACATACAGAAGTCAAGCACACCAGAGTTCATCTTGTCTTGAAAATAATCTTTCTATTACTTGCAGCAAAGCCAGGACCTCTGTTTGCTGAAGATACCTCAGGCTTTCCCAGTGCCATCTGCTACACCAATACCTTCTCACAATAGAGCTGACTAAGGGCCAGTTGGCAAAGAATCTGAGTACAGCGAGACTCGAGAGATGACTGGCAAGAGAAAAACTCAGAAACCCAAGCCGGCCAAGTCTCAGCAAACATAAAATCTGTTCCCTTGAAAGATAAAGACTTTCTGTTTAGGGAAACTCTAACTGAGACATTCCTCCCTATCTGTGCAGGTGCAATAGTTCATTTTTTTAAAGATTTATCCCTCGGGACATTATGCTATTTCCAGTATGTAACATGTGTCATATTTTCACTGTAAAAACCAATAGTTAGATTACCTTACTGACTTCGACACAAGCCTCAGACAGAAAGAAAATAGAGAAACTGCAGAATATGTGAATGTGTTTATTTTATCTTGAGCCTCTGTAAATTATGTGTCATGAAAAACACAGTGACATGAAACAAAGGCAATGCATCAGGAGGAAATAAATTAATTTCCAAACTATTACTTTCTGCCAAATGTTATTAGTAGAGTGCCATGGACCAATCCACATGTGATTTCACATCGTACATAAACAACAACAATGCAATACAGCTGTCAGGCAGTTCCATTCCCAAAGGAGATGCTTATAAAGACAGACGGTTAGGCCATCAATAATTAAAACAGATGTAATTCCCATTAGCCATAGGAGTATACCCATAAATAGTTAATGTGTTCCTTGTGTCCCTTCCCCCGCTCCTCACTTCTCCTCTTATTCTCTCTCCTCACAGCTTTTGCTCCTCCTCTCATCTTTCATCTATAGCCTTTTCCTCTCCTCCTCCTCCCGCTCCTCTAGTTCTCCTCTACTCGCCATCCCCACTTCAGAGGCAGCGAGCTCCAACACAGACCATACTATCATACTCATTTTAATGGTCCCAGTGGGGAGGTTGGATAGGATGAAGGAGGAGAGAGAGGGGAATGAGGGGACCCAGAGGGAACGAAGGCCACAATTTACGACCGGGTGTCACGGGACTGGTTAGCCGAAGTGGAAAGCCCTTGTCTCTGCTTTCACTTCATCTTGACAACAATGAATCTCAGACACCTCTTAGCTGACGACTTAATCGGAAAGCCCCAAACAAAGCTTTTGGTTTGCATGAAAAGACAACCTGCGTCTCTCCTTTGTCTGCACCCAAAGACAAACTGGTGAAAGTTGAAAAGAACGAGGGCAACTAAAAAGCATAATGAGTGCTTCAAATGGAGGAACAGAACAGTTCCTGTACTTTCTGCCTGATTAATAACATCGGCAGGATGTAGAGTAGGAGGTTGAAATTGAAACAGCCGTCTTGTGATGTCGCCCCATCAGTCACCAGACGCCCCTCATTAATCCGGACTCTTCCTGAACATCCAACCTCTTCATCCATCCTCCATGCTGCTGGCATGGCTCCTTTGTTGAAAAAGCCGCCTGTGCAACTGGAGTGCTATCGGAGAGCCAGCTGAGCAGCCACTGTCCATCCATCTCCTTGATGACACAGAGCCTAATGTGCTGGTTCTACAGCAGCCAAAGACAGGCCTAAGGCATCAATGACTAAAGAGGAGGCCAACAAGGTTCACAGAGAACACAACAAACACTTTCTCACCCCTCCAAAAAAAGAAAAAAAGATTATTGCCACTGGCAAAATGCAATAATTGCTCTGACAGCTATTACAGATCTCATCAAAGGCACTTTATTTTCTCGCAGGATCAAAAGTGACTCTAAATAGCCAGAATGGCAATATAGTTTCTCAGCGATGGAAATCTTTACATGGCCATTCACAACAGTACAGAACTGCCATATCCACATTGTGAAGTCATGTCAAGAATTCTTGACATGCACTTTGGTGTTGGCATGCAAATAAGTGAAAATCTCGAGATTTAATTTCTCTGACCTACATATGCAACAGCAGGAGCACGCCAATCCATGATGTTAATCAACTAAACATCACAGGGTTCCACGACATCTGTTTGAGACGACGCCTCTGCCCTCCAATTAATCTTGTGCAATGTTTGCATACTAAAGAGTATTCCCAAAGAAAAAAATATATAAAGCACACTCAGACTCAGACAATCTTTACTGAGCAAAAGTCTTTTCATGACAGTGACTTAGCCATCAGGTATAGCTGACCCAGTACATTTAGATCCAAGCACCAATGTTGTGTAAGGAAATACTCAAAGGTTTTCCCTTTTCACTTGAAAATGATGTCCTGTGAACGGGGCCTCAGTGGACCTGCCCATCTACAATTTATACTGTTGCTAATCTTCACATATGCAGTTTGAAATCAGTGATATCTTTCAAATTCGAAAGATCTTCTGACTTCGGGTTGTTGACTTTTCTGGCTACATCTCAATGTCCGGTAAAGAATATCTTCACCAACACCAGTCCTTTAAATTGGATCTGAACAATAATTCAGCTGCTGCAACAATTTGACGGTTTTGAACTGAACTGCTGAAGTTGTCAAATCTATTTTTCAGCAGTCACAGGACAGTTTCCCATATCTCTCATTTCCTAGGATTGGCAAACAGATCAACAATTTCCATGTTTTCCAGGACGCCAGGAAGCCCTGTGTGATTTGAAACATATGAGATTTAGCACACTCAATCCATGTGGGACTCTTGACACAGTGAACGCATGACACACAAAATGAGGAAAGTTTCCATTTATAGCCTCAAGTTGTATGAGAGGATTTTCCAGCAGAATGTCAAGCTGAAGGTTTTAGAGCCTCATCGTACTGTAAATGCAACCCGAACCATCTTGAAAGTCTGCTTGCTCACTACCCTGCTCTTCCGCTGTTGCCTCTAGAATGCGTACTCCGCTCTCCAGAGCCAAGATTTCTCTCACTGTAGGGAAGCTGGCAACTCTAAACACCACAGAAAGTGATTCATCATCTCTCAAAGGAGTGAACACTACATCAATCTGTCTGTCAGCAGCCCTCCAGACCAATAGGCCTCTGCCTGCCTCTGTACATTCCTCACCAGAACTCAACACTCCACATATTTAACTCTCTTCAGATTTAAATCTCATTATCTGTCCTGCACTGTGCTGTGAAATCTAAGCATGGCAATAACTGGCATTCCCTCGGTTCTTGTAAGCCGTAAAAATGAGCACACGTCAATTATGCATCCAGACACAAGTTTCCCTCTTGATAAATGTCTTGTATTCGACGTGGGAGTTTGTAATTATGCATTTGGAACACTGAATTTGCAGTGTTGCTATTTTCTGCTCATTTGAATAGTGATAAATTGATCTTGCTACTATGATGTGGCAAATACAGACTGAAAATAGTTATATTTCAAGATAAGATGATTTTTAAGTTAAAAGGGGTATAGTTCAATGAACCAGAACAAAAGGGGTTATGAGCAGCTATCCCAGGGGTGATGTCTCTGCAAGAGTAACAGGATGTTTGGAGGGGGAGAAGCATCAATTGCACCTTTCCTCACAACAGGTTTACATTTTGAAATTTCAGCATCCTTGTCCGTTCGGGAGTCTAATACAGCTGGACGTTCATCTCACACCAACACTGTCCATGCATATGTTTGAGAGGGTAAGAGGATAAGGAGGGATAAAACATACTGTCTGAAATGCTTTGGCGCCTGACAGAGCTCTTGTCTACCTGACAGGCTCTGACAGTGAAAAGCAGCTATTCTGTCTTTATGGATAAATCGTCATGGAGTCTGGAAGGTAAAGAAAACTTGTACCAAACTAGAATTTTAAAGATTTTAAGGCCTTGGAAATTAGTTAGTTAATAATCATTTGGTTTGTTCATTGCATGTCATAAAATGTTTCCTGTCTGCTTTATTGATTGAAAGACTCTCCTAAGTTAAACGTCAGTGTCACTGCAGCAAAATGACTTCAACTAAAATCACTTGTAAAAGAAAAATACGTTTCTGATGTTAACAAGTGTGAAGTGGCCCTTTACAGCTTTAATAAAAAAATTATGGCAACTTTTTCCGTTGTTATTGCTTCCCCGAATGCCTTCATAGAGTTTCAGGATGTGTTTCGGAGTTGCCATACATTGCCAGTCACACCGAATATAGGATTACGACTTTTACTTATAAAAGGAACACAGGTGTGACGAGATCTTGCCAGTGTGCTGCAGGGTTGCCTCGGGAGACGATGCTGTAATGTGAAACACTGGTGTAAGACGAACTCGTTCACTTTTCGATTCCCAAGGAGGATCCTGAATTGACCCAAACTGCCAATAAAGTGAGGTGAAACCACATGCTGCACTTCGGTAAGTAAGCGTGTGTGCTGATTGACAGGTTGTGTGCTCCAGTCACAATGCCTTGTGAAGCTGGTGAAACTGCATCAGATCAATGCCAACTTTGAATTCAAACAGTGGAATTAATAATCAGGCAGCTGCACACCTCCACTTGGCTCCACATCTTTCACTTTCATTCCCTCTGTTCAAAAGTGTGATTGAGTACGCCCGACAGCCAGCGCCCTCTAGCAATGGATGATTTGTGCAGCGACTTGATTCAGGCCTATGCTCCCTTCTGCTTCCTTTTCAAAGCCCTTGACAGAGCACAGAAAGCTTCATCTTTCAGGAGGCGATAAGCCACAAGTTTATCAAACGAGGTCAGTCTGAGCAAAAAGATGGCCTGGATGACTTTTATTGGAATTAGCCATAATGACTCCCTTCCATATACCATAGATACGTCCAAATCTCCTATTCTTTAATGTTGAATACCCAACCTCGCGTATTTGCCTGCTACGACACATTCCTGTCAAAATTCTTTTGTTTCACCGTTATTAGGCATGCTAATAGGCTGCTAAATGTTGCACAGTAATGGCAAAGTTTTATTCCCTACTGAGTCTGACCTTTTATTCTGTAGCAAAAGAATGTAACAGGAAGGACATAACAGAGTTAATCCGATGGGATACTCCCAACAATAAAAATACCTTACTGGCAGTGCCTAGTGGAATGACCCATTTTAATTGTGCATGCACTAATCTATGCCACAGCGAAAAAGTGCTGCAGTTATATCCAGCACTCTGCGCCGCTCAGTGGCACATTGTGTGGGTGTGTGAGGTCTGGAGGATCAGCAGTATTGTTTTTGTAGCTCTCACAAGGGCTTATAGAGATGTTTGTGCCCTATGGGCTCCAATAAAAAATGCATCCTGCATCAGGAACTGTGCAGTGTGTGATCATAAATGTGTTTGATTATTTAAATATATGCTAATTAGGCTTAACTCGGAGAAGACACACACACACACTCTCTAGATTTGTAACACCAACCTTCTACAGGGATGAAGGTTCAACTTGAAACCAGACTCAGTTGCAGACTGAGGGGCGATGCTATTCTGGGTTGGTCTTTGAAGTTGGCCAGCCAAGTTCTGCTGAAGTACATTTTTTGCCCCAATGGATTTATTCAGTAGCCTAAATCTAAAGTTGGAGTGGGGAATTAAGGAAGCAGAGGATAGCTACTAACTTATAGAGCTGAAATACAATAAATATCTTCACAGTAAACAGCATTCAATGTGCAGGCTTTTAATACACTGTTCCCATGAACTGTAAAGATATTCTGCAATTGATTATCCTTGTCACAAATGTTACTGATAAATTTTCACCAGTCATAAAGTGGAAATTCATTGTAGTTGAAGAGAAGCCAATTACTAATGTGGAACTTCAGGGTAACAGTATTTTCACACATGCAAAAGCAGGGAATATCTTACAATTAAGGCTGTTCTGTAACATCACTGTGGAAGACATCCTCATTGCCTGGGTTAAGTCAGCACGGTGACACGTGAAAAGTGTCTGAGTCACTGTTGCTATGCAAAACCGACTGCGTACATGAGGGTCACAGTGTGTATTCCTGAAGGTGTAATACAGTAGCGAATCAGTATTTGTCTTGTTAAATAGGGTAAGTCAGACCTATGCCCTTTAGTTCATTGAAATCCCACAGCCTTATAGGCAATCTTGCCGCAGGTTGCAACTGACATTTGGCACCTCCCATTTATCTTACAAAAGGTCATGAATTGTAGCGGGTTCGGTAATGAGTCATGTGCATGACGGATCAAAGTTCACACCAATAGCAGAAAGGTCAACTGACAGGGTATGCAGGCCCTGAGGCTCTCCAGTGCCACACGCTCATCAATAAATCCAAGTTATTGAGGGACATCTGAGCTTACGCGCTTGGTGGCCGCTGAAAAGTATCGGACTGCGTGCCACATGTGTTTGCACCTTTCGCAATATCCATTTAAGAGAGATCAATCATCTCAATGCCATCAGCAGAGATAATGTCACAGAAACAGCCATATGGTATTAGGTTTTTCATGCTAAAGGCGAAGAGAGGCAAGATGGTATTCAAACATGTAATCTAGTTCAGTGACACATGCGAAAGGGCTTTTTTTCCTCCTCCTGGCATATTGGCTTTGTGCTGAATTAGTTCCAATCCCTGGCAGGGACTTCACACACTAACACAAGTTAATCATCCCTGTCATAATAAACACAGTCAGTGGTCAATAGTTGCAGAGTCGACATAGAAGGAGCTGACACGGACTCACGTTGGAGAACTTCAGAAATGGAACTCAAAGCATGTGATAATGCAACGAATTAGTGAAGGAATTAACACCTTAAGTATTTTTTGAAGTGGTGACACTATGATTCATGAGCAGTATATTCAGCTATAACAGATTGCGGTACCAATAGAAGAACCATTCGTTTCTCCCCCCCACATTATTTTCCTTCTTTGTGGAAAAAAGAGATTAAGAATAGAGAAAAATCTATAAAAAAAAAAAAGAAGAAGTACCATTCATTTAAAAAACAGGAGTAAAATGAATTATAACACAAATTAACTGTTGCAATGTGGTTATTTTCACTTTAACCTGCTGACTCCATGGATTTAATTTATCACATTTATTTTCTAAATCAAAGAATCATTATGACATGACCCTTTTTTGGATTTACCATGGCGCCAGTTGAGTGAGCAATGAAGAGCAGCACTGTGTTCCTCCTGGTGGAAGGTAAACTTAAACAGTATTCTGGGCACACATATCTTTCACACCTATGTAATCCAAGCCAAATACCCTTCATCAAATTCTGGCATGTAAATCTCACTTTACAATTTTTTTGATAATAGTGACAAGGAGGCCATTTTTAAAGTCATATGCTGTAAATGAACACCGTAACAGTAATACATTGTAGTTTGATACAGCCGATAGCTTCATGCGTTGACAAGAAATGTCTAAGCCCTAATCTAAAAAGGAAATGTGATCATCTGTCACACACAACTCGGGTTGCACAAACAACACACGCAGATAAACACACCATCCAGCAGTGTGACACAGTTAATCTCTTTCATATCGTTTCTACGTTAAGCTAGCTAGCAAGCAGCCAACCTGATATCCTGCTCAGCTGCTTTTGAGCCAGCGTCTGTGTTGCACTACATCCTGTTTTAGAGATAAGAGATAAAGCGTAGACCGGGCTGGTGTCACCAGTGCACTCCGATAAGCACTGCCACAGGCCCGTTGGTCTGCTGGCACATGACTGTCCACAGCCAGACTCGTAACAGATGAAACTTCACATCCTCACTAGACCTCTGTCTGAAACAGATGGGAGAGATGATAAGAGTGCAGTACAAAGTTGAGTAGAAAGCAAAGCCATGAAGTCCACCTGATAAATGATGAGAGAAATCCTCGCTATTGTCCAAGATGTCAGACAGTCTAAGATTTTCCTTTAAAATATGTTTTTGGTGTCAAACCTCCTAAAAATCATTTTTTTAATGCAATAACTGATTTTTCTTTCCTCAATCTGCATTTTTTCAGGAGGTATTTTCAGGTGAGTGGTTTTTTTTTTTTTTGCCTGTTTCCCTTCCTGTAAAATGTCAAATGTCTGATTCTTTGTCATGTACTTAATAGCATTTACTAATTCTGGATCAAACAGAAATGTTTGGTGAGGGAAGGCTTGGAAATCCAGCCACGGTGAGCTCCAGGCAGCAGGGGTCCTCCTCTGCACCACCAGCAGGGATGCCTTCAGACATTGGCTCAATGTATGATTGACTATTAAAGATGCCAACTGAACCTGGAAAATGAATCCTTCTCTTTGAAATTAGACACAAATGTAGAGCCAAATATGACTCTGACACTTGGTTTTGTGTGTGTGTGTGTGTGTGTGTGTGTGTGTGTGTGTGTGTGTGTGTGTGTGTGTGTGTGTGTGTGTGTGTGTGTGTGTGTGTGTGTGTGTGTGTGTGTGTGTGTGTGTGTGTAGCTGCTTGCCAAAAGAGTACGGCTCAGATACCTGTGCAAGATGTATTTATAGTGAGGTCTTCAGGGAGCTGCTTCTTAAAACTTTCTGGAACTCTCTTACAACAGGAAAACACCCGAGACACCTTTGATAAAAAAGTAAAGTTGTTTCTTTTGTGAGGGTTTGAACCTAAAAGCCCTCCTTCCGAGATCGAGTATGTCCCCAAACTACAGAAAAGGAGAGAGGAGAGACATTTTGCAGTGAAATGATGTACTCGCACATCTTCACTACAAATGCAGCATCCCCATGTGGTGCTGCATTTCCGCCTCTTCCTTTTCGCGTACAGAGCTAACTATATTGATTCGTTATCCAGCTTATTTATGCTTATTCAATCAAAGTCATCTGATTAAAACATATCTCGCAGGAACTACAGTCAATCTTTTATCAAACCACAATCAATTTCCGAGCAGCAGCAGTAGCAGCTGTCCAGCGGTAAACCAATACACAGAACTATAATTGGGCGAATCTCATTGGAAGAAGAAAATTGGCTCATTGAGATTTAACAGCAGGCTATCAGTTGAGGTGTGCTGCCGCATCACAGATAGGCACTAGTCTGAAACCCTGAACGAATGAGCGTGTGGTTGTGTGTGTTCTAAGTGCAAATTTTAAGACCGTAGGGTGCGAATGATGCTAGGCTACACAACAGATGGTGTGTGGAGCCATTCGGGAGTCAATCTGAGATAACATGGCATCAAATAATTGGAATTCTATTTAAATGTACCATGTATAATGGCAGAGCCTCTAGAAGAATAACTATTCTCAGCCCATTTGAGACAATTTATAGAATTCTGGTTGGTGATGCATGAAGAGGTGCCAAAGTGCACAGCCAATGTTCTCTAATTATGAGGTGTGATTTTCTGCATTCTTACTTATGTGGTCAGCGATTGTTTTTTTCATGACGCCTCGATTCTGAGGAAATAACCGACTACATCAGTGCTAAATTTATAAATGTGAAGGTGTGTCTTTTAATGAGATTCAGTGTTTCAGCTCTCACTTCAGAGCTTAATACAAATATTAACAATGATTTTTGTGGCTTCTTCGCAACAGGCCAAAGCTGCGACTGAGAAAGAAAAGTGCTAACAAATATTTAAAAGCCACAGTGGTAAGATGACTGGTGGTGGATCTCCCTGAAACAGGTTGGCAGGGTGCATCACCTCCCACCATCTCCCTCCACATTTCCTTCTGTGCCTCTGCATCTGTTGCAGTCTGAGAGGCAGATGTTCTTATGAAGAGAGGCAGCAGGCAGATAGACCCCCCCCTCCACCCTCTATGCGACTGCCTCTCTATCTATCCAACTGAAACAATAACCCCTCTTCTGCCAACCCCATCCGAGCGCCACCGCCTCTCCCTTTGTATTGAGGTTCACTGACCCTCATCCTGAGACAATTAGGATGGGTAACGAGAGGTGTTGGGGCCCCACTGCTTACTTCCAGAATCCACAGACCGCCAATGATAGTGAAGGCCACTTCACTGTCAAACACAGCTGATAGGCACACACAAAAGCATGGGCCGCGGGGTCAATTTGTTTACATTTGTACCCACAGCACTTTTCTGACCCTTCTGATGAATTTTCTTTTGAGTTGTAAAGCTGGGCAGATATTCCTAACGAAGGTTTAACAAGCCCCAAAGTATCATGGGTTTGTTGCCGGGTTGCAGCAAAGCAATGAGAATCACATATTTTACTTTACTGGGCTTCGGTGGCAGGGATTTGGCCCCAGGCCATATCTGACTGCTGTTAGGGAGAATAAGGATGAATATCGGAGGTGCCATTAATCTTGGTCAGGTATGTGTGAGGCTGTGTGTGTGTGTCCTGTGTCACATCCCACATTTCCCCTGGAGCCAGGTGGTGACTAGACAGCGCAAGGTCAGGAGAAAAGGTCAGAGAGCATCACGGGCCCCCTCATCAGTGACAGAGTGACAACGGGACACACATGCATAAAATCACTTAGTGCTGCTTTAAACAGTATCGACATTATTTGTACCACCTTAGTCTGCAAATATAACGGCTGAATTTGAAGCCAGTGTGTTTGGAATATTGCCATTTAAAGTTCCTTATGTGATGTATTGTTATGGACAGGCAGATATTTAATCAGTTGGGACACTTTGAATGCTGTCACAGGTTTTTGTCCAACAACTGCTTTAAATTCACAGCAGAAATTACAAAAGCACCAACTATTAGAGTGACTGTACAATGACAAGTACAGCATGAAGGGTGTTGAGAAGTGTCAATACAAAGAGAGAGACAGTCGTACCTTTTACATGCTCATACACAGCGAGTGACCATGGACAGCGTGCAGCAGCCTTGATCTACCACTAATAATTGAAACGGTCTGGCTGTGCCTAGAAGTGCCTCGTGCTGGAAAACAGAATGAACATGGCTACATTTACTTTAATGTCTGCCAGAAAATCTGAGCTAGCTGGCTCATGGTAATCCTGTAAGAACTCCAAAAATGCAAAAAAATGAATTAGGAAGAGTTTGTAATTTTGTAGTGACCACAGCAAAGGGACTGAGGTGAGAGAGGGGGAAAAAAAAAACAATTATACACACTTAAAGCCCAACATATCCTGCTTTATTGATGCTAAGTTCACAATTGGACATGTCATGTATTGGGTGCCATTGTTGAAAGCTTTTCCTTCGTTCTGTATCTGGTGCAAACCTGCAGGCCCGTGTGAGAATGTGCACCCACACAGAAGCCGATAAACACAAACACATTCATATGCATGACTACACATGTGCTCCAGCGCTTAAAATTCAGCGTGCCATCAATGTCTGCAGCTTTGGTTTGGAGTGTTGATTTGCAGGGTAATTAGGTTACACATCTTCTCACCATCCACCCTTCTCCGTCTGGATTTAAAAAGAGATTCATAATTCTCTTTGTTAACGCCCGAGCTTTACCACAGGCCCTGCAGCTAGGATGTAATCCCGAAATGAACTCTACATCACCTCCAACACAGCCAAAGGGAATCAAAAGAAACAGGCAAGAAGGCTAGAAAAGTATGCCAACTGCCCACTCAGCCAATCACGCGTGGGATGTCAGTGGAGAGGGACGTCTTGTGGGATTGGAGAAAGAGCCCATGGGGGACTGATAACCCTATTCAAGATATGCTGTTGCTGCCAATATGCCAAGGATATAGTATGTGCCAGAGCATTGATGGTGAATTCTTTAGTGGGAGTCTGCTGCAGTGGACTAAAATGATCTGCAAAAAACTGTTAGTGTTTTCCTCCAACTATACATCTTTTAACAGAGAATGGGACCATTTGAAGGGCTCTTATGAAGAAAATTGAGCTTTTAAAATGGCCTAAATGCAATAAGCTACACCCTATAATATTGTTATTAAACTCATGTGAAGCGAACAATCTTGTGGTAGCAGGCTCATCTCAGCTCTCCTGTAAAGCAGTGAGTAACACACGATTTATATGAATCCTGATGGAATTCCAGCCAGCCTCAACCCCAGTG
Source organism: Blennius ocellaris (assembly GCF_963422515.1). NCBI lineage: Eukaryota > Metazoa > Chordata > Actinopteri > Blenniiformes > Blenniidae > Blennius > Blennius ocellaris. Next base: position 14,422,531 of record NC_137667.1, on the reverse strand, counting down.
AAGTACAAGAATAAAGAAAGGCACTGCACTTTTAAGGGCCATACAGCGAGACGATGAAAAGCAGCTTTGTGTTTAAACTTGAAACTAGCCTTTTGTCTTGAAGACACTTGCTCATCATTGGCTCCCTCCTCAGACTGACTCCCGGTGAGGGAAATTACAGCCCCGAGCCCCAGAACTACCTGGATCAATGTGCTCTGCATGTTAACTAACACAGACGCGCAACTGGAATACACAAGCTATGCAAACAGCAGGGGAAAGGATGTTCGTTATCCGTAATGCAAAGGACAGAATGGCAGGAGGATGAACAGGGATAGAGCAAGTTGAGCCACAGCTTGATCATTACTGTTTTGGAATTTAACTGCAAAGTAGCCTCATCTTTTCCCAATCAGCTCCAGCTCCTCTCTCTTCTCCCTCTCCATCTGGTGGCATAAAAACTGGCCACAGACCTTCCAGTGGAATTAGCCGCAGTAACAAATAGCCACATTATCTTCACCACAGACCTTTGGCATCCACTTGATTGCAAACAAAGCTAAAGTAGTTTCGCTGTCTCTGCCAGCGCCACCATATGGAAGGCGGTTTAGTCTCGAAAGCAAATTCCTGTGATCATCTTTAAAACTCAAGCTTATGTCAATCTCAAGGCTATTTGGAGGATGAGGAAACAAAGACATATTATTAACTGCTCTGCCATTTGGATGCCTTTATCTTGAAAGAGGCTCAACCTATTTGGACCCCGTTTTCACCAAGCTGCTCCTGACCACAAGCAGAAAAAGGCTTTTCACGCCAATATTCTCAAATATGCACAAATGGAGATATATTCAGATAAATCTACAGCTCCGTCATAGGACTAATTGAATTCTTTGCCAACTATTATTTGAATTCTGCTAATCATAATTGCAGAAGGTCACACACAAATCTTCTGTTCTTGGCAGATCTTACAAAGCCCCAATCGAGCCAGAACAAGGAGAAAACAGAATTGGAACTACGACATTATAACAATCTAATTGTGAAAATGTGTGTTCCTGCCTTTTGTACTGATGAAACATTTCACTGAAACGTATTCAGAACAAGATATTCCCTTTGTGTAAACTGACCCCAAATGCCTTTTGAAGTCAAAAGTTTATCATTGGAAAATGGTAACAACAGATTTTGATCTCTAAATAGCACGTGATCACAAGATACGGCAGGTTCGGAGGTGTTTTTAAGACCAGTTTGTCACCTTTGAGTAAGGGCCTCCATGTTGTCACATGTCGGCCTCCATCTGGAAGACGGGACGGTGTGTGTGTGCGTGGACGGAGGCTCAGCTGCCAGAAGGGTAAGGTTGTTGTGCAGAGTCCGAGGCAGTACAAGGATAATATAGTTTGTCAGGAGGTGTGAGGTTGAATTGATAGGTGTGAAGAAACGTGCCTCACACTAAAAAAAAAAAAAAAGGAGAAACGAAGAGTAGTGGTGGAAAGAACAGGCACTGGAACATATGGTGAGAAATTAATGAGGGGGAAAAAAACTTGAGTAAACATTTGTCAATAAACTTAAATGACGGGACTAGTTGATAAAACTAAATCAGAAAAAAGAATTGAAATATTCCTGACTGTGTGAGCCCAGCCGGTGAAATTATTCTGCTGGGTATATAAAAACCGAGAAAGAAAGAAAGAAAAAAAACAACCTTTTAAAAAAAGGCCATATGCCATTGTGGATGTATATGTTGAGGCTACAATACAGCTAAAGTGGCTGGAAGATGTGTTTTACAAGTAATTTGGGTATATATGGCATGCAGACTTTATATTCTCCCAATGTTTATTAAAAGGCTGCTCGAATGTCAGATCTACTTAAAGTTTTGAAAGACTTCCATTACCACCAGAGAACAATACAATTAGTTAATCTGCACGGTATTCCTGAGCAACACTGAACAGCAAAGGAAATTAAAAATGAAAACTCTCAGGCTGTAATCAGACACTGATCCTTGGAGGAGGAATCTGCTGAACAAGACAGAAATAAATGACTGTAACAGTCGTAGTAGGTTAATAAAGTGGAGCTCGTGTGCCGAGCCGGTGGAGGTTGGTTCAAAGGCAGGAGTTTAATGACTTGTTAATGAATATCTATGGCCTCCTCGGTCAGCCCTTGTCTGCAATTCATGGTTGAACGTGTTTATATGATGTATGTGTTATACTATATTGCAGCTTCCTTTTACTAATAAAGCCTCGCATCATTATTTCACCAAAACATTTCAAATGAACTAAAAACATGTCTTTTTAAAAGCTATAGTATTAACTCAGATACAAATATATATGTGCATAAATTCTCGGATAAGGCAACCCCCACATGTACACTGTAGATAGTGTGATCGATTGGGATCACCGCGTTAGCATTGCAGATGGCCATCATGTGAACGGTATCATGTGAGAATCAATCATGGCAGCAGCATTTGAGCTTTGGAGATTCCACAGGGATAAGTTCGCTCAAATCTGACGGCCTGGGATTTGGCACTCCGGAGCTTTGCTTGTCACAATATTGATTTAGAAATAATTACCCAGACTGCTTAGTGATTCCTCGCATGTTCGCCAGCATCCTGCCTCAGCCTCCTTCCTGCACGCCACTGCAGCAAAACCGGCCTGTATTTCTTCTCTGATTAGATGTACCAAACATAATCTGTGAGAGCGCTGCCTGTTTTGAAATACAGCTGGAGCAGCCGACTCCTCGCGCAGTGAAGGCGAACGGAGCTGCTCGTGAGTAATTACCATCAAAGCTCATAGGTGAGCATACAAAGCACGACTGACAGTGATGCGCCCCATAACTGCCGATTGAATCACCAAAGACGCAAATTATTGAAATATGCCATCAAGTCAGCCGATAAGTAATCGCCTGTCATCTTTTCCCCTTCCACGGTCACCTGAATTAACTCCCACTAAAGAGGTATTTATACTGTGTTCAAATAAGGACACATTTTCATCATTTTCAAATAGAATTTTTTTTGTAAATGCTTAGTGACCTCAGGACTTTTATTTTTTTATAAGCCTCTCCATGTACCACACAAGAAATGAGGGTTGCATTTCCAGACATATTTATTGGTATTCTGCAATGACTTATGAATAGAGAACTGCGCACAGACTTCTATGTATCAAAGTAAAGAAGCATAAATAGGAAATTATATATGTGAGGGAAAAGCGTAGGAAGTGTAGTTTGGTTTTTGGCATGTCTGCACTGCTGAGAGAATCTGATAAATAGTCCGTGCTGACTATCCAGCATATCTGCTCAGCAGGGTTAAATGAGCGGGAGACAAGCTGACTTGAAGTGCACTAAAAGCACTGAATCATATGACCCATTGCTACTGCTCAGCTGCAATAGACTAATTATGACTCTGTGCAACACATAAGCCAGCGGCCAAACACATTTTCTCTGTTATAGCCTCCCAATCCATTTCTCATGCTCTCCGCTGTGTTTGAGCCCAAATTAAAGATGGAACAGGCTTTAACTCCCTTTAAACAGCTTTTTAACTGGACATGATCTCAAACAAGGATGAGCTTCTGATGCATGTGTGGCAGCCAGGCACATTTCTTTTTCTCTATTTTCAACATGAAACATGCTGCACTAAATAGAAAGAGATCTAAGTGTTTTTGCTCCTGAATAAATCTGAACCATTAATATGAAAATCACCAAAAACTTCCACTTAAATTCATTTGTAGTTCTTTTAAACACATTTCAGAAAAGGTAAATGCAAACATCTTATTTAATGCTAAACTAAAAATGCCCTATCAAAATATTAGAAACAACAATGATCATATTAAGAATAAATGGTTGAAATAAGAAAATATAATTGAGATGTTACCAAACATTTCTGTCATCAGATTCTGGTGCATTTAAAGGAAAAACCTGATATTCAGAGTCTGAGAAGCAGGATATACTGCAAAAAGCAACATGCACACTTGGAAACTCTGACTTAAGACTTGTGGTTAATCAAACTCTTTTTTATTTTGAATGTTTTTAAAATTAGAGGGCCTTCCACCAGATGCCCTACATGTCCTATTCACCATGTGTTTCTAATATCCAGTGTGGAAGAGCAAAGAGATGCATGTAGATTTTCTGAAATGCTTCAGATCAGCAGGACATTTCTTTTCTTTTTTTTTTTTTTTTTACCCCCAGTTGAACAAAACTTCACATTTTATGATAAGATGTTAAAAAAACATAGCCATAATGTTTGAGTCTCTTTGAACTCAACACCGTGACCAAAGATTAAACAGTATCTTACAGCTCAGCGAGGACGGGGAGGAGAACACGTATTCAAATTCTTTTGCGGTAGTTTAATGGTTCGGTCACAAAAATATTCTGGTACTTGAGATACGGATCCTTTTATAAAGACTGCACAACTATTGAGCGAGTTTGTTGGAAAAACTTTTACAACGTGAAAAGATTGAAACTCAAATCTAAGATTCTTGACTTTTTCACCACAATTTCCATTATTTAATACAAGACTCATCTCCACAGAAATCTCATCAAGCACAATTACGTTTTATTTACTGCAACTATCTCATTAAAAAATTTGTTGGACTGAGTCACATTTGCTGAAAGCAACAACTGAGGGTAATTAACCTTTGCCGACTCATCTTGGCGCGGCGATGCAACATCCTCTCTGGTCTCAGTCATTGTCAGCAGTTCGGTTCAACTGAATCATCAGGTTTCTCCTCCCATTGCTCCTCGGTCGCACACTATTTACTGTATCTAACTAACAAGCTTCAAAGTGGAGCAGCACCACTCTGTTGCCCCGGCTACTCATTCCTGTCAAGTTAATGACCACATCTGTGCAAACACGCAGTCGCTGAATGACCAACCTCAAGGTAGCTACGGGCTAATTTGCTTGACTGGGCGCATCTCAATTAAACTGAACTCTCTTGCCTCTGAGGTAATAAGATAGGGCACTGCTGCCAGATGGTTACTTAACCTATTATCATTTGGAATATGCGGGAAATCTCCGTTTTCACCAAGCCACGGTGTTAATAACCTTTGCTTTGAAAGTGAAGATGAAACTGGTTCAGTAAACCGAGGTCTATATTAACCATTAACCAGGGCCCATGCTTGTTTTTTCCCCCCAGATGTATCACAGCCCAGTGTTGAATCACAATCAAAAGCCAGAGAACAACAGTTTGTCCTTGAGCTGACTAATCGCAGTCAACCCCCAATTAGTGGCTATAGAAAGCCATTTTACCAGGTCACGTCCTTTCTAGGAACCCCAGTGCAATATGTTAACCTTTTCGAACCACAAGTTCAATCCACCCCCCTGGGTTAACCAACAGGATGCATCAAACAGATCAATAATAAGGAAAACAATATAGTCAACATTTGATTGTTACTATATTGTCCAAATATACAAATATAAGCCCTTTTCCCTGGAAATATCTCACATTGTATGTTTTATATTATAGAATCAGTCATCCTATGTTAACTGATATGATCAGTCATCCTTGCATTCTTGATTAAATTATACTGTAAAGATATAGACAACATTGTAAAACACAATGTTCATATTTTCTTTCATATTGAAAGATTATGCCCAAATTCATAGACAAAACCTGCATGTGCATTATGTATTTACTTCTTATTCTTGCTTAAATTCTTTCTCCTACAAGCTCGAATGTCTCTGGTCAAAAAAATGTGTGATCACATGACATGGCTTCAAAATGATGTAACCACTGAAAATGGACAAATTAAGAGTCAATCAAAGCCATTTCTACAGGAAAATTAGCTGAAAATCAAAACACAATGAATCAATTGATGTATGAATTGTACTTTACTTTTCCCTACATCCTTCATTTAAAGATTTCATGTAAAATGGTGAAATATTCTGACAACATATAGAGATAATAGATTGATACAGCCACTGAACTATTATTCCAGCAGTCTCTTCTAATTGCAGTGCAGAATGGAAGGGCCTGAGTTTGGCTGTAAAACTCCGCCATTGGGTAAAAACAGCAGTTAGAGCTCGTACGTGACCGTTTGGTCGATGCGCTCTCGGAGGCAGCATTAGCAGCTTTTCAGAGAGGACACACAGGGTAATGAAGAGTTCTGAGACTGGGTATTCATACAGAATAATGATAACAGCATTTTAGTGCTGTGGATATCATTAGCGCTAAATGGGTGCAGAATCAATGAGAAGGTCTTGTTCGAGAAAAACAAATGGCTATCCGAGGCACATTTCAAGAGTGATCAAATCCTCATTTCAGCATTCGACTGATTATTGTGCGAATACCATTTTTATCCAAAGATAGAGAAGGATAATTGTGTGCTTTGTGAGAAATAAAGAAGCATATTATTCTTGCTCGGCATGCAAATTAAGTGATTCACCTTTACCTAATGCCATGTGCAGAATTTTTAAAAGATACATTTAATATTTCACCAAATTGCTAAAGTTTTGAAAGCTGCCAGGAGTGGGAGACTGATCATCTGCTGGAGCAGCTTTATCTGCATCATGTCAGTTGGTGGTGACATAATTGCAGAGCTGCTGTCATCTGAATTTAGCATTATGAATGACTGGCTTTTGCAATCAGGAAGAGAGACGAGGAGCGGAGTGGAGACAGACAAGCAGTAGGAGCTCTACAGGCTATTTGTACAGCTCTGTTGTCACATTGTGACTCATTTACTCTCAGCAGGGTTTTCAATTATCAACGATTAAAACCCTTTTGGTGTTCCTTTGTAGGACAAGCAGGAACTGCCTTAATAACGACCTGGAACTTCAGCCGATTAAAATGTGAAATGCCCAATAACAGTGTTCTTTGAAGTGTGAGAAAATGTAATTAAAAAAAGAGAAACGGATATATTCCGACAATAAATTCAGTGAAAATTGGAGTCTAACCAATGTCCTCACTTTACATTCGCAACAGGACGCCCAAATTATTTCTAAAATCATTGAAGCGGAGGTCATGACAACATCCCATTGTTGAAAATTAAGGAATTTCTCAAAAATATTTTAGAAGGGGCATTCGTGCAAAACCGGTGACCTTAGATTAGAGCTACACTCAACAACCTTGATGAAAGGAGGCAGACACACAGTGGGAGAGCCACGACTCCACAGAAGACTGTCGTAGTCGCAAATGAAAGACATCCATCACTAAATATCCAGACACTGAATGGAAAAAATATATATATTTTGCTGAAAGTTTGAAAAATGCTGTGAGCTATTCTTCATTTTAAAACTAATCTGATCAAGAGGAGATTTGGTTCCATTATTGAGTTGTTTTTTGTTGGGTTTTTTTGCAGTCTTGAACATTTCATCAGAGGCATGGCTGATGGAGTAAATGTTTTACCTTGAAACCCGTTTAATCAGATTGGCTGGTACCACCGCTGAAGCTACATGCAAAACCACTATAAAGACATCCATTCATTTATTGACTGACTCACCTTGTTTACCCTGTTGTTAAAGGCGACAGACGCCTTTACTGAGTGACACTACAAGACACACCATGAGACACAAGATGATCAGACCCACACAGATCCCCACTTCAGGCTGATCGAGATTCATCTTCACCAAACGTCTTTAGTCTGTGAAAGATGGAGTCTCCACAGAGAGATGTTCAGGTCTTGACCTAGACCATCTTTACTTTGCTATCTTTAAATTAAAAACAAAAAAAACACCTTCATGTTGAAGTCATTCACAAGCAATCGTCCCTCTTTTAAATGTAAGACGGATGCATTAAATCGGACAAGTACACAAAGTACAGTGTTGACACTGGGCACAGGTGTCCCATGCATACATTAGCATTAATGCGCATGATGCAATCCACAGGAAGTCAGTGGTTGGACGTGAACTGATACACAAAATAATAAATCCACAAGCAATGATGCATCCTGCTATTTGGCACAAATACTTTATTAGATGTAAATTAGTTCAGACTATCTAGAAATTTTCCTCAGGGGAAAAAAAAAACTGCTGTGACTGATGTGAGAGATAACATGTCTCACTATGATAAGGTCGTGACGTGCAGCGCCGACTTGTTTACGGTGACCTGCAGCCGTTAGGGAGAAATTCCTCATGAGTTAAACTGAAGTCGTAATTATACATCAGAAGACAGGAACAAGTCAGAGGAAGATGGTGTTGAATGATCAAAGCAAACTGCTGCTGGGAGTAAAGCCTGGAAACTAAACTAAAACTAACCCTCTGGGGAAAATTCTTTTTTCTCCCCCCCACAACACATTGACCTTTCTTATTTCTAGGATGCGGAGGTGCGGCCACATCATGGCGCTCCGGGGAGCTGATAGGGGTCAAGGACCTTGCTCGGGGAGCCACAGCGGTGACACATCAGCTGCGGGATCTGAACATGAGAACTCCCAATCCCAAGTCAGCTTCTGTAACCTCCAGGCCACCGCCGCCCAAAATCCAAAGATCTAAACCAAGTACTGTAAACATAGTCTCAGAAAATGTAAGGTCCATGCGTTTAAGCATGGTCCAGTTTGATTTCTAAGAACTCGGGACATTGATGTTAAATTTAGAGAACACAAATAGAAAACATGTGGACTTGCCTTCGCTTTCATTCTGTCTCTCCGTCTCTCTGTTTTGTGGTTTCAACCAACCATGAGAAATGTAGAGCATTATTGTTCCCCTAAAAGTGCATACTGTGGGCTCGAGATAATCTCCCACTAATCCAGCAAGAAAGAATCTTACTAGAATGTATAATTAACATGCAGACAGACATAAGTGTGCAGCAGAAGCAAATGTTTGGCAACTTCTGGATTTTGATCAAATGCCTTGCATTGTCTATTGACAAGTATGCATGATGTGAATGACAAATGCAGTGATGGTAAAGCAGTGTTGACTATAATGGTGTTCATAGTTGCAGATTTGAGTATCTCGTCTCATCTCTTTGCCCTGATGGTACATTGAAAACCCCGTGACCGCATTGCAGTTTTGCCAAGTCTGTATGAAATAACTGACTTCTATTTTGGGTTTTATGAATTTTCTGCTACAACAGACCATTTCCAACTTCTATTTTCTGTGGCCTTCTTTTTAAATGTCTGGTAATGATGCTGTGGAGTCCACAGCACATAAACATAGCGTCTTTGATCTGTAGTTCATTATTTCGTCATGTTTGGCTCAGCTGAGCAGCTTAGTATTGCACTCATGCAAAACATGTAATCTGGTTATGGCTACACTCTTACGTGCATGTAAACGCAAGCAGTCCCAGTTGATTGCATTGTTCCAATAAAACTTGCCAAAGAGAGTATTCCAGCTATAAGTACTTCTATTTACCGCCTTGCTGAATTTGGCAAAATGGCATAAGATGCACAAGAATCAGGGAGGATTTTAGTCTGTAAACCTTCTCCAAAGAGCCCAACAGTGACTTCAGTTATTTTACACATCCGTGTGAAGAAAGTAACATGTGACAAACCCACGTTGTCAGACTCGGCCGCCTGAAGGTCCTGACAAAACTTGGCAGTCCTGCTAAAAACATGTGCTGCTCCCAGCCAAAGCTCCTGAAAGCAAACACTGCAGTTGACTGAAAATCATTGCTAGTCTGGGGCAGCTGAAAAAAAAAAAAAAAAAAAAAAAAAGTCCTTCCGAGGCAGATCAGTAGTGCCAGACACATGTAGAAAATGACATATGAGAAGGATGCTCAACCTTTGTTTACAAAACAGTGTCAGACATAAGTGGAGGGTGTCAGGGTTATGAATGGGTTCACCAATGAGGTCACAAGTGGATTTAGGCAGCACTATGTAAATGACCCCTGCTATAGGATTTCAATGAGCACTAATCTGGCTGCATGACCCAGTCTCATCTCCCCCCCTCCCTATTTAACAAAGAGCCTCTGTCAGCGAGTTTTCTTCTGCTGAGTAAAAGAGGGGAGGGAGACGGGACAGAGGCAGAGCAGACATGCACACAATAGATGATTCTGCTGCTGCCAGGAAATGGAAATAAATAAATGAACTTTGCCTTCTCCTCTTTGTACTTAGTTTCCCTTGAATCCCTAATGAAGATGCATCTCCGACAGAGTAAATAAACAGAAAAGGTAAACGCCAAAAACAAATGCAAGGACTTAGCTGAGTACTATAATCAATACACATTATGATCTAACTGCTAAGAACAGAATAAATTAACATTTACAGCCACATCCAGTGTTGTGCTTTGTTTTAAAGTCCAGACGTGTCAATCATTGTATTAAACTTGGTTTAATGTGAAAAGGGCTCCAGAGTTGCTCACAGCTTAACCCACATTAAAACTGGCAGCTCAGGCCAAACTCATCACGTCTTCTGGTGGTGATATTTACAGTGAGGCCACTGCCAAATCACACTTAAAACTACCACCCACACACAATATTGATGCCATCTGACTGATACACTGCTTTTTCTTTGGGAAAAAAGCTTCTAAAAATATAGCTTCTAATAAAATATTGGTTCTACAGGATTACCAAATAGGTTGTGTTGTGAGTGTATCGTGATGAACAAGAACTTTTTTTTTTTGTTTATTTGTTTTTCGGTTCAGAAATGTTCACACTTGTTTAGAATTTTATTGAAAATGAAAGAGAGCAGCAGCTACAATCAATGTACTTGAAACATATCTTGGACTATTGGCTGATATCATATATGGCATATATGTGTAATATTTGAATGATTTGAATTTGTCACGAAAATTGGACTATGTATAATATCTGATACAAAAATAATGAAAATGAAATTAAGCTAAATTCATGTATAATTATAAAAGAAAAATGAAAGCCCAAAAATAAAAGTGCAAGTTTAGAAGGTATTGTTTAAGATCCCACTGTCTATTTAGTAGTGTCATTCTATGATAACAAATTAATAGATATTCCCTGGATTGCAATGTGTCAAATGTGGTGTTTGGTGGTTTTTCAATAGGAGTACAATACATTGTGACTAAACACACTGTTCAAAGCAGAAAGGAGCGACAATATAAAAAAAACAAACATAACAATATACTGGTTAAAATTCTATTATTCAATATGTACAAGTACAAGTGTTGTACTTTATTATAAAATCCCATTTGCTGTGAACCAAAGCACGGGGGAAAACATTCCTGCTTCACCCCCACTCGTCCCTTCCCTCTCTCTGGAAAAGCAGAGAATTAATAATAACTTCCTGCACGTGTGGAAATGTGGAGCTTTGCATGTTTCAGGCCCCGAGCGGCTCTCGTCACCAAGCGCGAACCACGCTTCCCGTCTTGTTGCTGCCTCTTTCCGCCTCTGCGGAGACCAGATGAATGATTCCACTCAACCTCTAACCTTCAGTAGGGGGATACGTGACACACAGTTAGGAGCACATTAACAGCTGAGGGCCCGCGGGCGTGTCACGATTGGCTGAGTCAGGATATTCCTACAGGACATGCCTGAGTCCGACCCTTCAGGATGGAATGACCGAGAGGGTCTTCATCTCTGGTAATGCATTCCTCAAAGGACTTGGTATTTAGCAGAAAAGTGTTTAAGGGCAAGAGCTTATAGAACATTCTACCACTATGCTGCCACACACACTCAATCTTTCAACACATACTGACCTACTTCTTCGGCTTTAGCTTGCACCCTTGAGGGTTAAAATGAGAAATGAAAAGCAAATTAAGCAGTTGAGGGAATTATAGCACTGGGACTGTGTCACCTGGTGTCTGTGAATAAATGACACCCTGACAGCCCTCACTGGGCTGCGAGGCTCGATCTCAGTCATTATGATTACTGCAGCCGGCATAGCGGCGATGCCTGTCGCTGGGCTTATTGTCCACAGGATCACACGCCACCAAAAACCCTCAGCGGTGCTTCTACATGTTGCCTTGGTAACCTATTACAGTTAAAAAAAAAAACCTTTCATGGTTTCGAAAAGAGGAAGGATGGCAGACTTGACATCCCATAATGAGCGAGCTGTGAATGGAGTTCAGTGGGGGGGCTTTACTCAGGGCTGTGGGGACTGTCAACATTAAATACCCAGACTTCATGCTGCCTTTCAGAAAGGAGAGAACACCCAATAGACAAGTTGTCACATGGGACAGCCAAATACAAAAAGGCTTAACAGCATCAAAATATTGAACTTTTTTACAGGGCAGGCAGAGTGGAGGTGCACTGCAGTCGCAACGTATTAAAAGAGGACACTCGGTGTCTGATAGGAGCTGAAGGGGAGATGATTCTGGGGTGGCAGATATCAGATTGTGTGCTCACGCACACGCACACACGCACCATAAAAAAAAAAGCTGTGTCACATCTCTGCTTGTGTTTTACATCCCACGGCAGTTTCCATCTCAACTCTGGGGAGCCAAAGTGCTGACTCAACTAGAAGTGTCCTTGGCGAGAGTCTGCATGGCTTTTACTCAGTCATTGGACTACAATAAGTAGAGAGGGTGAAATGCTGAACATGATCAGGAGTTTACTGTGAAAATGATACAGTATTTTAGTTTGGGCGGTTTAAAAAAAAAACATTTTCGTAGATGATTAAAAAAAAAAAAAAAATGCCCTGAGAGAAACTACCATAGAGACAATGTCACATTTGTGTTTTTGTTCGTATTGCAATTTACTCTACAATGCAATCACATAGTCCCAGAGGGAAAAATCAGCATCCTGCTAAACAGGAGTCATCAGACTCTCCCTGACAGGATCTGAGACATGCAGATATTGAGCAGACTACACAAGATGATTTCAGAGACCCCTGTGGACGAGTGGGATGTTATCTGGCACTGAGATGCATGTCTGCTTTCTCAAGCGGCAGCCGGCACAGTGATGCACATCAAGAGAGCACAAGAATGTGATGAGACAACCATTTCAAAGCAGCAAGAACACAAATGTCCTGCTTTCTCTTAGAATATTCAAAATATAAAAAAAAAAATTATTTTCTCATTGATTCAACTCAATTTAAAAAAAGTCATTATATTAAAACAAATCCTCAGGTGGGCTGGAATTATAGGAAAAATGGTTAAAAACAGCATTTCCTATTGTATGTAATTTTGAGGTTTCTATAATGAATTACTGAACACGTTGGGGGTTACCACATCGAAACCCTTTACACTCAGGGTAATGGCAGCGGAAACTGTTTGGTCATGTTGACTAATCATTTGTTGCGCGTTGTGCGATAGATTATGCAAAGCACTTGCAACCACTCAAGCTGTGGTGCTGGGATGCCATTTCCTCTCGTCTCTGTATCCATTTTTATAGATGGAGTGACTGTTCAGTTTCCTGTAATGCTGTTTACCTGAAAATGAAAATTCTTTCTGCGTGGAGCCTAATGCATTATGTTGTGTTTGATGGCACATTTTTATGTTGTTGCAGAGCTTCTGAATCCATGAAGAAGTTATTTGTTGTCTATAAGTGTGTGCACGCATGGCTCCATATAGTTTTAACAGGACTCGGATGTCATGTTGCTTCCTATATGGCCAGGCAGCTATTTATGGATACAAAGTTTTTTGCAGCTTGTTAAAGCAACAGCATGCATATAATGTCAGATTAAGGTTTAGCCAGCATATTATAATGATACTTTGGTATACTATAATTGCTTGTTTACATATAAATTGTATTGCTGGTACAACAGTTAACAAACACTACATGTTGATGTTTCCAGGGACTAAATCTAAGCTTTAATCTAGTTTTTTTGCTGTGTGCAAGTAGGAAACTACATTTAAAAAGTAATCAATATCTGAGCTGCTCATTATATTGCAATTTCAATGTGCACAATGTACACATCATTAAATTATGATTCCCTGCTCTATACATTCATCCTATGCAAATTGAATTCAAATGATCAACTACAAAAACTAAACCCGATCAAGTTGAGAGTCCACTAGCAATAAGTAGTGGATTATCTCATGAATAGGTCAGAAATGTTTTACTAAAATGGTACAGAAATATTCAAATAAGGGATTGAAAACAAGTTCCAACTTTCAGCTGCATGTCACACCTCACAGGCCACTACTTGTAAAATACATCGAGTACCATTAAATTAGACATTCTGGAAAATTCTCTAAACGTGTTTAAAAAGCCTTGCCTCTGCGACTGAAATAAACAGTCACGTCTGAGTCTCAGCCACTGAGGACATAATGGCATTTCATAACAAAAGCCCTCTCAAGCTTTTTTCCCCACAAGCGAAGAGGGATGATCATCAATATCCTCATTAGGATTACAGGGGAAGCCTTATCCTAATCAACAATAAGAACACTTGAGCCTGCTGCACTCCGTTGTGATTTTGCTGGGTAATGATCATAGAAGCAGTGAGCAGCTTTCACATCTAGATAAACATATTTAAGACATGATCTCAAGATCTACTTTAAAGGAAGGCCTTCATTTGTTTTGTCCAACATGGCATTACAAGAGAAACGCATATTGTATGTAGAGGTGTATTGAAATCAAAACCTCAAAGAAAACACTGTAACAGCATATCATCAGACGGTAATGCTTTTCCCTGTATGTTTTCAATACCAAAGCTCTAACTGTAAACTCAACCCAAGCACATTGTACAATATGAGTGACTGCTTTACATAACAATTGGTATAAACTGAAGCTGTGGGATTCCTGCATGACAATGAGGACCATCGTCACATAATCGTACAACATTCACTGCTACACCCTACTCTACTTCCCAAAACAAGCCTAAGCATGGCTGTGGTGAAGACCTTTTGTCATCTTAGAGGAAGTATTAGCTCCATAATCTAGTCTTTTGACCCAAATGTACTTGTTCCACTCAGGGATATAAAGGATGACAGTAACTAGATGGCAGTTGAGGGCATATACCGTAGTTCCAGGAATAATCTGGGTGAAGTGGGGTCACTGTTTGATTTGGGGGTGGGTGGGTGGGTTGCACTTAACGTTTTAGCTGTTCCATAAATGGAGCGGACAGGGATCAGGGCTGCAGGGGCCGCTGGGAGAAAAAGCTCAGTCTTGCAGTCTATTGTTCTGAACTGACAGTGGATTCTCACCAGCGGGGGGAAAGACTATTTCTTCACGGACGAGGCAAAGTGACCATAACAAAAGAACAGATCACAATACAGTTTGAGGGAGAGCCAATCGATTGCAAGCATTCCCATGGCGCGATTCTACTCCAAAGCATGTACATTTATTTCGTGGTCACTGTTGATGCGACATGAAAATCTAGGCGCAAGAAGGATAAAATCCCCCAAATTGCAAATATTCTTCAATCCATCCATCGTTAATGTAATCACATCTGAGTCTCAATCCAGTTTTTAATCAGGTGATGCGTCCTAAAGAAAAATTACTTAAGGCATTCAATTTTCATGCTACAGATTGCTCTCTCCGTAGAGAAGCGCTTCACTCAGTCACTTTAAACTGGAACCTCAGCAATCGCTCCTGCACGGTTTATGAACTGAATCATGATCTAATCATTTCTATATTAATTATTCAACTATTATATGCTTTGAAGCGTACAAGATGAGGGTAATTGCTTCGTGCTCAAAGCTGCAACCACATCCTTGTACTTGCAGATAAAAACAGGTTATTATAAATATATCATGGTTATGAACTTGATAGCAGCGGTACACACTGGAAATGGGCTCAAATGAGAGAAAATTGATGCGTGTTAATATGCACACCACACACTTTCCTCTGTCAATCAAGCTGCATGTAGACCAGCATTTCATTTGTAGGTTTTTCTGTCTGAAATTGCCTTGTTGTCTGCCTGCTGGACTTTATCTCTTCCCCTCTGTTGATTTGACAGGTCTGCCAGTCTGTCAATTTGTATTGCCTTCCGTCTTCCCTGTAAGTGTGCGAGAATAAGGTGAAAGTTGGTGAGGATGCTTGGTAGAGCAGAGAAAACTTGTGATGCACGACCTCGCCGCACGTCCTCGGATGGAGGGCTGTCAGCCGGGCTCATTCATCGTTCACTGGGGCATCGACACTGTGCTATTCCACGGATTGAGGTGATTCACCAGATTAACTTCCAGCTGCAACCGTCTCCACTGTCTGTATTACCAGTCTGCTTTGCAGGGGTCAACGTCCTCAGAAACAGCAACAAATAATCAAACAAGCAAAGACTGAGCCACAGTACAGACTTTTGAGCTTAGCTGTCCTCATTAGTCCAGAATTTCCTGTGACAGACACCAGAAAAATTCAAATATTAAACACAAGCTACTGTAGATGTAATGTTACTTCAAAAGACTTCCATGTCGAAACAAATATGGACTTAGCCTAATCCTATTTAAACAAAGCTGAGTATCAGAAATCTGTCACTTGACTAGTTACATAAACTCCTGCATCGGAGTAGAAGTCACACCAGGCCAACTACAGTAAGGAAGTTTTCCCACAGAGATCTCTTGACGAACGACCCCCAATTATTGAACCTGGTTTCCTGGTGACATTGTTAATGTGTTAAACTCAAGGTAAGATTTGAGTTCATTTGCCAATATCAGAACTCTAAATTGTATGAAATCACTATCTGGGATAATGGCACTATCCCCTGAAGGCCAACCCCAGGAGGACAAAAGTGCAATGGGCAGATACACAATGCATTTTGAAGTCTGTCTGAGTGCATTTCCTTTAGAAGGGATTGTCAAGGGTCATCAGAGTAAACTGTGGTTGTTTTGGCGAAGCACTGTGTAAAGGATCCGCTGACATGAAAATTGTGGTTTTATGGTTGACTTACAATTTTACCAAGGGGACAGAAGTCAGACGTTAACAGAGGACGACCTTAGATGGCCACGTGAGCATCCTGAAATACAATCATATCATCAAAGAGCTCTAGATGCATGCAGCGGGAAGCACACTGAAGCCTTTGTTCTCATGAAGCACAAACTTGGCAGCGGGGTCAACACGTTCAATAACAACAACAGTTTTTGTCGGGTACGTGTCGTATCCCATTCAAGTATGCCTCCAATGAAATGGATGCCCAACTGAATGGAAATCCATTTTGCACATATTCTCATTTACACAGTATAAATAAGTATCTCTTGAGTGCACTCATTCTGCATATTTGGGGTAAGATTCGAATGTCTGATTTGAATGATGTGTTGTTTGACTTGAACAAACAAAAACTTCACCACAGCTCTATCTGCAGAAGCCACAGAAATGTAGCTTCTAGTGAACCTTTAATGATGCCAGACAGTAGATTTAAAGCCTCAAGAGGGGTTTTGGGACCGGCTTCACAGTTACAGTACAAATTCTTCATCCCTGCATGAAGCAGAGTGGCAAGTGATTACCATTTAATGAATAGAACTATTAAGTGTAATGTGCACAGAGGTCAAAAGCAGCAATTAGTGTGATGAACTCTCGCCTTCCATACTGAACATGTCGAGAATGATCCAGTAATGATGACTTTGACTGGCTGGCAGCATCCCAATTGCACAGAGCTGCTCGAGTCAGGCCAACCCTCTTTTCAAAGGAAACTAAAACAATGAAACATTTAAACATTGTCCTTTACATTCTCCCACATGTTCCTAATTGAATTTCACACTTAGTCATGTTATTAGTTAAACCTTGATACCAATTTGTGCTTCCACCACAAGCACAAAAAGACCATGTGCGATTTGTCTTGTGGTGAAAATTACACTTTTCTGGGAGGGTACTTTGCATAATCTGCCATCACATACTTCCCTCCATTACATTTAGCAGCAAGGAACAAGCTCAGAGAGAACTGACGAGCAGAGACGGAGAAACAGAACACACACAATGATCAGATTCATTAGTTTGGGAACCTGTAAATGCTTTCAATAATTGAAGATGTCATACCACACAAGACGAATGCATACTTGTGGCATGCTTTCTGTGCTTTTAAAAAAGCACCTGTGCAGTACAAGGTAAAGGTGCAAGAGTGTTTGTGTGAGCGTGTTTAAGGAATGTAGAAAACTACAAGGTAATTAGGGTTCAGATTCAGGTATGCAGAGCTGCAGGGAACACTGAGCCAAACAGACAGACAGACAGACACTCGGTAGGTTTTGTATGGCTTAATCACCTGCCAGGCACAACCACTACAAAAGCACTCAGGTAAGGACATATCGACATTGGTGTGGTCTCCATGATCAAAGCTTTCAGCATTGCCCTGCCCTCATGCTTTCGAAATGGACCAATTAGGAGTGAGGAGAGGTGGAGGGGTTTTAGCATTGGTTGTATTGCGCTCCATGCACCCAGCTGGCAGCGGCTTCAGACAAGGTAATTATACAGACTCTCCTGTCTCTCTCTAACACTCATACTCTCAGTTATCATGCCTCACTCATCTCTCTACACCCCGACATTACATCCCTTAAACGCAGGCCAAGATTATATGGGCCGACATGAGCCAAACTGTAGCTACATGTGGGACAATTAAGGTCTGTTGCAAGCAGGTAGAGGAACATCGACCCTCCCAAAGCTGTTTGACGCCTGAAGATAAACAACTCTGAACGTCATCAAGACTGGCAAACGAGCATACACCTCCACACTGTTCATTATGATTTCTGGAGCCTACGTTTTGCAGAAAACACCATTATTGGTCACTCTAAACAGCATCTTTACAGGAAAGAGGATTAGTCAGTTCATTCGGGGACATCGTTCATACGCAAGCTTAACAAAACGATGAGTACTTTATTTCATTTCTTTAGACATTTTTCAAAAAGCAGAAATCTGCTCATGAAAAAAAAAACAGATATAACTTTTTTTAAATATTTTCACAAACTAATTGATCATTTGGTTCAACACTGTGGTGTAGCATACCACTGACCTCTCGCAGTGAAACAACAGCAGTTCACCTGGACTTCATGTGTGGCATTTCCTCGTTTACACTCCAACTTTCTCGAGAACTCCAAAGACATGCATTCTAACTCAATTTGTGGTTCTGGGATTTTGTCTCGGTCTGAGTGGATGTGAGAGGGCTATTTGTCAGTCTTTTGGTGTTCATCCTGTGATAAACTTAAGTGAATTTGGCTGTAAAAAAAAATGCTTATAAAATTGTATGGATGAATTGACTTACTTGAAAAGTTGATACAAAAATTCCCACCTGCAGTTTCAATAGCAGAAAAGAAAAAAATAGCTGGAACAACTGAGTCAGCATTTTAAAAGGTCATCTCAATGGAATGACTTAAGATGTGAGTATTTCTTTCATCAATATGTCGGAGAACAAGAGTTATCAAATATTTAAATGGAAGATTAATCATCAGCTGCTAAACTGAGTTGACCCTTTCGCCGGGATTATAATTTGCACAAATAACTGTAAGAGAGAGAGCCGCTTAGCCTGAAGCTTGAGCAATATTTAAATCTATGGAGCTCTGCTATGGATGACAGAATTACAGCTTTATTTGATTATTTCAACCTCTATATCCGGTATTAAGTTCTGCTCAACATTTCCAGGGTGAGATTAAAGAAAAAGGCACGTGGCTTAAAGTTTAGCTATCAAACCGTTTGTCTTCATGATAACTTGAACAAAGCTACTTTAGCATTTGACCTTGTGGCTTATAAGTGTGCTTTCTAGGACTATAGGTCACACACCCACATGACCACCCAAGGCAAAATGACAATCCCAACCCCCCACATGGGTGATATCTTCATACAGCATCTATTCAGTATCTGGCTATGGTGGTGTATTTCCAACAAATATTGTTGCTTTTATGTGAGAGAGAAACCTTAATGATCCCCTCTAGAGTAATCACCGTGAATGTATTAATCAGCGTGTGCAAGACAGAGACGTCGAGGCAGAGAAAACACGTGTGGATGTGTTGACTTGCAAGTGTGTTTGCAATCTGGAGTCAGACACAGACAGATGCTCAGGCTTGCTCTCTTGTCATCTCTGTTGCCTCACCATTCTGCTGGGGCACTTGATGACTTCATTATTAGCAGTGGAGGTTTGTTTTTGGGGACAAAAACGGCAAAAAAACGGTAAAAGCCACAGCATATTTCTTTGGAGGACAATAACTTTATGTTTATGCATTTTGGCACTGCCAGCACTCAGAGAATTAGTGAAGAAATGTGTAAACCACAAACATGTTTTGAGCAGGGACTGAATGTTTAGCTTCTCTGTTTGCTGTTGCTGACAAGCCTTCTGTGGACTGAACCATGAAATGTACTGGCGTGTTAAAAAGATTTGACACAAAAATACAGAGGATTTTATTTTTCACATGTCAAATAACTTTGCATGAAAATAAAGCCCATTTCTGACATTGAGCTTATATAATCCAGACTGATGGGGGTTTGGTGAAGCCAACTAAAAGATGCAATTGTGGCAGTACCGCTTGACATTTGATCCAGCAGCACAAAACGTGAATTAGGAAGAACGAATCGGCAAAACAACGGAATAAAAGAGTAGCTGGAACGAGTAAAAAGAGGAAAGCTGTGTTAGTACTGATGCTGCAGTTTTCACTGGTGCCGATTCTATATGTGTCATGTAGACAGGCTGTCTGGAAGCTGCTAAAACCTTGGACCAGAATAGCTCTGATAATGTATCTGTCATGAGTGTGTCATCAGGACCAGTCCCCCCCACAGTGTTGAAAATGAAATAACTGCCTGCTCTGCTTTATTTAAAGCAGTTACCATGACTGCACAACTTTAGGTGATACATGCATACATACATACATGCATACTGTAAGGCACACGTTACTTACTGTAAATTCATCTCAGAAGACAGAAAGAAATGGCGTTTGCTTTGAGAGCATGAGGACAATTATTCAGTTTGAACTGAGCATATAAATGTTAACATAATCTTGGCTGATGACTTGTGCAGAGAGAATATTCAGTGCAGTTCTGATAAATTGTAAATCTGAGCTCTGCGAGATGTAATCTTTCCAAACAGGTTCAAACGGCTGGGGGGAATAAAATGAGCTTCGAAACTAGTTGGTGATGTGAGAAACAGCACAGCAGCAACAAGCCCCGTTAGTTTCTTCCTGCTTAAATGAGAAAGACAGTTGCATGTATAATATAAATGTTGCTTTTGCAAATTCATACGTGTTCCCAGGAGATTGGTGGTCCAGTGTTTCTGATGGAGGGACAGACAGTGAGTCTCTTTACTCAAAGTCCAAAAAGTAGAATGAAAACAGCCTGTGAATGGATATATTTTTTCTGCGATAAGGATTAGGAAAATAACTGAAGAAACTGCTATTGCAGGTGTTATTTTTGGACTTATGTCATCAGCAATTAATTAAATTGTCGTATACAGTCCTGTATGTAAATGGAAAAGGGAGGAAATGTGTTTCATACATTTGAAACGCACATCAAAACATCCAGCACATAGTGTCATTTTCATTGCTTGAGTTGAGTCAGCAATTACACTTTGCGTCCTGGTCAAGCAGGGTACTTGCAATACTACTTGCAATTTAGGCTGTTCTGTGACGGTCCAAATATACCAAAATATGGGTTGTTTATAAGAAGAAACAAGAGCCACTGTGTGAGCCAAGATGTGACATGTCCGTCTGATGGGAACATGATCTCCCTTCCCTCCAGTTCTCCATATAACCCAGCTTTTCTATAATGTAAACAGCAGCTCACTTTGCTAATTGACTTTCTCTGTCCTCTCAGGACAATAGAGCCGGTCCTTGACTTCTTTATGACTTCCCCTTTATGAGTCCTTGGGTTGATTATGCCTTTAAGGGGGCTTTAATAAAAAAACTAAGCAAGCAGTGCTTTCAGCAGTGCTCATGGAAAACTCCGGGGCTGTCGTGAAAGGCTTTTTCTCTCTCAGTGGCAAAATGCCAGCACTATCACCGCGACCACTGAGGATGAAGACATTCACCAAAAAAGGCGAAATGTAAAGCTCATGAGTATTCTCTCAAAAGTTTCACTCATCAATGCAAATCTAAAAGCTTTTTATCGGAAATAAATGGCTCATAATCACTTTGAATAATGACTTTCAGGGTATATATGCATCTTTAAATGCACATGCAGTATGCATATACAAGAAAATCAGTCGGAGGATGTTAATCCAATTCAGTTTCTGCTCACCAGACTTGGCAGCTGGACTATGAATGTGTATGTTTAGGGAGTGCCGCAGAGGAAAGATCTTTGATTAATTTAATTTGCAAGAATTATTTTTCTCACCAAGTCTTGGAAACAGTCCAGTGAAACCCGAGGGCCTTCAATAACCACAGAGGGCTATAAGAGGTCATCTTAAACAAAACACTAATTTCCTGGCTGGGCAAAGCGTGTTGGGATATTAATCAAGATAAGAGGACTGAAGCAGGAAGCGAGGTGAACGTTCAGCATGTAAGGTGCTGAACTGCTTTTTTGCTCAAAGAAAAAGAAAAGTCAGTTAAAACGTTTCTTTCTTCTCCTTGCGACCAGACACAACACTCCGGAGAGTCCGCTGCATTTCTGACATTCTTCCGGCCAGTTGAGCTGCCGCCCTTTCACGACTGTCACTAGTAAGATTTGATCAGATGTTTTTGTGGGGTCACGGAAAGGCCTCGACAACCAAACTTTCCCCACAAATTGTCAGTCAGTCCAAACACTGAATCTTCTCCAGCCATGGAAAACAATGTGCCCATCTATTTACAACCCTCCCTCTCTCTCTGCTTGATAATCAGATTTTTTAATCGCCCACCCATCAGCACAATGCTGGACACTTGCCTCCGCTGCCTCTTTCAATAGACGGAAATTGGGAATGCAAAACAGAGCAGTAGTGAAAGGACATGTGGCTCCATAAGCTTCCATACAAACAATGGAGAATCTCCTGCTGTTTAGCCTCTACTTCCTCCTGACACACAGCACTAAAAGCCAGGCGCTATTATGACTGACTGTGTCTGTTTCCAGCACCGGCGTCTGGATGAAACCAGGAGGGGAAAACATCTCATTCACAGAAATTGATGTAAAACAGAAAATACATTATATTTCTCTCAAAATGGGCAAAGCATCAGAAAATGGCCAAAATGAACTTTAATAATTACAGATAAAGTATAATTCTTTGTCAAACCTTTCAGCGTGAAAACTTAAAATGTGTTCCGGAGTCGGGAAGGCCGGAACAAACACAGACTTTAATATAAAAATCATTCAACCTACATGAACTATATAACCTACAGAGGAAAAACACGCAGAGACAAGAACAGCCGATGGCAGTAGTCTCAATTATCAAAAACTTTGTGAACGCAGTGAAAGGCACAACCACTCTTTAAAGATTCCCTCCAGGCAAGAACAAAGATAATTTATAATGTTCTGAATTTGTGTCTGACATGGTTTTTCTTCAAAAATGTTTTACACTTAATGGGGTTGCAATTCTATTAAAAAAAATATTATACTGGTGCTTCATTCTACAGTGAAGAATTAAAATGGCAACTATGGAAAATAACTATACTTTTCTCACATTGCATGTGTAAACTGACTTTCAAACTAAACATCACAAAAATGGCTCACAGGTGCACAATTTACACCCAGATTTTATGACAGCGACTAAAAACTTTCCCCTTTCAGCAGAGAAATTCAAAGGCAGCCCTGCAGTTAGAAGGCACAAACTGCAGAGTGACACTTCCGTCATCCATGATATGGACCAAAGGCACAGTTTTGAGAGGAAAGGGGCTTTGAAGATCTAAAGAACTGTTTTTCAATGCTCCCACGTAATCACTGGTCAAAATGGAATCATAGTTCGTTTAAGGGATTACAAATGTGGCCTCGCAAGGAAGACACTGGACAAAATGATCTATTCCCCATCTTCATGTATGGCATAGTGCTTCACTCTGGAAACAAAGCAATTGTGATTAAAGAAAATGAATAAATAAATAAATATTATTAACTCTGTGACTGCAGTGTATTTAACAGGAATGTTAGCAATAGAATCATTGTGGTTTATAGTGTTCCCCATTGAGAGAACCATAAATGTTCAACCCAGGGCAAAGTGTTTGTTTACATCACAAGAAATGATATTCCATCTCAGACGAGAGGTCCCTGCGGCCTCGATAGAAATCACGAGTATTTATCACAAGCGAGAGAGTCCTTTCAGTGAATTGTCTGGTAATGGGTTGTCTCAGAAGACCTTCAGCACATACTGAAGAGGATTTTGTGAATCTTAGTGCTCAGATTGTCAATGGATTTGCTTAATGACAAATAATAAAGATGCAGCCACATAAAGCAGCTCAGAGAGAAAGGATAGGGCCTGTAGCTCGGGCACATTCCTGCGTACCAGGAACACAGCCAACAGCCGAAATGTGGATGGGTATCTTAGTTGTGCTATACAATGACCATCTCTGGAGGCTGACATTGTATGTCCAATAATTGCCCCGGGTCTGCCTCTCTGCTACAAGTCTCCTTTGGGGGTGACATCTTGTCTCAAGGGCAGCGAGAAGGTAGATATCTCCAGACCAATCAGAGGCCAGTTCGTCAAACTCCATCGGCTGGTTACAGCTCCATCTCCCACACTCCTCTCACTCCTCCTGGGGAGAAAAGCACTGGGCCAATTCAAAAACTACAGGGTTGTGCACACACAAAGACGGTGAAAGACAGAAATACCTTGACCTGCTCAGGCCTCTTAAAAGCCCAAATGCGTTTTTGTCTTTTTTTTTTTGCTTCCCAAACGCACACAGCCTTCGAAAGGGAAAGCCAGTTTAACCCTCAGGAAACAACACTTTGTTTCAGACACGGCCTGATAGTTAATCCCCCCCACAAATCCCAAATCTCTGCGGGATTCCCAGTCAGCCAAAGTGGCAACATTTACAGATAAAAAGAGCTTACAAAACATGCAGAAACTGCAGCCGCTTTCAAATTTAAAGAGCTAATTTGGACACAATCGTCTGCTAAATATGATATCTAATATACATCAAAACAAATCATAATGTGGATACATAGCTGTGGACTTGATCAATAGGTTCATAATCAGTTGAATAAAGTGTGGAAGCTCTTAAAGGCTCCATAAACTAATAAATCAATGGAAGTCCAAGCAGCTGCTTTTATGTTTTGTCTTTTCTGCTGACAGGCTGGGAAACTCTGTTACGACGTGAGGGTTGCAACGAAAAGTTGTACACGCAGTGCTGCTTTGAATTATAGTTGTTGCAGTACCAAAGAACATGTTACAGCCCCAAATAAATTACAGATGGAATGACTTCTACCTTCCCAGTGGCCTGCAGACACTCCAATGAAAAGCCTCCCAGTATGTAAACAGCAGTAATTGCGCAGAGCCCTCTCAGCTGGTGAGGCATATGATTCAAACACTTCGGAGAAAAGGTCACTGTCAGTCCTGTGAAAACAGCGCTTCAGTTCCTGGCTTCTTGCAGGACTGACGCAGTCTACCCAGATGGACACTCTTCATTTACTGCTCCTGAAATCAACACCCTGTGTCCATTTGTCAAAGACCTGTGGTTTATTGGCCTGGTTGGTCCACCCACTAAATGTATACACACTGAAATCAGTGGACAGGTGAGGTCAGAGTAGATTAATAATCGAGAGTAAATCTTTTGCTCCACCAGGGAATCACAGAGAGTGAAAGCTGCTCAGAGCTCCTCCTCACTGCTTATTGATCTGCAGCAACTTCACCCCAATCATTCACCTTGACAGGGACCACTCACACCTCTGCAAAGTGCAGTGGTCCTGAAAATACTCAGTATCACACTGGCATTTATCTGTGGCTCGGCTTCTCCTTTGATGTTCAACTCACCACTGATATATATGCCTTTTACAGGAAATGTGCCCTGACTGACAGCCTGCTTTCATCCAAATGATAGGCATTGCCGAGCAGGTGACAGCCTCTTTTGTCCCACAATGCAAAAACAACCATCTTTGCAAATCAACCTGTTTAGAGTTTCTCCGGACTATGTGCAGATGTGGCACAGTAAGAATACATTTACGTTATGAAAGCTGCATGGAATGAATGTGCGAGTGTGTATAGAGCCTGTATTTTGTGCTTTCATTCACTGGTTATCATGTATGACTTTTGGATGTTGTTATGTTCAGTGCCACGATCAGGGTTACCTTATTAGAGTAGGGTGGCTTGGCCAGGTTGATGCCATCTCTGATGAGCTTATCCCTGATCATGATCTTCAGCTTCAACTTGGGAAAAATCACCAGCTCCCTCCTGTTGCCCAGAGTCAGGTTCCTCTGCGCGCCCATGTACCCCCCGTTGCGCCCGACCCGGTCACTGTTTGGCTCCGTCCAGGACTTGGATCCTCGCAGTTTAGACTCGTACTCCAACATGTGACCAGTGTAGATCTCGGCCGCCGGTGACATGGGTTCAAGGGTGAAGTACAGTCCGCTGGCCGTCTCTTTGGCTTCCTCCTTCAGCCTGCGCACCGCATCGTGGATCCTTTGCCGGTGGTGAGGGACGTACACGCCGATGGCATCGAGGTCGGGGTCTCCGATTTGCTTGCAGACCTCCAGGTCGTCGTATCCGTTATCCACGAAAGATTCGACATACTGGGAAAGCTGGAGGGTCTTCAGCCACTCGTAGACGATGACAGGTCCGTTGGTTGTCATTGTGGCTGTTGCCAAGTCGGCTGCGACTCGAGAATTTAAAGACGCCAAAGTAAATGTTACTTCGCCGTCCAGCGTTTCAAACGCATTATAAGATTGTCAGATATATGCGGGGTTGCCTAAATATGCGTTGCACACAAATAAACCGAGTCAAACAATGTGTGGATAATCCATAGCGAATGTTTGGTTATCATCTGTGTGTGTTTCAATGAAATACTGTAACACCTGTCAATAATGAGAAATTATACCAAAAAACAAACAAAAAAAACCCTTGAGTTTCACCAGAGACAGCTTTAAAATCCCACGCGTTATCGGAACATTGATCTCTCCTGCTACATTGACGCACCATGTGCGGCCAGTCCAGATAACCAGTCGTGTTTAAAAACAAACGTCTCAAAGTATTATTGTGAGAGCCGCTTGGCGAGATTTCGCACGTTACGCACGGCAGCCTCTATCAGTTTCTGCTCCTTCCATCAAGTACTCCTCACCACAGACGGTAACGCGAGGAAGACATACATCATCTCCCCCCACCAAAAAAAGCCAAACCTCCATCAAAATGACCAGAAAGTCTGCAGCTTGACTGTGCCCGCAGGTTGCCGCGCCTGAGCGCTCGGTCTTTTACGCGCAGTTCAGTCCTTGCAGCCGGCACATCACTACAGTGGAAACGCTGCCAGAAGCCAACATGCTCGCTGCTGCTCCTTTACCGTCCACGCCCCCCACACCCCCCCCCCCAAAAAAATCTGACACTGTCCATTTAAAAATAGTGATACGACTCCTTTCTCTCTCCCAACTTGTCGCGCAGACTCCGGGCTTTCGGCGGCTCTCCAGGCTTGTCACCGACTCGTCCAAAGTTGATCCTTAACGAGAAGCCTTGCGTAAAAAACCTGCCGCACTGTCCCAATGGATCATCTTGTTGCTGGATTGTGTGACATTCTCTCTCTCTCTCCCGCTCTCCCGCTCTCCTCTCTCTCTCTCTCTCTCTCTCTCTCTCTCTCTCTCTCTCTCTCTCTCTCTCTCTCTCTCTCTCTCTCTCTCTCTCTCTCTCCAACTCATTCAGCATTTCCATGGTTTGGTTTCTAAGCACGCATGAGCTCCCTCTATGTGGAGACTGAGGAACTGACGATTTCAGAAGCTCTGCAGCTGATGTAACTGGAGAAAAAACAGATATTTCTTATCCATCCACGCAGTATTGACATGGACAGACATCTTGTGCGTGTCCTCAAGATGCCTGCACCAAAGCTCCAGCACTGCTGGATGTCACCATCAGTAAGAAACAACAAGTTAAAACTATCTGGGAAATCTGTGACTTGGAAGGACGAGACACAGGGGCGTAAGGGAATAACGCTGCATGAATAAGACCTGTCTGCTCCGTACAAATGTGTGCCAGGCTCACCAGTGCTGATGCATGCTTTATCAAATGTGAGCTGACAGCTTGTTAGGGGTCAGTTTGATACAATCACTATCTCAGCGCAAAGCTGGAAGTGATTTGCCATGGCCCATTATTACACGCGGCAGGTCGAGAGAACAAACATGGCAAGTCAGTGAGGACTGAGAATGCATATCAAATAGCCAACATTTGGAAACGCAGTCTCAGAAATATGCCCCCCCCAAAAAATGCATGTCAGAGTGTCAGTATAATATGTCCGTCAGTTTAGCTCATTCATCACGTTACAGTCCAATCAGATTTGAGTGAGTTGACATTTCCAGTGATTCACCTGTCTTCTGATGTCACAGTCACAACATCGACATGTTCTTTTGTATCCCATCTTCTGTTGAGTATTGACCATTTGCAGTCAAACATGTAGAGAGTAATGAGTGAACTCAGCATATTTTAATACTGGACAACAATGCACATATAGGCCTGACATTATAAATGAAATGACAAGTGCATTACGTCTGATGCTGAAGATCATTGAGACTGAAGACACACGGCTGATTTAAAACCTTGGTGATTACAGATACTAAATACTACCCTTTAAGATTCCCAGTGAATACAGGCCTATCCAGACTTTTCCAACCCTCCCCACTGTTTTGGGCAGAGTCACGTCGTTAGATTGCTTACAGGAGCAGGGGATTATGGGAGTACAGTGACAGATGGAACAGGGAGACTGGTGCGCTCTATGGTGGACGCACTCTGAGTGTGCTCTGGCAGTGCCAAGATTGCTGTGTTTCCACTCTGCTGCCCCGGGACACCGCAAACGACCAGAGTTCAAGTCCAAGAGCGGCAGAGGTGGCAACCTTGCACAAGTGTCTTGTGAACTGTTTGTAAATCCAGGCAATTATATCACTCAATGGTTTTCATTCAGGACAATTACCTAGATTTTGTAACTGCTTTGCGCAAGCTAAGACAAATTTACTTGATTCATTTAGTTGTAAATGCAACCTGAGCGAAGAATTCAATCATTTCCAATATCAAGAATTGTGAGCATTTTTTTTTTAACCAATAAGAGAATCACTTTCCAATTGTGCTCGTCAGTTATCGCAACCTTTTTTCTTGATTGTAGGATCTAATGAATTTCATAAATAAACTTATTCACTGATTGAATCAGCCTAACATTGTAAAGACCTATGTTAGTTATGCCTTTCTCGTTCCTTTTTCATCACGATTTATTGTGACTGTTTAATTGCCTAGATTGGAAACCATTGCGATTATTGTGAATGGAAAAACACATTGTGAAGCGGAAAAAACCAAATCACCCTGTGATTAACTTGAAAGTATTCAAGAAGTCGTAAATCATTTTGAAGATTATAGTCAAATAATTTTATCTCATTTAACTAGCTGATTTATGTACCAATTGCTGAACATTTACGACATTGAGGCACTACCGTGTAGTCTGTGGTAATAGTTTTTAGTTCTGTACTTTATGACGCCATTGTAGCGCAATAGAAACTGTAGTCTATGTCCTATTCAGGAAATAAAACCATTGTTCTTCCGACTGAGTGCAGCAGTATCGCCCTGGAGCCAGAGAGCTGCTGCCACATCAATAACGCCTCAATAACCATCGCTTAAATGAGAAAAACTCAAATAGGTAGCAGCCGTGCCGGTAAATATGAGAGTGTGGCAGTAAGAGAGGACATTAACATTGCTACTATCGTCAGGTTATGTTGATTGAAAGAATGCGACCGGAGAAGGTTTATGGAACAAAAGCTCCAGCAGGTAGATAGACAATAATGGCTCTGCAGAGAGCTGGGCTCTTTCTATGCTAATAGTTAAAACTGGGGGCTTCCGTTTCTCTCCGACAAGGAAGACTTTGGGTAATAGGAAGTGGGGGATATCTGCTGGTTGAAATTTTAGGGTGCCTTTGGCTTCAGATGTCTAGGTTGCACTTTTAGAGACCTCAATTTTAAAATCCTTTGAAGCAGAGAATGGCTTCTGTCCACCTAAATGCAGAAGCGCCATGAAGGTCACGGATGTTGGTTTCTAGGTCAAGGCTTTCAGGGGTGGCTATCAGTCAGTCCCTGATAGATATGTAGGGTTTTCTGCTGGCAACACAGCCAAGGTGTGGAAAAAAGAAAATGCAAGTACATGCTTCAAATTGAATGCAGTAGACGGCAATGTGCATGCCAATTAGTTACTACAAGACATGTCTTTTTGCTCTGCTCACTTGAAAGCAAAGAATGTTTCTCCATTTTTGTATTGCTATAAGTATTTGTGATGGATAAGTATTTAACTTGTCATCCATATAAGTGTAAATAGGTCAAGTTTATTTTACACAGGTCCTGTGGTAAGAATGTCGATCGTGTCAGAATCATTATAGTGCTTCTGTTCATTTTCCTTTTAGAGGTTGACTGGAATTGTTAGATTAAGCCAAGAGTAACAGCTTCTCATGATTGTTTTTAATCAAGAACAGCAAGCAGTTTTGTAGTGACCAAAAATATATTTTTGACATGATATTAAACCAAACTCTCAGGGTTGTACATAAAAACAGAAACCAATTTATGATTAGAATTAAAAAAAACTAAAAACTTCAGGAGAATTATGATGATTTGTAGTTTTGTGGTGAACCCCCCAAAAATCAGCATTAAATCTGCATTGTTTACTGTCTTGGGATGCAATTAAGGGCTAAAATTGAACTAATTTTGCGGACTTACAAATGAAGGATCGTCCTCTGGAGGATGGTGGGTTTGGGCATCCGACGAATTCTTTTCCAGCCTCCCAGAATTTTAAATGGAGGGAGAAGGAAATAGCTTGATCTGTCTCTATGCGCTTTTAATTACAAACGGCTGGTTGGGCTAACGTCTCCAGAGACCAGAGGTGAAGGAAGCACGTCTGGACCAGCTGCCACTCTGGCTGGCAGCTCACCATCAACCTAAACCTCTGCAGACCCAGAGGGGGAGGGAATGGGGGTGCAGGTGTGGGGGGGGGTCGCAGCTCGGGCTTAATGTGAGGATTGCATATCTAAACATATCAGCGACAGACACCTGCCAGTCACCGCAGCAAAAGGAACCGGTCCGTAGGCTCGACTCCCGCTGGAGAAATGTCATCAATAAGACCACTAGTTTGAGTTGCAGCGGGAGACGGCATCTTAACTTCTCCTGCGGCCTGGTTCAATAAAAGCTGCAGGCGGTGATGGATAGATCTCCGATCAAACATCGGTGGTGATTACCCTGAGTGGAACCTAGACTGAAAAGCAAGCCGTCTTCTTTTCAAATGAACACCTACTACACCGAGAACTCTGTATTCCAGCTCAATCAAAGGAGGGTCGTAGCATTGAATGTGGAGAAAATAAAGTAATAGTGGTACAGACTTTTGTTCTTATTGACTCAGTATGGAACAGAAAGTCTTTGGCATCCTGTTTAATCCCCCCGCAACCTGATTTTATACCCACAATATACGTTAATAGCCGAAAGCCTTTCCCAGGGAACAAAACAGAAAGCACATAAAAGAGATGGAGTTTGTGCAGTACAAGTGCAGAGAACCACTATAATAAAATGTACTGCTAATTAAAATCGCTGGTGTTACAAACCACCACTTAAAATTAATTGTATTATGGGAGCCAAGAATTAAAAAGTCACATGGCAGGCTAATGAGCTGAACACATTTAGGCATACACAAAAAGAAAGCCTTTTTGTAACAGGTAATACATAAATTTTTTGTAAATGGGTCAGGCTGTCTTCAAACATTACATGCTTACACAAAGCTTCTTTGAGTTCAACTGTGTTCAAAATAGAAGGCACAGCAAAACAAGAGAAAAGCAAAACATTCCTCCGAACAGAAACTTAGGAAATGTGTTGGTGGTTTTGGAGTCTTAAGCCGTTATCATGGAGACCCAGGCTCTACCAAAGAGAGCATTATCAGGCAATATGACTCCCGTTATTGCCTTTGGCAATACTTTAATAAGACCCAGAAGACCTGTGACCCAAGTCGCGGCAGCAGAGCTCGCCGAAGAAAAGATTTGGTGACTCAAAGGGCATCGACTTGCCCACAGGAGCCTCCACTTAATCCCCTGTGAACTGCCCTGATATACCATCACAGTCAACCACAGTCCATATAATTAGTATGGAAGACCATGCAGCAGCCAAGCATAGCAGCATAATTGGAATATGTATATAGTATATGCACATTTTTGACACATGGCCAGCAACGATTTGAGATGTGCAAGTGTGAGCAGTGAATATGCATGTATTTTGCTATATTTTCTTCTGAACTGGGGTACTCGGAAGTAACCTCACAAAGCATTTGCTTGCAAAAATACTGTAATTCCAGACACTTGTTCATTAAGAATGATTATAAATACAATCAGAAATGCAAAACATACAAATTACCATAACCTTAAAAAAAAAAGCCCTGAGCAGAGCTGTTGATTTAAGGCTGTAGATTCTGAGTTAGCCGTTTGTATTTCTTCAACTAGACTGACCAAACCTCCTGCTTTGTTCTCCACAGTTGACGTTAATTACAGCGAGGTCTAATCCGGAAGGGTGAGAGTCCGGCTCAAGACGTACTTGAGGATCTCCGACAGGAGATATTGACTGGGAGCCACATCACCATGTGATCTATAGCCAACCTCAGAGCACAACGGCACCCAGAGGTATAAGGTTTAACTGCCAAACCGGACGGCTCAATGAGAGATGACTGCTGCCCTGAACGCTCAGTAGAGATTGCTTCATTGCAGAGGATGGATGAATTGTTCCAGACTTGTAATCAAATCCAAAGAGACAATGAAATACAAGCAGACAGAGGTGCAAACGTGTATCTCACCTAGAACAGGACTTGTGAGATGCCTTTAGTATGACATGTGTGTCTATGTGTGTGTGTGTGTGTGTGTGTGTGTGTGTGTGTGTGTGTGTGTGTGTGTGTGTGTGTGTGTGTGTGTGTGTGTGTGTGTGTGTGTGTGCGCGCAGGCGCCTTGGGCTCCATCTATTAAAGGGAAAGTTTCCAGCCAATGATAAACGAACCGTCACGTAATTTCAGAGAATTTTTTAACAATTCCCTCAGCAAGGCAACAGCACAGAAAGCCCAATTAATACAGATCAGCTCTTCCTTTCACAGACCTAATTTTCCTTCTTAATTAAAACTGGGTGATTGAAATACAAATTAAGTAATATGCATACGTGCGAACAGGTGCTTTTTCTAAAATTATATATTTATTGGAAAATGTCCTAAAAAATGATTGATGACAGAAATATTTAAATTATATAAATGTGTGTGACTTCATTTTCTTGTCAATTTGAGTAAAATCCCTTCATCAGAGATGAAAAAAAATGATCTTCTTCTGAAGAAACATAAAATGAACAAACAATTTAAGTTAGCAAAATGTTTCCATTTAGAGCTTTGGTGTATGGAATGTAAAGATTTCTTACTATGCATTAGGTCCACCCTTTTCTAGTTTCTGCACCTCAGGAGAACTGAGGACAAAAGAGCAATTAGACGAGACAGTCGCAGAGTCTCACTACAATAAATCTGGTCTCAATGGATGGAAAGATGATGGCTGCAGGCCCAGATGTGTTAACATGTTATATTAATGAAAAGGTCTCTGAGCATCTGACCTATCCTCCGGGCCAAAAGAGACTGCTCATAAAGGACTATGATATATATAGATGCAACATACGCTGGACGTGAATTTTGATGGTTGGATTGCAATAATATCTGTAAATGATAGTTGAAGAAAACTGTTGTCACAAATCAGCTATGTGTCTTTCCAGCTTACTTCGCTGTATAGGTAGGTCACTGACATATGAACACCAAAGTGAAAAATGAAAGAAAGTAAATAGGTTATCGAGCACGAGGTCCAGACGCTGTATTAATTCCTGTGGTGTGACAAAGAAGATAGATGGGAAGAGAAACGGTCCAGGGGTCATTATAAGTGACAATGATGGCCGTGGATAAGGATTCCATCATAGACCAAACGCTTTTCCCAACAAGGAAATTACAAATCAATAAGATTCAATGTCTCACTATGAGCCTGCCTTCTGGAAGATCAGCTCATCAGTTATGTTGCACTGTTCTTTTGAAAAGAAAACAAAGAAGTGACTAAGACAGAAAACAAGGTTATTTTAGTAGAATAAAAAAAGTAATGGATGAGATTTGAAAAGTACTTGGCAGAAACTATGTTAAACTTTGCATCCTTTGCTTCAAAATATCACTATAAATATCACTTTTTTGATGATTTTGCTCAGTTTGTTATCACACTTATCTCGACACACAATGTTTTAACGTCATCTGAAATGAAAATGAAAGTTTATGATCTTTAAAAAGGTAAATTGACAACTCCTCCTGAAAAAATAGACAATGTCAAACTGCAGTGGCTTGTTTTCCAAAATGTTTTGAGCAAGTTACAATACTAACCCAGATACAGCCTCTGACTGTTGAGTCAACAGAAAAGATTTGGGGAGTGTAAAAGCCACTCGCAAAAATGAAACACAAATGCTCCCTGCAAAGAATTACTAAGCGAGTACCTCAGGCAGATGACGATAGAGGATGAGGGGGAAGAGAAAATTGTGAAAGAACAAACCCCTCAATGCACCTCTGACAGAAACTGGGTGACATCATGAGATTAAGGTACTTGGGAAAAGGCTGACGGACAACACAGAGGGTTGCTCCCAGCAATACAAACACAGAAAAGACCCAAAGGACAAACTGTAAAAAGATGCCCCTGAAACATTGGCATAAACATCTGTGCCAAATGTGTCAGAAGAGAAACACAATTAATCCCACATGGGAATTCTTTATTTTTATGTTTAACCAGCCTCTAATCCCAATGGGATTTACTACTAAAAAAGGCCAAAATGACAGAAGTCCCTATCCAGTCCTGATCATGAAGGGCCACTATCCTACATGCTTTAAGTCTTTCCCAGTTGCGTCACACCTGATTGCAATGAGAGGCCTGTTACAGTTTTCTTTACAAGGTTGTTGATGATATCATCAGACTCATTATGCTGCAGCAGGGAAACATCCAAGGCCCAGTTTACAAACAAAGTCCATTTATATGGAAGCGGCAGATACGCAGAAAACAATGTAGTTAGCATGCCCGGAGTTGGCTGTGTTTCTGGGTTCATAATGAAACGACACACACACACATGTGCAGAGAACAATATTCCATTTCCATTAACAATGTCGAGCTCATAGAAAATCATATGGACAGTTTGTAGGGATGGGGATTGACTTTTAGCTGTAAAACTGCCAAGTCAAGGAAAATATGGACTGGGAGTCATGACACTCTGGAGGTTTTCATTTTTTATCATTGTTGATCGACTTTGTTGATCCGCAATTGCAGAAGGGCTATTTTCTACGGCTGAAGTCCACAGAAGCAGTTGCAGCATTTCAGAAAAGTTGCTTTTTCACCTTGCTCCGAGCGCCGTTCCGAAAACAGACACCCTAAAACCAATGGAAATTTGCCATTTTCACTTGAGAATGTTATTGCGTATAAAACATTCAGATCTATGTCCCTCTAGCACCAGGGTTGGACACCCTTGAACATGCCCCAATGGTATTCGACACAAAACAAAAGGTCACTTGTAAATTATTACCAGATCTCAAAGAACAACTGGAATACATGTGGCGGGGTGGAGTTTAGCATGCTTCTAATGATAACAGCATTGCATCGTAACGGCGGGGATCCCAAAGGAAAGTGGCTTCAGGTACAACATCTGCAATGTCTGATGAGCGAAGAGCAGTACCGTTGGGTACTGAAAAGGTTCTTGGGTGCTTCGGCGACATGTCTAGGATCACTGTCCCATCAGCAGTAAAACTACCAAAACATGCTGGTGTACCCATTTCATTTGGCAGGCATAAATGCCTGAGCCATAACAAAACCACTTGTTTGACAGATGTTGTGGCTTTCTTTGGGCTGTGATCCACACTTTTTAACCACACACATTTCTTTTCTCTCTCCACCATTTTGGTTTATTTTAGTTTTATTGGTTGAGTGAATATTGCCCAAAGAAACTATATGATTTTTTTTTTATGAACTGCAAACTGTCCTGTTTGGGTTTTGTGGTGAATTTCAGGGGTCCTGGTCATGAAACCTTCACTTGATTCTCGATGAGGAGGACTGGTCCTTCACAGCTGCAGATTCAGTATCTTGGCCAGAACTGACGTGTTCGCAAGTGATTTTTAAACGTGTGTTTATTTATTTTTTTGCACACTCATTCTCTGAACATGAACATGAATGATAGTTTTGGAAATTCAACAGCCTTTAACATGTTCTAATCTTTCTTTTGGTGGTCAGTATAATTATACTTCATACATGACGGAGAACTCCACTTCATCCTCTGAAACCACCCAGAGCCACACAAGTACTTTCTTATTTTTGAACTATCATTTAGCAACACACAGCCTAAAAATTACCCCGAAGTTTCCATTTCGCTAAAAAACCCTTTATTGTCAAATGCATTATTCTAATTTATTTAATATAAACAAATGGCTACACATTGATCATCCTGGTGGACATACATGCTAAAGCAAGGAGCATGGAAGAAGTGCTAAAAATATTTTCCACAAGCCCACAAGAAGTATTTACAAAAGGCAAGTGTAACAAAGCTTTTGTCTGTTGCAGATAAATAGAGATGCAACAATACCACTACCAGTATAGGGTCGGATACTGTACGGAATACTCGTACTTGGAAAAAAGATCCACGATACAACCCGGCAACGACTACGTGAAATCATCAATCAGCAACGTCGCCCACGGGTATGCAAGAGAGCGTGCATGATTTCAGCGGTTTGAACATTCTTTATTATTAATGAGAATGACAAACGTAAGAATGTAAACTATGTTCTGTCAAAACATCAAAAGGAGGAGCAAAAGCTGGTTCGTACAGCTCCTGCAACTTAATCACTCGTGACATTTGGACCAGCAGAGTTAGTCCAGTGTTGCTTAGGAGTTAAATTGCTCAATACGTTACGCCAAGCGGTGCCAGGTGCTACATGCTACATTCTAAAGATTTTTGGGGCTGACATGCTAGTGATGCGACATCTTACACACAATTAAATTATGAGCGATACAGGATTTAGTGTGCTAAAGGGTGTGTGTGTGCACGGCTCCCAGGAAGCTCGGTCCCTCTGTTTCCAGTCTACAGTATATGTAGCATCGACTTCGAGGCTATGTGTAGGTGGACGCATAGCCTTCGCATAGACTCTGTGTATAGAGTATGAATTAGACTTTATGACATTTCATAAGTACTTGTATCGATAGTCAATATTGGCAAGTAGCTAAAGGTCAGTACTCCTACTCGTACTTGCCCTTTAAAGAAATGGTGCATCCGTACAGAAAACAACAATCTGCTGGAATCAAGCCTATCCTTCTCTGCTCCCAAAGATAATGTAGCAGAGTGATGACTAAAGTGTTTTATATTCAATTTTCTACTCAAGTAAGCTTTTCAAACATGCTTTACAATTAAGGACAGAAATGGCTCTCCGGCATTTGAGTCAGTGCAGAGCCCCCCCTGGGACCTGAAAGCCTCACCTGCAAGAAAAAATGGCTCGTGTGCAAAGTAACACAGACACACTTTTATAGTTGATTTTTATAGTCGTCCTTCACAGCCCAGCTTCGGTGTAGAGTCTGGCGGATGCCATTTGATCTCAGTGAGACATGGTTTTCTGTTAAGATTGAGAGCTTTTTGGACAGATCAAAAGCTGCAACTGAGGCATCTTATTTCATTTCAAATAACACACCTGAACCCTACTGGGAAATGTGTGTAGAGTTCACATACCTGTCAGACAAAGAGAAAATTAAGATTGCACTTTTTACACCTGAACGTGTCCCTGAGGCTCCTGGTCTACATGTGAAATAGATGTAAAATAAGCAATAAGTTGGGTGATATTTCATGATTTGGTTTGATAACATAAACCCTGCAAAGCTCAAGGAGTGAGTCTTTCCCAAAAAAGACAAACCTTTTCTTTCGCTCATTAAAGTAGATTTTAATTCTTTCACCTTGACAAGCAGCACACGGGTGTTCTTCTGCTCCAGAGGCATCAAATGTAAAGGTTTGCTTTAGTACTGACACTTTGCCACTTACCTTGATGTGATATTTCCACATCTTGACAGCAGTAATGGTCAAAGTGCCAGTGCAAGTGAAAGATTGATGGTGGAATCATTAAGAAACACAACAGGGTGAACAACATGGGATCAAATGTCTGAGCTCTTTTTTATTTCTTTTTTCCAAGGCCCAAACCAATTACAAAGAAATAGTCAACGTAATGTAAAAGAGTTGACAGACGGGTAGACTTTGAAAATATGAAAGCAGAATGTATCCATCATTATAATAATATTCCTATTTAAATGCATGAACAAATGCTTTGCTACGAGGGAGGTCACATGCGTTTATTTAAGTGTCTTGAAGTTGTGCTGTGATTGCTGAGCAGATATTATTTGTGGTTATCACGGTACACTGTGGCTTTATTGGGTAGCAAGGTTCTGAGCAGTTCAAGGAATCTTCTAGTTCGAAATGACTGAAGAAGCACAATTCCTCCTCTTGAGGGAGGACACAAAGTTGAAAAGCCTCAAATTAATTTGCTTTGAATCCATACAGTACACTGAACATCTTAAGTACAAACAAGGTCATTGGCTGAGGGCAACACACTCCACATGTCAGATAAGAAAAGTCATTTTCTTGTCAGGAGCATTTGGAAATGTTTTCACACAAACAATTTCATACTTCTTTGCCTCGCTGCATTGTTGCGTTAAAAAACTCTTGGTTCTCGGCTGAGGTTCTGAAACATTGCCTCAAACACTGAACATCCCAAAGTTCATTTCTATTCTAAGCCGTCTACCTGCTGGGACTGCTTCTATTGCCCCTGCAGCTGGGTTTGTGCCAATCATCTGTGGAGTGCAAGTACCACAGGCTAGTTCTGCTGTGATGTGAGGTGGTGCTCTTTGGTGCAATTATACAACCGCGCGTGTGTGTGTCTGTGTGTGTGTGTGTGTGTGTGTGCGCGCGCATTATTTTAACGGTCAGTTCAGTGGAGCT
Source organism: Blennius ocellaris (assembly GCF_963422515.1). Lineage (NCBI taxonomy): Eukaryota > Metazoa > Chordata > Actinopteri > Blenniiformes > Blenniidae > Blennius > Blennius ocellaris. The sequence continues at coordinate 14,383,868 of NC_137667.1, read as the reverse complement.
GTGAAAAGAGCAGAATAAAATGTGAGTCATTAAAAGTTAGCTCTTTCAAACAACTTTCAAAGCAAAACAGATGAGTCATTTACTGCCTCAGGATGAAGGTTACATATTACAACCTCTGCTTTCTTTTCTGGTAATCGCTGTTACTCTCACACATAGATCAAAGCGTTGCTTCACTAATTTCCAGGTCTTATTGTCTAGTCATTTCATGGATAATTATAGCATTTGTGATCAATTCAATAGACACATCAATGTTACGACAGCTACAACAAGGTAATATGTGAAACACTGTGTAGCTATAATCGATAAGTAATGAGTAAATACAAAATATAATTGATCTAGTTTCAGAGCTACTGTTAAAAAAATTTATCAGTTTAGATTATGTCACAAATTATAACAGGCACCAAATGTGACATTGCATGGAATTGTTGTTGTATAACAGGTCGCCCCAAATGCTTTTCAAGAACATTGTCTGATATTTTGAAAAGCAAAGGAAGCACTTTGAACATTTTGCATGAACACAGGCAGATTAGAGAGCAGAGCCCTGGTCGACCGTAAAGAACAGCAGCCATCCCGGCTGTCACAGGCCATAAACCATTTCCCAGAGAGGGCCAGCTATTTACAGCAAATAACTGGCTCTATGTGGAGGTGGCTGAGATATGCAGAGACACACAGGAGCAAACCCTCCTCTCTCTCTCTCTCTCGAGGGCAGATTAAATACAGAAATGGATGTATTCTACAGATTTAGAAGAATGTGCTTAATGCCAAGTACAAATACATGATTTGGCATTCCAAAAACAGAAAAAAGTCTCAGCCAACAAAAAAGAGAGAACAGATCAGTTTAGTTTGCAATATATAGTGTTAAAAAAAACCACTTCACTTCATTATTGCATAGTATTTAAATTGTTAGATCTAAATACGAAGCATAAAAAGCACCTCACTGAGGCAAGATTAAAATTAACAAACCAAACATAAGCTTTGGTTTGGGGTTATGTTAAAAGCTGACCTTAGATAAATACAATTTGATTTACATGCAAATGACCCTGCTTATGTTTCTTGTGATTGTAATTTAAAATGAAACAACCACAACACAAGGAAGAAAAATATTGTTTAGAATCCTGAACATTCAGTGCATTTCCTTGTCAAATCTTGTTAGATAGCCTGATAGTGAAGCAATTTGTAATAATTGCCACATTTGTTCAGGTTCAAGCAGTCTGGGTTGCAGCTGCACTGATTTAGAAAAAAAAAATCCCAACACATAATGACTTGTTAACATAGCCAAGCTCATTTGAATCCAAATCATTCTGATCACAGGGCTGGTCCAAAGACACACACACACACACACACACACACACACACACACACACACACACACACACACACACACACACACACACACACACACACCGTTACTCAATGGATGCATTGTAATTTCAGTAAAATGAAAGGTTTGATGGGTGTTTAGGGAAGCACTGGGAATAGTTTTATTTAATCTTGGAGATTTAACAACAGAGGTTACAATAAACAGTCAAAGTAAACACCAAGTTGCAGAAATAAGTAGATGATGAACTCAGCTGTTTCACTGTAAAACAAGACAATTTTAGCTGAAGTACAGATGTTGAAGTAGAAGGCATGAGTAACATGTTGGCTGATTTGATCAATTCCCTCAAAAGACAAAATGTACAAGTTTTGGCTGAAGCTGCTTTTTAAGCTGTCTCAAAATAAAATGCAGTAGTTAGTTACTGGGAAAGTGTCAGGTTGGAGTCAGGCCAGGGTCAGTGGGTCGTTCTGTGTGACGTTTGCATGTTCTGCTTGTGGGTGCGTGGGATTTAGTCTGAGTTCTCTGGTTTTCTCCCACAATCTTAAAGCATACAACTGAGGTTAATGAGTGACTCTAAATTATGATTGCGACAGTGTCTGTTTGCCTTTGTCTGTCTTTACCCACAGTCAGCTAGGATTAGCTACAGGAGCCGCAACTAAAGTCAGATAAAGCAGTAGAGAAGATGGATCAATGAGTGGAATCCAGGTGTTTCCATGGATTCGCTCTATTCTGCTTTGGATTTGATTTGGGGAGCATCATGAGAGTGCATCTCAACATTGTATGTACATTATATGTACCATTCGTAGATACTTTAAGATATGCACTATACATACCTGCTGTCACAGGTAAACAAAGGGAAGGCTTAGAAGGCCAAACGCCAGATTCCGATTTTTTCACACCAGGCCCAGGCCTCGGTAGTATGTGGTACCAATTCGGATATTTTTCTTCATGCGACTGCTTCGTCATTGACGTGTGACTGATGTCACGGATTAGCGCCGGAGCAAGAGGGTATGTCAAAATGTTAAAAGCTGCACTCTCTCTTTCCACCATTCTCCTTCTTCTTTCTCTCATCATGTTGTCTCGATTTTGTCGTTCTCATATTTAACATTCACTTGAAAATGGATCTACACATGCTGACCAGTGTTGCTAGATATGGTGGATATCCCCCAAGGGGAACCAAAGTGTCTCCCTTTTTAACAGTTTATTTCGTGCATTTGTGTGTTTATGGTGTGTTGTTTCTTATACATATAATAGCTTTATGGTTTTAACATGCTTTCTGCTCGGGCTGAAATTTGGGCTAGTTTTTATTGAGGTGTGTCTGTTTTACATTACATTTACGCTGTTTGGGCTGAAAACAGTGAGCCACATCTGGCAACCATGGAGCTGACCTGCGTGGCGTCTATATTTCCATCTGTCAACAGCATCTTCTACACATGCGCTCCGAGTCCCATCACGTTCACACGGCAGTCTGATAGATGTTGCGTTTAAAATGTAATGTGAATGATCACAGAAATAAATCGGATTCCAGCAAAAAAAAATCAGAATTGAGCATCAAGACCTGCAGTGTCGGCAGTCGCCAGGTAAAGACAAGAAGAAGTCAAGGAATTTAAAACCAGAGGCAACACGACAACTTCAATCAGGAAACAGAAAATGTGCACCATGACACATGCATCTCTATGTACACATGAACAAACTATCACATTCTACCATGTGGTGCTCTCAATGTTTCCTAACACTGCTGTGTGATATTGATTCCTCGATTGATTTAGGTTGAGACGTTGTTGAACTTCTTCATTATCTGATGCACCCGCTGCTTTTGGTGTGACTGGTATTATGAGATCGGCCTTCAACTCCCAGTTGCTTGTCCCCGGTGGGATTGTGGGGTGCTGCGAGCAGCTCTGCTTGAATAACACTGCAGCTGAGGGTTAGGTGTGCAAGATCATCAAGAGGTAAAGGCCATTTTTTTAATGAGCAGCTCTGGGATTTTCTTGTAGTTGAGAGAAGCTACCCACGAGGAGAAAAACACGAGGACAGACTCAAATCATTGGAAATGGTTAAATATCTATTCCAAGCCATTTCTCATTTCACTCATACAAACCAGAGGAATTCATCTGCTTTGGAACGTGCTCACTCATAATATATTTCTCTCTTACTAAAACAATTGTTAACTCCAAACGCACAGCCGAGTGTCTGACACCTTGAAGGAGCTGTTCCATGTTTCTCTCACATCTTTAGATTTCCACTCAGGCCCCACAGTGGCTTCTTCAGGAGAGGAGTCGGGCAGAGGAAGAATATGTTATGAGCTTATATGAATAATGCATCTGTTTAGACAGCTCGCTGCCTTTTACTTTTTTTTTCTCTCTCTCTGTGAGGACATGTCAGTAACAAAGACAGCTTTTAATTCAAACTGTTTCAGAGGCAGACAACAAAAACTGGCTGCCAAATGGTCACTCTGGTGAACTGAATTTTTTCTAAAGAGGATAATTACATTTTTGGGGGAATCCAGAAAACCTAAAAGGACTTTTGACTTTTCCTCAACTTAATCACTTTGGACTCGATATCCAACAAAAGAAACAAAGTACTCCCGGAATATGACGATAAAAGCATCCTGAGGGAAATACAGTAAGTCAAAGTTATGGCAGAATACACACACACACACACACACACACACACACACACACACACACACACACACACACACACACACACACACACACACACACACACACACACACACACACACACACACACACACACACACACACACACACACAAATGTGCAGTGTCCCATGCACTTTCAAGGTAAAGCCCTCCCTCCTCCATCATTATCTCCTGATTCCTTGTTTGTTGACAAGTCCAAGCTCTTCACAGCCTTGTAACTTTGCTTTGAGCATCAGCAGCTTTGTTGGCAGAAAGCCAACACGTGCTTTGTTGTTGTTGTTTTTTATTGATCTAGAACCCTATGTTGCTATATTGCTTCCTGTAAGCCACACTTGTTCAAACATTTTGACACTGTTTTGAATTTGGAAGCACTACAAACAGATGAGCTTGTCATTTGTATGAGAGTGTGTTTGTTTGATTTAAATTGATAAACAGGTTTATTGCATGAAATACACAAGATGCACATTTTCACATCATGATGTCAAAAACAGTTAAGACAGTTGCACTTGACTAAGATCCCGAATTTTGTGATTTATTTTTTTTTTTAACTTGAGGAAATATGTTTCCCCCAGAGGTTGAGGATACATCTTCAATAAACGGTTAGTGTAATATAACAGAGAAACCAAAAAACCTTAGCTATAGTAAAAGACACATTTTGAACTTCAGTACACAAAAAAAACAGTCAGTAACAAAAAGTCTGAGTATATGCTCTCCAATCTCCGCAAAGGTAAACGGACAGAGGTGTTATCTCACTCAACGTTCATTATCACAGCACGCTTTACAGTTAATCATTGATTAACTCTGTAGAAGTCGGTCAGGCGGGTGTGAAGATTGGCTTCATGCTGGGCTGAGTGGCTGTGTGCCTTTTCAGTTTGCATCTCCTGGTTGAATTCTGACCACTGCAGCAGTCCCATGGTGTCTCACATGGAAAAAAGCGTGATCGAAGTGTAATCTGTTACACTATTAAAAGTCTCGATAGTAAATTGTTCCCATTTGTGAGAAGGTAGTTATCTGTCTTAAAATATATCCGATCTTTGCAAGCAAAAGCATCTCTATCAATTATAAAAAGAGTTTTAGCCTTTGACTACAGGCAGCATGACGCAAAGAACTGGGTTTCTTTTTCACAGCCAAATACAGGATATTAGTCACTGGCATATGATCAGAGGATGCAATAGCACAGTACAGCATTATAACACTTTCAGGACCATGTTTAAAATTTGCCTTTTCTTTACCCAACTGCTTTGATGCTAAACTACTATGACGTGTCTGAGCTGTGCTGTCATAACAAACACAATTTGATTGAATTCAAAGGAGTGGCGCCAAGCACTCCAGGAAAAAGACCTGTTTTTGCAACTGGCATAACCCACAGTAACACTTTCGCAACAAATGACCCTGTGAACATCAGAAACATGCAGTTACATCTGCATTTCGCAAGGAGAGGCAACGACTTCAAGTAGTAAACAAGAATAGAGCTGTTAATAAAAAAAAGTAAATAGGGGCTAATCGACATGCAATGCAGTGCCCGTGTTCAGCACAATTTTTCTGCAAACCACTGAAGCACAAAGCGCTTTCACTCAATAGACCTCCCATTGGGCGGGATAGTGTGCAGTACATGGTTGTATCAGCTGTTAACCTCCTCCTCCTCTCTCACTTTCCTCCTCTCCCCTGCTGCATTGTGTCTGGTTGACTGCTGCTAAGACAGGCCTCTGGGTGGGCAGTTCAACAGTCAACTATCTGAGCGCACATCCTCTGACACCCAAGTCAAATGCCTTGTGTTTTGAATCTGCTGCCGGGTCTCTGGAGAGTCTGCCTGCCTTCCCCGCATCCTTCACAATAGATCCCAGACAGACACAGACACAGTGAATAAGAAAAAAGGATGACACAAGGGAAGCAGGAGAGGACAGAGCCTTCAGCATTGATAAAGGAAGGAATGACAGTGCAGTGCAGGGACAGGACCAAACTTGGACAGTATGAGGTAAATATTTGCTGGAGCAAGCCGTTATATGCTGCACTGTATTCATCTGCCTCCTATGTGGATCTCACACTAACTGATATGGCAGACAGATACTGGAAATACCAGTGACAGAAACATCACAATGCGACTGCCCAGATAGTTAAACAACCATGTAAGACCAGCTGATAACCTACTACAAGAGGAAATCACAAGTGTCTGAGAAATGCCAAAGTGTTTTGTTTGACTATTTCAGCTCAGAATAGATTCAGTCTCTCAAGCCCTTGAAATTTCCAGATTATCGTAATTTAGCAGTAGCCTCAAGCAGGAAGCAGTCTAATTTTCTGATATGTCGAAATTAATGAGAGGATGATTTGTTACAAGAGGAAAACACACAACCCCTGCAGCTGATAAGATGTACACACATAGAGAAACACTCTATCCTTTCAGTGAACTCAAAAAGGAGCCAGAGAGTGAAGTGTAGTTTTTGCAACTGAAACTTTAACTGCTGATGTGTGCAACCTAGTTTAACATTGGATTTCTACAAGAGGTCTGGAAGCTCACACTACATTGGAGACTTGAAGATGATCAGTCGATGAGCAACTGAGAACTTAACCATAAATTCAGCTACTTGAAACCAAATGTTCTCAGTATTTTTGTCAAGTATGAACACAGTGGGGCAATGTTAATATTTCATCGGTCTATACTACAGCTCGGAGACAAAAATTTGAAAAAAACAGGACCAAGATAATATTGTCTTGTAAACTTTCAATATGTAGTATCTTTGAAGGAAACACCTATTGAATTGCAAGTTAAAAGGGAACAAATGTATTTCCTCAATGTGATGGAAAATATATTTCGGTTTCAAAGTAAAAACATTTTGTATGAATGTGATTTTTTTTTTCTTCAAAATGAATCAATTACTCCTCTTTCAGTTTAGCAATGTCCTCTCTGAAGTTTTTCCTGATCTAAATTTTGGATGAAACTGTCAACAATTTATCAATAATCATGATCAATATTTTCACGGCTACCACTACTATGTACCACTGGATGGAGTTACTTAAGAGTGTCATTTGGTAGATATATATATTTCTGCCAATTAAATGGTTACGATTGTGAATAAAATAAATTAAAAAATACATGTGAGAAAACTTGTTTACTGTTGTTCACCATTATGAATAATTTTTATCTTTGTCGCATCATTGATGTTTACACTAGCTATTCACCATTAATGTTAAAAGGTTGACTGATTACAGTTCCCTCTTTTTCATCTGGGCAGACCAGGCAGGCAGGGTATTTTATTGCAGATATTGTCAGTCTGTGATACATCAGAAGCATTTGGAAAATAAACAAAAATGAAAAAGTTAACCGAACATAGCAGAATTTAAATATTGATGAAAGGAGGTTCCACTTCCACGAGACATGAGTTGAGTCATGGTGGACTGTGGACAACATTGTTCCCTGAAGTGTGACAGACAGAAACAATGAGTAAAGCAAATTAAAGTGGCGTGTGTATGGCTTAAATGATTGAATGAAAAGTAGTGTGAAGAAACGTGTCCATGTCGTAACCTCAAGGAGATTAAAGCTAAAAGGCAGAGAAACATACTTCATTTGACAAGTACACAGGAGTGAAGAAAAGACCAAATGAGTTGCCGGACCATTTCTCCCCCCTCTGTGAATCTACATCTGTTACAGCCTGAGAGACAGCTGTTCCTATGGGGAGAGCCAGCAGGCAGACAGAACCCCTCCATGTCTGTCTACACCCTTCATCCATCCATCAACCGTCACACCTTCACAAATCCTGCCTTTAACTTGGATTTATTCCTCGGTACACTCTTGACACCCACTTCACCCATCCACAACCGTTGTTTCAGATACCATGTATTCTCTTCATAAACGTGTGCTTCATCTTTGAAGCTATTCAGAAAGAGAATGTCTGTGAGCAGCTAACGAAACACACACACAAGGAAGTCTGGGGAAAAAAAAGTAATTTATGCCATTTTTGCTTCAAGAGTGAGTATAAGCAACTGAGTAGAATGGAAAACTGAGGTGCACTTGAGTATCACATTCACAAGTCCATTCTTAAGCAGTTTATCTTAGAGAAAAGCTGCAGATCTTTTGGACAGTAATGCATATTTTCCGCTCCCAGCCAGCTGAATATCAGTAACTGAAAACAAATGGCAGCAAAGCAAACAAACTGCTGTCTGTCTCGAATATGGCCACAGACTGGCAAGCGAGATGAAAGGTCAGTTGATCTCACTGGTGGTCAATGTGGCTTACATGCATCATTGAGCAAAGCCAGGTCAAACTGTTCGGCGTTCAGCCATCTGGAGATGAGCGCTCTGTATTGTCAGACTGTTGCATATGTTTTTCATCCTACAGGAAAAGATTAAATGGGACGCCCATTAAAATATCTGTTGTGTTGGAAAGCATGTACACTGTTAATGTTGATAAATCAGTGACACCTACAAGCAAACACAGGCTAACCTCCACCATTACCTTCTTACTTGTCACTATCACCATGGAGCATTGCTTGCTAGATAGTGACGGTAAAAAAAAAAAAAAGGATCGCCCACAGTCTACGGCTGATTATAGGGTTCAAACGGTCAGGGTGACACTCAACTTTATCCTGTGCAAGGAAATCCTGTTCATAATTCCTCTCTGTTAACAACCCAGGTCTGCCTCCAGACCTGCACTCATCCCAATCTGAGCTATAATCCTTGACAGCACTCCTCTCGCTTCCTTCAGGCAGTGGCGGGGATATAAAGTTCATTTTAAGTACACTGGCTATCTGATACACACACATACCACCATATAAACATGTTGGTAGTAAAAGAATGTAACGAGACCCTTGGAGGCGGCCCTGAGGAGTCCAGAAAGAGACAGAAACGGGTGCCGTTGAAGCAGTTTGAGAAGCTATGAGTCAGAATGTGAGAGAGACATTGTACAAACAGTAGGAATTTAAAAGGCAGAAAGGAACACGAGAAAATGAGCACGGGAACAACCGCAACAAGAGAGGTGATTTACAGCTGCGAACGGAGCACGCTGCTCGTGTTTGTTTTAGCTGCGGCTGTGGAAAAAGCAGAGTTGAAAGCGGCACGGTGGAAAAGAAGAAGCTGTTGCGTGCAGTCATCTGCCAAAGACAAACAGAGGAGCGAGGACGACATCCAACACAGGTGAATTGAAGATGTGATCTGCATACATTTGCTGTGGCGTTATGCTGAATGCCATATATGCTGCATAAATTCAAATCTAGACAAAGACACAGCTAGTTAGGCAGGAAGAACACCAGTCCTTATGTGTGCTGCAGACAGAGGCAGGTAATAAGTTGTGTATTTATGAGGTTGGGTAGTGTCAGTGACATCTGCATAACCTATTCATGAAAACCGTGATGGAATCTTAGTTATCCTCCACTCCAATCTTATAGGTGAAGAGAAATGCCGAGGAAAGAGCGAGGAGAATGTTAATGAAGATGAAAATTGAGAAAGGAAGTACGGGGGAGGAGGGGGTAACAAGAGATAAATTGGATAAAGAAAGATGAGGAAATAGGTGTAGTGGAGGGAGTAACAAGGGAGAAGCTAAATAGTGTAAGGCAGAAAAGAAAAAGGACAAGGAACAAGCAATAAGATGAGTACAATTTTGTGACAGTGTAGGGTGACTGAGCGAAGGAAGGAAGCAGAAGAGTGGAGGCAAGACCGAGAGCAATTACCGGGGGGAACGAGAAGAGTATTTCAATAAACCTGTACATGTCGATTCTGCCCGGCACATCCGCCACTTGTGCCCTGCACTCTGAATACCAATGATTCAGATGCACCATAACTGGAATTCACAATCTATACAGACAGCAAGGGCAACCGCATTAGATATTCCTGCAGAGCATGGAAGAGGGTGGAGGTGAAGGAGGGGAAATAGAGCTGGCCTTGCTTAGAAATGAAGGACAGAGGCCAGAAACAGTGCATCACACCTAACAAGCTTCTTCTTTGTCTTTTCTTTCTTTTTGATTCCCTGCTCGATCATGTGGTGCACTGCTGCAGGGAACTAAAGAAGAAAGATGAGAGAAAATGACTGAGATATTCAACATATTCTGCCCTGAACTTAATAAAATCCATTATTTTCATTAACGTGTCACTCACTGTTTCTTATTACTTTTGTCCACCGAGTTGTTGATGCCTGACGAGCTCTTATGCTTTACCTGTGAAACCTGAAAGATGAGGTGAGGGACTTATTGTGGACAAAGGGGGGGGTTATCTGTCTCCAAAACAATAGCAGATGGTTTTCCACTTGGCTTGAGCATAATGTCAGAAAGACACAAGGAAAGCCACAAAAACGTCAAGAACCCAGGGTTGCACCAGTCAAGGTTTAGCACGGGGCACGGCCGAAGGCAGTGAACATCTTGTGCTTTATTCCCCTACCATGATTTTCAGGGTCACTGATAGACTCATCACATTGTACTGCCTGTCCTCGTTTTTCAGTCTGGCAAACACCCAAAAACACACCACAAAAAAAAAGTCTTTCAGTATCTCAGAGGACGTGAGGTCAATGTCTTCAAATGTGAGGTTCAAAATTGGCAAAAAAACCCCAAAAAAACAGTACGGTACAAAAGAAAATTAACTGTAATACCTGTATAATAAGGTCCCATTTTCCTGTGATTGTATTAGATAAAACCACAGTACAATTTTCGTTTAAAACACAAAACACAAACTTCCAAGACTGAAATTCAAAAGTACATGGCCTTGTGGTTTATATTTAGCCATGTGTGAAGGCTTCAGGCACAAAAGTGTCAGTTCCAATCTCAACAAACCCAACGCCAAAGACATTGCAAGTATTATATTTTGACATAAAATCAAACAAAATCACAACGTGAAGCATAAACCAAACAATACAATTTTTCTTTTACTCCGAGCCTGAGTAAATGTAAGCTTATGGTGGAATATGTTGAGTTTAATTTTGAGTTGCAAGTATTTCCCTCACTGGAATGTCTACTTGGAAAAAAAAAAAAATAATAATAATAATAATAATAATAATAATAATAATAATAATAATAATAATTATTATTATTATTATTATTATTATTATTATTATTATTATAAGAATTATAATAATAATAAAAAAGGTCAACTAAACACTGTGCTTCAAAATGTGTTTCAAGTCATATCAAAACATTTTTAAAATACAATGTTTCAAAATTAATTTCCAGTCTATGTTCAACCTTGACTCAGCCTTGATTTGAGAAATTATCACAAACTTCAACCCTCTTAAATATTCAGCACTTGACAGTGAAAATATGAACTTATCCTGAAGTAATGAGTTCATTTCAGCTGTGCTGTCATCATACGACTTTATCAGCAGGCATTATATACACCTTGTACCACTCAGCACACTCCATTTCCTGTGCCTTCCAAGCACCTCTGCTCTTCTGTTACCAGCTCTTACCCCGAGGCCTATAATAAGTACATTAAACCTAATAATGGATTATTGATCATAATGAATCCACCAGTTTTAAGCTAACAGCAGCAACTGTTATGCTGAGCAAGAGGGTTGGTTAAAAAAAAGTCCCAGGAATTCCTGGGGGAAGCAGACAAAGAAAGAGCCCCCAGAGGATTTGTTTGTGTCTGAATGATGAATGGCTGCTCAGAGGAAGGAGTGGAAATCTCTCTGGTTGGTGTGAGAGCAATGATGGTGGGCAAAGGCCTCAATGTTACATTTTGTCATTACAGGAGGCTGTATGGACTAAAAGAGAAAGGATACATCCGTGTTCAGCTGCAACACCTCTCTCACCCATGGTCTGACACAGTTAGGACATAACCCACACTGTGCAGGGTAATACCAATGTATGATCAAACAATACCAGAAACAGAAACCCAACAGGTATAATTAGAATAAGTCCCAGGAAATATATTCTCTATTAACTGACCTTTGACAAAAACAGCTCACAATCACGAACTGCCATACAACGCAAAACGCGTACTCTGATAGTACAGACAAATTGGCTCGTTTTTTGGAGGTGGCAAGAACAAGAACAAAGTTAGTTCAGGACAGGATATTTTGTACTTCAGGAGACACTCAAGTGCACAACTCCAGTCCTGGGATGAAAGTGGTAGGTTCTCTTTTAGGCCCTGTTTACTTGACTGATGTGAAACTAATGCAAAAACAGATAACTTAGATTAAAATAATAATAATAAAAATGTAAATGAGACGTAACATCAACGAGAACACACACTGGACATTTGGATAAACCTAATGATTTGATTTAAAACAGAATACAGGATAATTTGAGGAACTCTGGCCCACAACCTATATTTATACATTTAAGGAAAACCTGTAGAGACAAGTGTTACATAGCAGTAATGGTGTGAACAAGCTACAACACAATAGGAAACTTTTTGAGTTTAAAGGGTTTCATCTTGAGACCATTTGGTTAAAAAAACACATTAAAAAAACACTGGTTAGAGTGGAGAGGTAATGGTCTCTTCTCTCAACAACTATCATCAAGACACCCATATAATGGCTTTCTATGCTCGTTCCAAACTGTTTTTACACAAGGCGGCTCAGAGGTGCTGATGTGTGCAGCAGAGCGCAGCTCAAAGAAAGGATGTGTGCTGAAAACATGGAATACAAACGACACGAAAGCTGCTTGTGGTGTGATGTGGAATACACCAGAAAGAATTAAACTGTCCTGGCCCATTGTCACCCTGGCTAAAAAAAAAAAAAAAAAGGCACAACTGGACAGGAAATTGACAACGTAATAGCATATTTTGGGCAATTTGTCATTTTCTGACAGCACACTGTGTCCCTGTGAGTCACGCTACTCTCAATACAAAAAGCGTTAGTCTGAAATGACGAGAATGAATTTTGCTTGACCAAGCCAGACAATGAAAGACAAGACTCGATTCCAGTCCAGTTGGGAGTGGAACATTACAAGCATTTCCCCTTTGATTCAAACGGGAAAGAAAGAAAAAAACCCAACAACAATGGGACAATTATACAAACCTGTCCTCTTTTCACAACATGCTTTTCCTCTCGTTTCCATGTGTGCAGTATTGACAAGTGGCAGAGTTAACAATTGTTTTGTGGCTGCACAGAGAACGAGTGAAAAGATGAACTCGGAAGTGAACACACATCCTGAACTATGTTCATTTTGAATGTATTTTTAGCATTTAATTCAACTTAACCAACCAAGTAGCAGTAACAGCGCAAAATGGAAAACAGTTGTTCTTTTCCCTGCTACTTTCTGCCCTTATTAGAAAAGGACTCATTTGATATGGTGGTTTGGCCGTCGACGACGCTGGCTGCAGCTGAATCCAAACACTACGTCTGCCTGAGTCAGCAATGCCTCTGGAGCACTTCTCACAGTCACGCACGAACGAATCCTGACTGGTAAATAAATAAGCTCAGCTTGTTGTCTTGTCCCCTACTATACATGGAAATACACAGAGCCATGATTGTACAAGAGGGAGAAAATAGTAGAAGGGCAAATTAAAAGACTTGGCAGTCAGTTTCTGCCAAACCAGCTTCAGAATGTTTTTGCTTGCCTGGACACATTCCCCGGGAGTCCCACCCTATTATTAATAGAAGTGTGTGTGTGTGTGTGTGTGTGTGTGTGTGTGTGTGTGTGTGTGTGTGTGTGTGTGTGTGTGTGTGTGTGTGTGTGTGCTGAGAGAGAGAAACACAGATCGAAACTATGCAAAGTTTTGTTATGAAACAGTGTCCCTGTGCCATCATGTTCCTTTGTGTTTGAGTTGAGCCATAGCGATGACAAGCTCAACTTGTTGGATTAGTAAATGAATCATCCGTGATTACCTTCAGGAGGATCAATGAACCCAGACAAATGTAAAAATGTAGCAATATCAGAAACTCTCCAAACGGATTCCTTTCCTGAGTTTTCAAAACAGAAAAACAAAAGTTAATTCAAATTGCTTCCAGATATAAAACTCATAACTATTGCATGATGGACACACACATAATCAAAGTTAATTAACAGCCAATATGTTTAGCAGCAACTATTTTTGACTTAAAGTAAATATCTGATGATCAATACATTTGTAATGTAAAGTACGTTTGTTATTTTTGTTTTGTTAGGCTTATATTTTATGTTTTACTGAAAATACTTAAACTTATATTGAATTAGTTGTTCAGTAATATATTTTATATTAAAGGTTACTACCACCGTCAATGCTGTTAAATCTGAAGATGGTTACAATGAGTTTACAGTTTAGGAGACATAAAAAAATACAAGCTGCAAGCACCCTTAATTAGGGCCTCACACTCTATGACTTCTTTTGAAAATAATGTTTTTTTTTATTTCGAAAGCCAGCTCCCCCCTATGCCGAGCTAAATACTTAATATCTATTTTGAAGTCAACATTGTAATTTTTGACAAACAAGGACTTTTATTTTGCAGGAGTTTGGGGCTTTTATTTGAAAAGTCAGGACATGCAGGTAAAGTGGTCCGAGTTTGCTTGTCATGGTATTGTGTAATTCTTAGTGTGAATGACGCAACACTGATGGATGCAGCTGCAGTTAGTGATGTCATCAGAGTGGGGGAGAGGACAGATTTTATCTACATATTTTGGAAACAACTGCTCAGAATCCACAGTTTTTGGGCAAATATGTTCATAAAATTATCATTTCTTGACAGGAAAATGTGTTGTCTTTCAGTCTGTGTGGGTTTGGAAGCAGTCCGTTGTAAACTTTAGACACTAGGAGGCTCAGTTTGATGCAGATGCACGATTTTGCTTCATCTGACTCAATGATAAATGTTGCTTGAAATCGTGTTTCCGATCTGCTCGCTTTGTTGATCAGAGTCACGGTTTAGTCACACTTGTTCAAGGTGTCCTATCACTGCTTTTTTGAGGACAAATTTATATTTTCCTATGTATTTGAATGAGAGGATGGAGGCGGCAGGATTCAGCATTCAGTTTTGAAGGCTAATAAAAATGAAACCGCTCAACTAATCAAAAACAGACAGTTTGGGCAAGAGCGTCTGTCATTCAAATGTGTTTTGAAGCCGATATGATATTCGCCCTCAGATATCGTATGTGTGAGGGTAAAAAAATTACTTTGAAAGGCAAATTGTGGACTTCCTGTTAGATTTAGGTCAGGGGTACCGGGTACGTGATTTTTAGGTCTCAATGAGACGAACAATTGAGTTTTGTTTTGATCTCACTATGACATTCCTACAGACTGTGGTGGCTGTTCTAGTCTTTCTAGGTGGCGCTAGAGAGCACATTTTGGCACTCTGGAGGTTCATTTTTTAAATGTTCTTAAATTTTTCACCCATCTTGATGAGCATGCTAAATTTGTTGTGTTCTTGAGCGTGTTTAGGGTCAAAATAGGGTCAAAATTGGGCTTAATACCACGTCAGGAGTCAAAATCAAAGGAAAGAAATATTACAACAACAATAGGGTCCTGGCTTTCAGGTCAGGCCTTTCGGGCTCTGTCCCTAAAAAGTAGGTATGCGTTATATAATAAAAGAAAGTACAAAGTCGAGACAGGATTAGCCAACACACTCAGAAGAATGACCATCTGGTACAATGATTTTCAAATAGAGTCAATATTTAACTGTGTCGTTAAGATTTAACTGTAGATAGAAACCAAGAAAATAATTCTGCTTCCCGGCTTCCTCAAACCTTGGAAGTTCTTAATTAGAGCCATGTCATATTTTTGGAAATACTTTGTTGATGCTTTCCACAGCAAGGTGGATACACACTCGGCAAGAACAGAAAAATGGCTTAATTTTCTCAGACTGACAAGCAAGAAGTTATTTCTGACCAGAATGTTTCTGACTCCTGGGTGAAGATGAGGAGGGGGAAAAAAATTTGTTTTGCATGTTTGCTTTTCCGCACTGACCAGCCCAGCCTCCAATGTTTTAACCAATCACAAGTATGTAGACTTTCAGCAAACAGTACAAATGCTTCCAGTATCACCACATATAAGGTACAATAAAATGATATCCTATAGTTTCTTTATGTCAAATCAATTGTGTAAACTGATGTAATAATTACAAAGGTGACATCTTGTGATCTTTGAATTACAAAGTAAATATTTACTGCGGCACATAATGAGGGCACATTATGAAGTGGTGGAATGTTCATTTAGCTATTTATGGAATTTAAAACATTTCTTTTCCCAATGCTAACCTGACCAGTGCCATTAACCATGTCAGGAAAGGTTTGGTAAACATGTTGTTTTCCTTCTTCAACTATGAAACAGGAATTATGTGTTCTAGAAGTCACTTTTGACAGTGAGTGAAAAACAGATTGTACCATTACAGTACAAAAGTGATTTGCCCAAAATGTTAATGTATTCATCAAAAATGAGATTAAAAAAAAAAAAATGTTTATATTAAGTACCATCTAAAATCTAAGGTTAAGTAAAACAATGTCCAACAATTAAAATTAAGTAACAGTTCTAAACAGGAGAAGCAAATCAAGTATTTTCTCTGAGAGACAGTCCAGCAGAGCTTGTGCTCAGCTGTGGCAAGACACATGTTTCCCACATTAAAGCATGCCCATGCAGAATAGTCTTCACTCAGAAATCAATTTCACCCCCCCACCGCCACGACCCCACCCTGGAATCTGCATTCCTCTAATTCTGGCTAATATTGACTAAGCTCCAAGTATTTGGATCTGTTTTAATAGAAGCAGTGTGACCTTGGATTCAAATGAAGCACATTATTCAGTAGAGGAAATCAGAGCAGGAGTGTGCAAGTGTGTGAATACAGAGGACCACACAAACTCACACACGCAGTATACAGAAAACACCTCCCACTTCTTTGCACAGCCTCCGCGTTAAGAGACAGAGACCACACAGCTTGCTGTGCCATCACTCCTCTCTCTGCCTCTGCTGTGTATTTACCACTCGGAGACAAATGGTCTCTTGGTACTGTAGCACTTTAATGAGCCTTGGGGGGGGTCTTGCAGGAATCACATTCATCAGCACAGTTTTATTTCAATTCAGGGCCAACTCCCGATGTACGCACACGGCCACAAAACACAACAGAGGCACATAAAACAGAGGCTTCCCCGTGAAATATTCCATTATTAGGCAGAGCAAATTGCCCAGCTTTGGAGCTCTGTGCCGAAAAGACACACGGGGGGCTAAAAACCTCACAGCTTGGTACAAGTGAATGTAAATTGAGAATGACAGCGAGGGTGTTGTGGCCATGTGGAGAAAGGGCTAAAAACTAATATTTGAGTGTTTATGAAAAGGGCAGGGAAAAAAAACAAAAAGACAGAGGCAGACAAATTGCTGGCAGCAAACAAACGAGGCAACAAATTATTTCCTCATCAATACTCAAAGGAAACAAGTCTTTGAATGACAAATCCCAGCCTGTTGAATTTTATAAAAGGAATCTCTAATCCTCTGATGGTTTCTTTCATTGACACCCCCCCCCCCCCCCCACACACACACACACACACACATACACACACTTTACATAAGGTTAGCCTACAGTTTTTGAAACAGCAAGGGGTCCTAAATTCTTAATTTCTCAGGTTTTTATAGACACATTCCCTAAACCGTATGTGGTGCTTTATGCAGGTCAACATCTCAGGGCAATTAGGAGTCACCAATTAGGTGACAAAGGCATGTATCGGAACCTTGGGAAGAAACCGAATCGAGAAAAAAACCCAACGTACGCAGTTGAAAAATCTGCCATCCTGGACTCAAATCAATTTTTGGTTTTAAGGCAAGCATGCTAACCACCACACCACGTTACAGATACAACTGCAGAATAAATACGTAAAATAACCCAAAGAAAAGGAAAAACCCCTACAGTTTATGTTATTAATATTTTATTATATTACCTTGTTTTGAATGACAACAGCATTACTGAGACAAAACAGTTACAGATATGGGCTGCTGCTCCATTTAGAAGGACCTGAAAACAGGATTAACATGATCGTTGGTCAATTATTTCTATTAAACTAATATTCCAATGCTTTTTCGGAGCATCGTTAAGAGGACTCCAACATAAACCAGCCAGTAGCCAGTGACTGATTTCATGAGAATCCTCATTATTATCTGACCATAAGAGTCTATTTACCAAAAAATATGAAAAAAGTAATTGAATATTTGTTGGTTAAAATATTGGCAAAACGAACTGGGGGGGGGGGGGGGGGGGGGGGGGGTAAAAAAGCAGTAAATGCATCCATTGAGTACACTCTGCATTTGTGCACAATAAATTAGAGCCAATCAATTATCAGAATGTACGGTAATTGACTAATCAAGTGATTGAGTGTGTCAGCTCTCTCCCCCCAGACATCATGCACGGGCACAGGAGAAACCCGTATGTTAAAGGTTCCTTCCTGAGTGGACAGATGAGGCCGCAGCTGCCCATTAAGCAATCACTTACTGTAACTTCCTCTCTGACAAATCCATCCCATCAACCGCCATTCCTACATTTAGTCCATAGACCTGCTACCGAACGTGCACGCAATCATATACACACATACACACAACTCATCAGATCTATTAATTAGTCACTGACCACTCAGTTATCCCCTCATATCCAGCCATCATTTCCTCTCTTGTAGTATAAGCACATTGGTAATTCCTCGTGTGTGTGTGCGTGTGTGTGTGTGTGTGTGTGTGTGTGTGTGTGTGTGTGTGTGTGTGTGTGTGTGTGTGTGTGTGTGTGTGTGTGTGTGTGTGAGACCTCAGTCTCGGGCACAGCCATTCCATTAGCTGGATCAATTAGCTCCAACATTTGTTCCAGTTTGCCACTGGGGAGGAAATACCTGACACAAATGGAGAGAAAGGAGGACTCTATGCAACTAAAATCTCGACAATGTAAACTGACAGCTCCGACAAGAACATATGGCATCTTGTTCTCGTTGAGCATAATGCTGTTAGTATAAACTGAAAGGCTGGCACACTGTGTGTGGCACAACAATAAGATTACACAAGCAAATTAAAATCCTGCAGGTACAGGTTTATCTTCATTCAGATTACCTGTCCGTAACGATTTCTTTCAGTGGGTGGGTGGGTGGGTGGGGGGGTTCAAAGATAGCCACCACTTCACGCCTATAATCTTATCAAGCTGATCAGTCTGACCTTTGGCAGCGTTTCCACAACAAAACAATGTCGTTTTCATGTAGGGCCACTAGTGGGTGCCGTTTGCTGTTGTAATGAAACTACGCACCCATCCACACCAGAAAACATCACACATTATAAACATTAACAATAGTGAGTGTATGATATTCATATGGACAGACAACCAAGTCGGGTTGCTCTTACAGGTGACTCTCAGCTATAAAACTACCAGTTCCGGGAATAATATGGATTGGGAGTCATGCTGCTCTGGAGGCCACCATTTTTGTTACTCGATTGCTATGGTTTACTATGTCCATGGTGCGCATGTGCAGTAGCAGTGTTTTTTCAAAAAGTTGCATTTTTCTCCGTCTACATGAAGACAGAGCCGGAACAGTTTACAGTTTAAAAAAGTTCTACATTTTGGTGAATTACTTTTGGTGAATAATGTTTTTTATGGTTTGTTTTGATTCTGAATATTTTTCATACTTCTATAAGGTAGAAATCCAATATTTTACCTTTTTTAATTCCTTATTTAAATTTAAATATATCTTGCAAACATTTGTTGAAAACAAAAGGTTTGTCTGTACATCTCATTTCCAAAACACATATTGTGTGTGTGTGTGTGTGTGTGTGTGTGTGTGTGTGTGTGTGTGTGTGTGTGTGTGTGTGTGTGTGTGTGTGTGTGTGTGTGTGTGTGTGTGTGTGTGTGAGTGTGTAGTGGGTTACCATCTCCATCACCAGTCCTCGGTGAAGGCAGTGCTCCATCACAGTGAATGAAGAGGTGTAGAGAAGGAATGGGTGGGTGTGTAGGGAAAGCATTCAGGAGACATACAACATGGAGGAGGAGGAATGGAAGAACAGGCCAAAATGAAAGAAGAAGGGACTTGGAGGTCAAGCAGTGCGACATGTACAAGGTGTAGAGGAGGTTGCCGTGTCACCATAGATAGATCGATAGAGAAATGTGGAAGTCCTAGACTAAGGGCAGTCTACTTTTTAACCAATGGGCAGTGGCAACATGTAGCATAGAAGCTCTTGCTATGAGATGATTAGTATGATATGAAGTAGTTCTTTGTACAATTTGCATATTGGTCATTAAGTAATGTACCATTTGAATGAAAGCCACACTTCTTTCTATACCTTTATTTTACTCAAAGTCAGTTGTGGAACCCAATCCTAACTGTCTATGGGCAAAAAAAAAGTTACATCTTGTGGAGGTCACAAGTCCATCACAGAAGGACAATGAGTCATCACACACACTTTCAGCCAAATCTATGGGAAATTCAGAGTGGCATAGGGCACGTTCACACTGCAGCGAATTGCGACCCAATTCAAATTTTTAGCAGCGCCGCCAAAATGTTAAAAGCTGTGCTGTCTTTGTTTCCCCTCCTTCTTTTTCTTTCCCTCCTCATTTTGTCAGCTCGTAGCTATATTTGAATTGAAGAGGGAAAAGGTGGAACAAGAGTCACCAATCTACTGATGGATTTGTGAGCAGCGAGCACAGCCTTTTGATGACAGATGACAGATTGGATGACTGATACATGAGAGTTGTTTGACTGCAAAAGATCATTACAACAAGCTCTACAGTTCTATGTCACACTCAAATCTGACGAGAGCTTCAGTACACGTTTATTGTTTACAACAGCTCTCCCACACAAATGTGTCAACCGAGGATCTGTGTAGCCTCACTCGTTAATGAACTCACAGCGAGTCTGGCGGCAGCTTCCTGGCGCAGCAGGCTGAGCTTTAGCCAAACAGCCAAGCTGCCTTTGGAGAGTGTTATTGCTGACCGCCAGCTGGATTAGAAGGTTAACCAATTAGCTGTAAGAGGATGGGTCAGAGTACTGAGTCAATCCCAATCTGTAGTGAGCCGGCCTAGAAGCTACTAATCCACCAACAGGTCAAAACCTTTACGGCTCGAAGAGCAACAGGAGTCACATAGGAGAGAAAAAAGGCCAAGAGGTGAATCAAGAGCTTTGCTTTGGCATATTGACTCAGAATTTGCTTCATGTAGTTTACAAAAAGTAATGCTGCGAAGGTTTGCGAAGCGATTCGGTTGTAATATACAAAAGCATGGAAGCAAAACATGAAGATGTTGAGAAAAAGGCCAAATTATCAAGCACTTCTTTTTACACTGTGGAGAACAAGAGACACTTCAAAAGCAGCTCTGCTTTGTTTTCTTCACCCTTAATTTCTGCAGTTGCTACTAAATCATTATTGCACTTGAAACATCTGAGGATTTATGGTCCTGTTGTATCATCACATGGTACATGGAAGTGTGCAATTCTCTGAGTCACGACTCCACACACAAACACACTGCAGCCACAGACAAAGACGTGGCTGTTAATCAAAAGAGTACATACATGTAACAGCGGCAGTAAATCTTCCGTCTTGTTTTCCTGATAAAGAGTTGTGACAGCATAATACGTGGTAATTTGCAATGCACTATAGCTCATTATATTTTACTGCTTCCACCACAGTATGCCTTTGATGAGTAAACATGGCTCCTTTTCCTTGCATTAGCACAACAACAAAAACCTGTTTTCATCTTATATGTTGAGGCCATTTCGTCAGCAACACGGAAATCTAATGCGCTGGCGTTTTGATCTAATTTCATCTACAACACAGTGGCTTCCTTAACTTAAGCCCCATTTGGATGTAGAAGAGATCATTGTGAGTGTCTTAGATATTGATTCACTGTTCTTTCTATTAAAAAAGGCTGAATCTATAGTGAATCCTGCCAATGTCACCTCCAGGAAATCCACCATTATCCGATCAGTACGCCATCAGATTCTCCCCGACTGGACGTACTGAACATTTGAACAATGATATCTTAATAAAGAACAAACTTGTACTCGTGTGTTAGTTGAATATAATGGAAGAGAAGATGAGCAGCCAACCTGCTATAACAATGAAAAGCATATCATTTAAGTCAAAGCTTCCTAAACATTTCAGTTTCAGGTCATTTGACCTCTCTGAACAGCTTCCTTTCGCAACTACATTCCCCAGCTTCAGTTCATCCGACGGCGCCAGATGCTGTTTCTAATTTTTCATTGGGAAGTTATTGAAGAAACTGTGAAGGTGGCCGTATTTGGTTATAAGGCTTTTTTGCCGAGTGTGGTTAGTCAAGCAGAAGGAACAGAAACACTCAAACACCTCCTTCAACTGGAGGACACACACACACGCACACACACACACACACACACACACACACACACACACACACACACACACACACACACACACACACACACACACACACACACACACACACACACACACACACACACCTCAATCTTATTCTCACTTAAGGCTTGCAGTAGAAGCCATCTTAAGGCTCTAGTGTGCCAACATGAATTAATAATGATGTGTGAATATTGAATATTGACTTGTTGCTATTATAGGTTACGTATTGGGCAGAGACGTCGGCGTTCGTTCCCAGAAGCTACAGCCTTCCTTGAGCGTTTGCATGAAGGGCACTTTGAATGTGCCATATTTCCACACATATGACAGGTTTATCGTTATTGTGACCTTTTCAAAAAGTAATAAAAACTTTGTCTTATCTTTCATTTCACACCCCATCTTTAGATTTGTCTCTTCCTGAGCTTTATTCCTTCACCAGCTAACTGAGGTACAGAGAAATAAAATGTGAATCTTATCAGTCAAATGGGATGTAAGTCAGAGGGGTTTCGCCTCGGCTGGAGATACATAAAAGGCAGATAAGGCACAAACTGAATTGGAAATGTGAGCTATTATTTGAACATAAGTGATATATTTTTTATAGAGACAATGTGTGACGCAAGCATAAAATACAAATTCTGATATATACGCAAGGATTAAACTGTTAGGCCTCGAGACCAGAAACAAAGTCTTTAATTCAGTCCTGTGTGTTTGTGAGTACAAAGTGGGTTTACAGCAAATGTGATGCATTTACATGCAAGGTCTTCGGAATATTTCCACTTCAGTTTAAAACTTACAGTGGTTATACACAACCTTAAAAGTGTGCTGGCCGTCC